>NC_137084.1:39776864-40262487 GCF_951640355.1 Cnephaeus nilssonii | reverse complement strand
CCCCCCCCCCCAGTGCACAAATTTTGTGCACTGGGCCTCTAGTAGTATGTAAAAGCCTAGGCAACCAAATGACCAAAACGACTGAACAACCGGTCACTATGATGTGCACTCTCAACACAGGAGCTTCCACCTGGTGGTGAGTGCACTCCCACAGCAGGAGAGCTGCTCAGCTGACCACAGTTGCCAGACACAGGGCTCACGGCTGGCAAGTGCCACTGCAGTGGCATGAGCCCTCTCTTGATAGGGACTGACTGGGCGCAAGCCATTGCAGGCACAGCAGTGGTCTGAATGAGTAGAAATGGCAGGCAGGAGTGGTAGGCGGTATTGGACTGCTGGTTTCACAGCCCGACCTCACAGGCCACGCTGAGGTACCCCACCGGTGCATCTTTGTGTGGGATTGCCCCTCAGGCTGAAGGAAGGTCTCTTTTCATAATCTACACATGTGGGTGTGGTACCAGCCAGTTTTATCTCTTGCCCCTCCTACCCAGCCTTGTGATGACTTTTTAAAAATACGTGTTTATTGACTTTAGGAAGTAAGAAGGAAAAACTGTGATGAGAAACAGGTCAGATGACTGAAAATATTTAACAATATGGAATAAACTTTTTAGACCCTGAAATACAGAAAATATTGTAGTGTTTAGAATAGTGACCACCTGGACTATTGGTAACATGGACAAAGGCGTATAAAGAGGAGGAAATTTATTTGTTGAAAAGCAAGTTACATTAGTAAACATCCTAAGTTACTGGTTCCTGTGGCTTTTTTACTAGGCATTGTATTAACACTGCATTTAAGAGACAAAACTGAGTAAAAATAAAGACTTGGAAATAAATTATAGATATATGTGTGTTGGATTTAAGGGTGTGGATAAGGTCAATTATAGATAGTGGGTGAAAAAAGAAGAGACATTTGAGAACACCTACATTGATACATTTGCTTCCTAGTACACTCAGCAAAAGCCATGTAAATTTTTGAGGAATACTATAACTACTCATCTTTGTTTCTACAAATTATGGCAAAACACCTGACAAGTAATAGTACAACACTTTACATATGTGTTTAATAAATGAACAAACAATGAATTATTCAAATCATCTCATGAGTAGTCTTATGAACATGGGAAAATATCAGGGGCCTCATATTTTTCTCATAAATATGTCTCATCTCCAGGTACTAGAAGCTCAAGCTGTGCTGCCACAAGGGTAAAAGTTATTTCTATATTTTAGGAAAACACACGACTATTGAATATTCTGAAATGATTGACTTGGGTCTTTTATTTACTATTTTCCTCTCATGTTAAGACCATCTCTATTCCCACCAGATCAGCGGGGTGGGGTGGGGAGATGTATTGAAGCTTTGTTAGTGAAAAGAGCTTATTACTTCATGACTTATAGTTTCTCTTTTCTCCCTAGGATGTGAAAGGTACTATGAAAAGGTATGTATGGACGACCAGAGATGGTCTTTTTGTGCTGTAAAAAGAGGTTTAACCTTTTGCACTCAGATGTCCAGTGTGACTCGACATGGTTAGCATCGAGATTAAAATTACTCTTTGAATGTATCAATAATTTGAAATATTAAAAAAATCCAAATAAATAAGTTTGTATGAAAAGAAACTCCAGTTTTTTTATTCTACTGCCATGCTTTGTAAAATCTGGGGTATTTAAAAAATTAAATCCTGAGTAGAATAAAGGAATCGAGGAAAAAGCAAGCGAGTGCAAAGGGTTAAAGCCATTAAAATTATCTAACGATTAATAAGAATAAAATATTGCTCAGGGAAGAAACATTTGGATGTAATTTCATCTTAAATTTCTTTCAAATATGGTTTGTGTATTCTATACCTATTGAGAATGAACCAGATTTTATGTAGGCAATTTACTTGAGGGGAGTTGCAAAGTTTGGGTTAGTAGCAGTAAGCATAAGATGTTGCAGTATCAAACCCATCTGATTTCATAAATTCTATGCACTCAGCATATCAGTGTCTAACTCAGATTTCCACATGTAATAGGTGATGTATTGATCATGGAATGTCATATCTTCTTTACCTTCTAAGCACCCAGAATTTGAGACAACTCCTTTATATTTAAATTTCTGCTCTTGGAATAGAACATATGGTTTTCTTTATTTTCCAAAAGCCGACTTGAATATCAAGGAATATTTTGATCCTGGGAAAATCAATTGATCCATCTTGGTCATGTACTTTTGAAGTCTGAATGGAAGAGCAGCATCTTTGTGTATAAATTTGAACACCTACTTGGCTGTGTTAATCTACTCTAAACACATAAAATTCAGACCACTAGTAGTATCATCATAATAAAAGGCTAATATGCAAATGGTTGTTACACCATGACGCTATAATGCCGTGATACCATAACAACTATCAGCAGGGAACTTAGGCTGCGTGGCACCAGACTGGGCCAGGGGACCTGAGGCCATGCCCCCTGCCCCATGGGGCTAGACGGGGGACCTGAGGCCACATCCTTCACCCCACAGGGCTTGATGGAGAACCTCAGTCTATGACTTCACCCTGGCACTGGGCCTGGGGACCTGAGGCTGTGTCCCCGACCTGGGGGGCTTGATTGGGGTCCTAAGGCTATGCCCCTTGCCCCAGAAGGGCTTGACAGGGTTGGGGCCGGCCGGGTCTGGGTCTGGGACATTTCGAGGTGTATGCAGGTGAGCGGGGACTTGACTCTGGCTCCTGCGTCATGCCCCAGACTCTGACAGGAGGGACATTTTCATATACATTTTACTAATTTTCTTTCATTTCTGATACTTCTATTATAGAGAAAGGGGAAATAGCAATATTAAAATATTTCCTCTAATTAATTCCCTTTTAATGTGCACGAATTTCATGCACCAGGCCACTAGTAGCATTTATAATATCTTCCTTTCCAAATGTTATATTTTTTCCCAGAGAACCCAAAATCTCAGATGTAGTTCTGGAGGCCTCCCTACTGGGCAGTGGAATTTAAAGGTCTTGGTTCTTCCCAGACAGTATTTCCACATTTGATATATTTCAAACATAAGGAACCACATTCTGTATCCTCACATTCTTGTCATATTTCTGGGAATCTACATCCATGTCACAACTTTTCCTTATACTAACTTATTTCAAGGTACCAAGTTTTGCATTTCAAAGAAATTCACTATGGCATAGAATTTCATATGATTTTTAGGAGTTAGAAAGGAAGAGGATAGTTATCATTGTGAAAGTAATAAACTACTTCTGAGAGGTCAGTGCCTTTCCAAGGACAGACAGCAGTCAACTGGGAAAGTGGGTTGAGCCCATTTCTTCTGGTGCCAAGTCTACTCGCTCCTTTCTCAGGGGTCCATGAATGGGGGCTCAAGTACTCATTGGGGTGAGTAGATAAAAATCAGTGGTTTTGGAGAGACAAAAATTCAGAGGTGTGTGGATCTATTTTGTCATCCCTAGGAGTAAGAACTTCACTCTGAAGAAGCCAAAAACTCTCTCCATGAAGCAAAGGATAGTGTTCCAAGCTCCTGACCTGAGAGGGATGCTGCAAGTGTTTAATGGTGAGGAATGCTAGAGGAATGGGTGGCTGTGAGATTTTTGTTATGGTTGGGGTTAAAGTTCAGGTTTTAGGTGTAGATAGAGAAAACAAAGGAAAACGAATATTATATGCTGGTTATAAGAGCATATCCAAAGGAGAGTGGTCAACTTTCTTGTTCACACCTATTCTCCCATGTACCATCTTACATAGACCCCAGTCTTAGAAAACAGATGTTGATGCAGAATATTTTGCCTATATTTGATGATATGGATTTTTCTAATTTCAGAACCGACAGATGTGCGATGCTACTGGGGTAAGGAGAAATCACAATATCACAAAGTCACCTTGTCCTCATCTTCTTTTAGAATTTTGCATTTTCTAATAGGTCTCTATTATAAAGACTTATGTTTTCCCTCCCAACACCCACATATGTATTATTTTTCTGCAGTGAGTACTGTTCCTCAAGAACCAAATCAAATCCTTCCCATTTCCCACTCATTTTATTCTCAATATCTGTCTTACAATGTCACAAATAAAGTATGTCAGATTCCTCACCCAACCCTGTAATTTTTCTACAGTAGACGTGACCCTGGATACTCCCATGAATAAATCAATTATTGTCATTTCTGCGGATCGAAGACAAGTGAGACCTGCCCTGATTTTTCGTATTTTCCAAAGCAATAATGAGGATTTTGGTGTCCTGGGATCACCTTCTATCACATCAGGGAAGCATTACTGGGAGGTAGATGTGTCACAGAAAAGTTACTGGATTTTGGGGGTATATGGAGGAAAATACCCTGACTCCAATATGACGGATTTTATAAGACAAGTTAAAAATAGTCAGCCTGTTTGCTCTATATTTCAACCTAAATATGGCTACTGGGTTATAGGGCTACAGAACCATTCTGAATATAAGGCTTTTGTGGATTCTGACTCCTCTGACCCCACGACCTTAACCCTGTTCCTGAGTGTTCCTCCCCGTCGTGTTGGAGTTTTCCTAGACTATGATGCTGGCACTGTCTCATTTTTTAATGTCACTAACGATAGGTTTCTCATCTATAAATTCTCTTCATGTTCCTTTCCTCAGAAAATGTTTCCGTATTTTAATCCTATGAAATGCACTGCCCCCATGACACTGTGTTCTCCCGGCTCTTAAACCTCTTACACCCTCACCCACTTCTCTGGAGTGCCTCTTGCCTTAGGTGCATCTAATGATTTGAGCTGACGTTCTCACCATCTTTTCTGTGCTCTTTTTTTTTTTCAATTTGAGTACCCTTCATTCATCAATAAGGTGTATAATTTGCCTCATGTCATATTTTCCCAAAAATCTTATTTGCATTCATAGACGATCTTAATTCTTGAGTTTTATCATCTCAAGGAAAATGACTAATGCCTCATAAAAAAAAAAAAAAGACATGTATGGAGGTAACAACTATACCAAGTTCTACAATCTCATGTCCTCTGCCCCTGACTGAAAAGATGAAGGAAAGCTTTTCAACAACTTTTATTGAAGACCTTGTATAGAAGTCATTCAGTACAGAATGAATCTTCAGAGGTTTGTCTGTTTACCCATGATGTTTGTTATTCATCAAGGAGTGAAGAAGAAAATATTAAATATGGGTTTTTAATTGATTTCTTAGAGAGGAAGGGAGAGGTAGAGAGAGATAGAAACAGTGATGAGAGGCAAACATCAAGGGTTGCCTTCTGCATGTCGCCTACTGGGGCTTGAGCCTGCATCCAGGAAATGTGCCCTGACTGGGAATTGTACCAACTACCTCTTGGTGCATGGGTCAAACAATGTTCAACCACTGAGCAATATCAGCCAGGCAATAAGAAAATATTTTAATAATATGTAGTGCAAGTGTAAGTTCTGTGTCCTCATTTCTGAGTTCACGTCCAATTTCTCCAAATATGCACAGTGAATTTTGAATAAAATACCTGAATGCCAATTTGTTTTCTTTAAATAATCCTGATAATAAAACCATACCATAGTTAGTATCACTGTGAGAAGAAAAATGGCATTAAGTATATAACATGTAAGTGACTCAACTGAATAAATATTTCTCCACTAATTACTGAGAAATCTAAGCAGTGTCAGTGTCTCATGAAACAGGTTTTGATTTCAGAGGCACTAGGGAAGTTTTTACCGAAGTCTCATGTTTCAGATTCCACATATCTCTGTGCTGCTGACTAGACTAGTCCATCTCTGCCAGTGTTAGACAGGCCTGTGTGTACAAGTGTGTGTGTGTGACTAAAAATTTTATTAAAAGTCTGCACATTAGCCTTGATCAAGTAATCTAAATGGTACACAATTCAGTTTCACATTTGTAACATAGTATGATATTTACCTGATGTATTATTGTGAAAATTAAACCACAGAATATTTTCAATAGCTTCTGTCATGGCTAGCACATAATTTAGTCATCAAGTATGCGGTCGATTCATATTTGTTTGCTTGTCACTGTGACTGAAATAAATGATTTTAAGAATACATATTATTTTTCTTTCAACTTTACTATTCTTGCTTTGATTTAAGAAATAAAAATAACTTGATGAAAGAATTGTGAAATCTAATGAACAAAATGAAACCAGAAACAAGGAACAGACTGGCAGGTACCTGAGGGGAGGTGGGTGGGGGTTGCTGGATAAACAAGGTAAGGGTGTTAGCTAAAGAACATATATGCATACCCCATGGACATGGACAATATACTTACTTGTGAAGGCCAAGGAACAGGGGTGTGGGAGAAGGTGAATATGGGGAAAAGAAGATTACTTGCACTAATGTCAACATTAAAACATTTTAGTAAGAAATAATTATTCACAGAAATGATGTAAGTATAAGAAGTACAATTGTGGGATTTCTTAATAATGTTTAGTTGCCCAGGTCAGCCTTACTTTTGCAGTGAGGTGCAAGTTTGCAGGAACAAGAGAAAAGCCAGTTCTCCTCCAAAGAGACAGCAGGGGTATGATACTTGCAATGGATATTCCCACCATCCCCTTGTCTTTCGGAATTTTTATTCCAAAATCTGTCCCTGAAGAAGTAAAAGTTAAAATAAATAAATAAATAAGTACATTAATTAATTAATTAACTAAATGGACTCTCTTGTCAATTATTATCTGCTCTCATCTGTGCATGGCCAAGGGGTATCTAAATCCCTCACTTTGGATGATCTTTGATGTAACAAGGGATTGCAAGGTGGATAGTATAGAGTGTGTGTGTGTGTGAAATTGATCTAAATTTTCCCTTTGATCTCTGCCTTCCTATCATTCCATTGCTATGATGCCTGGGGCTATGACTTATTAACAATGCTCCTCAATTATTGACAAATCAACTCCAGGAGTTGTCAGTTACTGGAATCTCGGTTCACCAATTCAGGATGAAACCCTAGTTACAAGGAAAAAAAGATCTGAATGTTTAGATACCACATTTTTTAGGTCCTTATCACCACTGTTAAGACTGCTTAAGATCTGCCTCTGATACACACACACACACACACAGCATACTTTTGTTTTCAATTGTTTTCTCCTTATTGGCCTCACTCTTTCCAGTGGGCTGACAGACTAGGGCAGCCCCTAGGACAGAAGACAAGCTTGTTCTTCCTCCCTTCCCCACAGTGAAAGGGAGGGGAGATGAATCTGCAGTGAACGTGGGATCCCCGTCCAGTCTTCTGAAATACAATTGCTTGCTCTTGAGGAAATAGTATATGTAGATTAAAGGTTTTTAGGTATCTTATGACACAACAGACAGCCAGATTTTTTTTCTAGTGTTTGTCCCACTTTTCATTCTCACAGTGAATAAAAGAGAACAGGATGATTTGGGGTCTGGTGGTAAATGCAGAGATATACAGTAGAATAATTTTTGGTGTAGTCTATATTTGATCTACAAAACTTGTTGACAATTGAAGGGAAGTGAAGGGCTCCACACATGGAGTGTTTTTATGTGGAGTGCACATGGACAGGGTAGGATGTGTGCCTCCCACAAATCCCATAGTCATCATTTTACTCTTGCCTCCCTTTGAATCTGATCTGAGCCCATATCCTAAGCCCCAGAGAACTAATGTGCTCCTTCCAGACCCTGTGTGAGATGTTTTATGAGGTGCAGAGCTTGGAATGATAAGAAATAAATCCTTTTGTTAATAAGGGGTACAGAAGCTGGCTCATTATCAGATTTCACCTTTTAGCTCCCAAGAAATCCCTTTCTTTTAAAATTCAAACCACAACATATAGTATGCAGTTTTTGAGTAGGTTGACGGAGGACCACTTAGAGCTGCAAAGCCTGGGACAATCGATAATTTGAATATAACAGCTACAAATGGGGCCTAATGTCTTTGAGCTTGTCTGTGAAGAGATTATAAAATATTAATCAGAAAATGTTTGAGGAAATCAGAAGCCCAAGAGAGGCTGGGAGGGCAGGGGGAGTGGTGCTGGTGTCCTGTAAACTTCCTCTGAGACATTACATTTAATGTGGAGAGACACCAGTGAGGAAAACAGAGCTTTCCACGCCAATAGGAACCTTGAATGAATCATACCCCTTCTCGCATCACTTAAAGTCCACGTCCAGAGCCAAGCACATTGCTGTGGTCCACATCCCAGCGTATTATGATCTAAGGCCCAGGGAATAATACATTCTCCTCAGGGCTCTGTGTTCCATTTAGTCTCTATATCTTCTGTTGGAGAGAAGTTCTCTGACTTCAGATCTATGATTTTTAACTGTTTCTAGACTGAAAATATCACAGGGCACAGGAAGTAATGTGGTTAGAGTGTGGTGGTGTAGATAAAAAACAGACATTGAGGTAAGTATCTGAATACAACTTAGGAGTAAAACAGAATGTGAGAATAATTGTTTAAAATTTGTCAAAGGAGTTTACATAAATGCTAACAATACCATTTTCATTTATTGATTTTAAATATGTTTTTATTGATTTTTAAAGAAAAAGGAAGGAAGAGTGATAGAAAGATAGAAGCATCGATGAGAGAGAAACATCAATGATCCACTGCATCCTGCACACCCCATACTGGGAATTAAGCCCACTACCCAGGTATGTGTCCTGGCCTGGAATCAAACTGGTGACCTCTTGGTTCCTGGGTCGATGTTCAACCACTGAGCCACACTAGCTGGGCTTGATATATGAACACAGCAGTTATGTTGATAGCAACACCAATAATAGAACAGAAACATGATTATCATTAGCATGTTCAATGTAATTAAAATTATATCCATAGCAATATAACTGTATGTCTTTCTATTTTAATATCATTCCCCATATACCAATATTTTGTAACAAATCTGACACAATAAGAAATAACATAAAGAAGGTCTCTTCCTGCCTTCACTAAACTAATTGTTATGGGGTACAAGGCTGGATGAAAAGAAATACTCAATTATAGTATTACTAGAGGCCCGGTGCACGAAATTCATTCATGGGGGTGCGGGGGGGAGGGGAGTCCCTCAGCTGTGTCTTGGCCTGCAAAGACACCAGCATCCCCCACCCCAGCCTCTAGCTAGAGGTTCCTCCCCTCCTTCTGCACAGCCTCTGGGAAGATGCTTGTCCTGGGGCCTCCTCAAGGCCCTGGCCCACGATGCCCTGCAGTTCAGGTACTCGGGGGCTTGGGCTTTCAGGTCTGGCTTCCTCACCTGGCATGGTGAGCATCAGCTGCCATGGGAGCCTTGCCTTAGGAGTCACCCCCTTGGACCATACTACTTGCGAGTGTGTGTGTGGGGGTGGCCTCAATGGCAGTGATTTAATGTCTGTAGCATGCCCGCTGACACCCGCCACCACAGCGCCACACTGGTCCCGTCTGGACTGCTGGCAGGGGGCTTCCAGTCTGCGACTGGGGCTGATGGGCTGCAACTTGGGGCTGCAGGTGGAGGACCCCGGCACCCATAGGGCTGTCAACATCAGGAACTGGAAAGATCCATTTTTCTGGTTCCTCCCCTGCTGAGCGGATGCTGAGCTCCGGGCCCCACAGGCCCGTTCACTCCCACCACAAGGCCGGCCGGGACGGGGACATGGGTTCGCTGCCCCAGAGGCCCCTTCTGTGCCGCGGCACAGCCATGGCTCAGCGTCCAGCTGGCCCCATTGGCGACACAAGCTCAGCATCCCGCCAGCCCCATTTGGCCACCGCTCAGTGGTGCAGGGACCGATTGTGTCCGGCTGGAGGCACGGGCGGGGGAGCGGAGACACTCCATCTCCGCCGCCTGCCCTTGCCTCCGGCTGGCCCCAATCAGCCATCCCGGCCACCCCGAGTCCCGCCCCCCGCGCCTCCAGCCGGCCCAATCGTGGGCATAGCGGAGTGATGGTAATTTGCATATTACCTTTTTATTATGTAGGATGTGATGATAAAGGGGAAAATCAGACATTTGGGGAGGGGAGGGGCTAGCTATTTGAATCTATGCCAGTAACCTGCATTCTGATGCACACTCTTGCTTGCCAATAAGCTCCATTCTTATCTGTGATGCCTGTCCTGCCTTGCAGAACCAGTTTCCTGGAATACTCTCATTTTACAGAGGCCATAAACCATGAACCATATACAACCCCCTTAGGGGATTGGCAGCGCTGCACCAGACAGGCCTCTGAGTGCAATCTCACTTTCTCCATCCCAACTCATGGGGGCTTGCAAAGCCCACGAAAAGTCTGGAAGCCTGATCTATATTTGGGGGACAAAGGTACTAAGAGTATGAAGGGAAAGCTTCATCCATAGTCATCGCTCAGGATTTGGAGACTGAATCCCCTGAGTCAGGGCACTAGTGCATCAGCAATAAAGGTTGCTTTTCTGAATATCCTCTGAGTGCCCGGCTGACTAATTCTTCCATGCTGCTGGCAGCTTATCTACAACAATGATAAAGGAAAAAGATTTCAAGCTCTCAGAACTCACTTTGTGCAAAATTGACACACTTATCATGGCACTTGCAGAGCACCATGAGTGTATTTGTTGTTAGAAATAAATTCATTCATACCCATAAAATGGAAACTCAGTATGGCTCACCAAATACACCTATATAAATTCCATCTCCTGCCTCATAGACATAGGTGAATCAAGAAGAGTTTTAAAGCAAGGTTACCTTACTCAACTATAGTTACAAACAATACTAAAATGCCTGTGCTTTCATTAAAAAGACATCAACATTTCATATGCCCCCCATGGCTCATGTAAATTATTGTGTGAAGATTGCCCAGCTCTGCAGTCTTATCAGTCAGGGATCCTTGTCTGGAGCTTCCACCAACTTGTAGCCACAGCACCTGAAACATGTTTCCAGAAGATTGATAATAGGGTACAAAAATATTCCTTTGTAGAGGAAATAGAAATGTTTCAGTTCTGCTTTTAAAATATTATACTTATTTTTATTTTATTGCCATTCTATTTTTATTATAGTACTCTGCAATGCATACATTGTACCTTTAAAATTTATTTTTATTTGGATATATTTTCAGTTATGCTTTTGATTGATGGTGTATAAAAGGTCCAAGTGTTTCCCAAAGAAGTGGGGAAAGAGGACATTTATGGAGGGGTGAGTGTTACCAAGAGAAAGACTCCACTTGAAGAACACAATATGTAAACCTCCATCCTCTTCCCGCCTCCCAATTGCTGGTAACACGTCACTGCCACAGCTGTACCACATTATGTCTGAAAGGTCAGAAACAAAAACTGGTAGTTAACTGAAGGAGTAGGTCAGATTCAATAGTGTTGTGAATAAAATTTATCAATAGGTTCAAAAAATTTGTAAATACCAGCTCTTAGTAGGTGCTATTTAAAAAGAAGAATTTTTACTAAAATTCTAAGGACAGAAGCTACCCTTCCGCTCAGATGATCAGAGCTCTATCACTGGTTATCTTCCCATTCATACCCTGCATTATGAAGGGCAGGTACCCAGACTTCTGGATCATGATTTTATCCCTAGTAAGTAGTTCAGGACATGAATATAGGATAAGCTTAACTAGTAGGTACAGAATTAAATTGAAATTACTAAGTATTTAGGAAGGCTGTAGAGCATATCATTAGATTTTACATTCTTCTTATTTAAATATTCTTGTTAGAATAATCTCAAAAAGGGATAAGAACATACTGAAGCATTTACTTCCCTCAGTGTCCTAACTGATGAGCTCTGATTGTTACTGTTCTTAAGTTTCTATTCTGCTTCCTTAGTTTCATTTCTACCCCTATGAACTTAACTTTCATTTCTCACTCCACTGCTGTGGGGGAACTCCTCTGTGGAGAGCTGGTCCGCTGGCTTGGTGAGTGAATACTGATCAGACTTACAGCTGATCTCCGCTGAGTTAAGACTCCTTCTATATATTTCCTGAAAGTAAGTGGGCCAGTTTCTGGGGACAAAGGGCAGGAGGCTTTGGGGGAGCAGACTGAAGGTGTTTGGTGTCTTAAATTGTGATTCTGAAGCTGCTCTGCTTGTGGGTGTCTCTGCTGAGGTGGCGGTAAATAGGAACACTGAATCTGGGGGAAGGGTGATCTTTAAAGAAGGAAGGTTTAAATAGCAGTCTTATGTGTTTTTTGGAGCGACCATTATTTCTCCAGGCTGAGTTACCTCCTCTTCTTTCTATTCTGTAGTTTTGACTTTCTACCTTTCCAAGGTGAGCCAGAATACTCTTTTTTGTCCCAGACTGAAAATCCCTTCCTCCTATTCTCCAGGAAGCCTGTGAGATTAGCCCTGTTCTCCCTCTTCATGAAGCCCAGGCTCCTGGTGAGGCCAGCAGGAGTGAGAGCCCTTATCAGGAGGCATGTGGGGGGGATGGGATTTTAGGGGTTCTGCCAGGGATCAGACCCTCTTAAAGCTGGCCCTCTTACTCTTTTGTTAAACTAGCACTGTTTATTTATTTATTTATTTATGTATTTATTTTTACAAACCTTTATTCTTAAATGTACAATAAGCTCACAGACAACACTTCATCCTAGCTGTAAGTGGCAACAGATATTATCACAAGAAATCCAGATGTTAAAACAGGAATGAAATTTAGGATCACCATTGCCCCAGGCACAAGGAACAGCTCATTTCTGGCCAGATTCCTTCATTTCATGTGTGTCCTGGGAGACTTTCCCCTTGGCCTTTGCTTTCTGCCCCTCTTTTGCTACTGGAATGCCTTATCTTCCTCATCCATCTCCTTGGCTGGCTTCTTGGGCTGCTTCGGGGGCTTTTTCTTGCCCCTTCCCTGAATGCTGATCCTTTACTCTTGTCTTGGTAACTTCTGGGAGGCTTTCACAACCTTCCTGATAAATGACCAGCCCTTTGGCCAGCCTGATGAGAGAGGCTGGATGACAAGATTGCTGCCCATCTCTGAAGTCCCCATGTGGACACTGGCCTCTTGGAGGTCCAAGAATAGGAGATGTATTCTCTCCTGAGGGCCATGGCTCAGTTACCTCAGTGTACCCTCTGACACTTTGGTGTCCTCTTCTGCTTTAGAACGTGTTCTGCATCATGTTACACATTCTCTTCCTTTGTTATTATGTTAACTCTTTACTCACTTTTCCCTTGCATGCAGCTAAAAAAAGGAGTTGATAATTTTTAAAAAGGAAGTGCATCTTAATCTCACCTTTGAGCAATTTGTACCTTGATCTCTGTGTTACTTAGATTTTGATGTGTACTTTCTTTTCCTCCCTCATCTCAGAGATCATGTATCTGTTTTTTATACGGGGACAAGTTCCATGTCTGGTGTATACTAACTGAATTCTCAGAGGCTATTACAGGTCCCTCAAAACAGAAGAAAGTAAATTTTTCATTAAAATCACAAAAACAAATGAATTCACCTGTGGTATAAAACTCTTAATTTCTATAGAATGCACCCAAAGGACTTCTTTGAAACAAATTGACCTGAGAGCTAGTGTCTCCGTAATTTGATAAAGTCCTGTGAGGGGTTTAGCCAACATGCTTGAAACCTCTCCAGTACCATGGGCCAGTAACCATCATCGAAAAGGTGAATCTGTTCTTGGCATTTGGACACTTGGGGAACTCAGAAATATTGCAACTCTTCCCATTCCTCTATATTTAGAGTTCTGTCTTCTACCCCACCTCCTTCCATCAAGGTTTTAATCTGCACCACATTAATGAACTTCCTCAAGAGTTCTAGCTCTCAGGGGTGGTGGCCCTGCAAGAGGAATGAGGCCTGGGCCCTCTCCAGTCAGCTCTGGCAGCCCAGCAGCAGCAGGGGGATGTGGCATGTACACTCAGGAGCACTGACAGGTTAGAGGAAAATGGAGCCCTGCAATGGCAAGATAGAGGCTGGAGCTCCGATGTCACCCCCACTCCCACATCTCTGCCTCAGGCGAGTCCAACAGGCTTCCACTCCTCCAGCAGGAAAGAGACCTCCTTCACACATGGTCTAGGCCCGTGGTTGGCAAACTGCGGCTCGTGAGCCACATGCAGCTCTTTGGCCCCTTGAGTGTGGCTCTTCCACAAAATACCATGGCCAGGGCGAGTCTATTTTGAAGAAGTGGTGTTAGAAGAAGTTGAAGTTTAAAAAATTTGGCTCTCAAAAGAAATTTCAATCGTTGTTCTGTTGATATTTGGCTCTGTTGATTAGTTTGCTGACAATTGGTCTAGGCAATTCTCAAACCTCTGCTTTTGAGTGGGTCTTAGTGCAAATACTATCAGTCCTTCAAGTCCTGTGCAGGACCCCTTTAAGAGAGGAATCGCCTGTTCTCTATACTTCTATGGTTCTCCTGGGCATAAACCTTGTTGGTTTTTGAAGACAGACATTTTGTGAGCTCAGGTCTCTGGCAAGGGTTAGGGAGCCTGATGTGGGGCACAAACCCCTCAGACCTCAAGGATGGGCTTGGCATTTGTTATATCCCTCCACTCATGTTCCCATATCTATCTCCCTGCCTGCTGTGGAGTCACAGAGTCACTGCTTAGGTAGTGGTGGGGTCAACACCTTATGTGAGGACTCAAGTTCTTCTGCACTTTCCTCTTCTGTGTCCTGTGGCAGCAGCTGCTTTGACCTTACCTTCTGTAGCCCCACCATAAAAATAAATTCTGCAGCTCCAACGCAGAATGCATGCTCTTTTCCTCTCTCCTCTATAGGCTCTTGGTGGGTCTCAGGATTTGTTGGATCTTGGATATGATGAGAGATATTTGGAGGTTCTTACACCTTGTTTGGATTATGCTGGACTCATAAAATGTCCTGGACCAAAGTTTCCACAGCTAGGGGCTAAATGCATATGGACTCTGGGCTGTTTTCAGTATCTGGACCATTAGCTGGAATACACTTCTGTTCTCCTTCAGCCTCATTCCTTACCAGGTTCCCTTCATGTCTGATGAGCATTGCACCAGCGGACAGTGTTAGTGGGTCTAAATTCATTTCCATACAGCCTTTATAAATTTTCCCTGTGAGCACAGATAAAGGGAAAACTTATCTCATACTGCATATCTTTCTTTTACCTTCAAACTTTGGCAACCATCAAAACATGGGTATCTATTGAGATCTTTTCTTTCTCTGTTTATTGTTTCATAGCCCTATTTATTTGGAGTTCCTTAGAGAATCCTGAGCCTAATCTGTAGCCACAGGGCCATACTGAGTCCAGGTGGGAGAATGAGCGACACTGTGTCACCACTCTATAATACCCTTCCTAACAGACCACCAGCATCATTTCCAATTTGAATGGTCATTACTACCTAAGTGACCTTATAGTTACCTGCCAGGGTCACCTAGCTGAGCTGGAGATACAGGACAGGAAACTGGTCATGCTGACATTGGCTACCTTAGCGGAGCTATTAGTGATGATCTCCTCAATGCTATAGAAAGTAATTCATCCCTGTTATCTTAGCCTTTTGAGAAGCCAGACTTAGTAGATGTGTGAGAAACCACCAAAGGTTATGTAAGCCTAGAGCTGGAGTGCAAATTATGATGTGAAAGCCAGTAGGCACAAAGTCCAAGGACCTAAAAGAGACACAGTTGGCTAAAATGTCACAATCCCTTTAGGGAAAATGAAGTCTAAGCTTGTTACCTGGCACTTGAGGTACATAGGAAGTCCTCCTAATCCAATGTACTTTCCACATCAGTCTAATTTTGCTATCAACAATGTGTCCTTGAAGGCAGCTGACCTTCTACTTTATTGTAGCCTCATGAGTTCTCCAGAAACAAAAACAAAAACCCAACTTATTAGAAGGACTAGCCAATATTACCTTTATGGGAAGAAAAAGCCCAGGCTTGATGTTGTCCCTTTGTTACAAAGTATACAATAGAACTGCCAATCTTTTTCTCTTACCTCATCCTATATTTCACTCTCACCCCTTGCTCCCCATTCCCTTCACCTCCTTGTCCTAAAAGCTATCATCATGTCTCCTTGGAAACTGTGCATACATCCTACTCATTTCCTCCAGTTCTCCTGAATCTATCTAATATTCCACAGCCCAACACTGATCATTCTTTTTGCTCTTGGAAAAGTGTCCGTAAATGTTACAAAACTGGTGAATTGTCAAAGGGCCATATTGTGTTATCACTACAGGCTCATGTGATACCAAAGGCCTAGCAGTTTTCTCACACCAGCCACATTGGCATTTTCAAAATCAAACAAGGTGGTGTGTCTTCAATTAATAGGTCATTTCCTTTACCTAATACTTTTTTTCTCCCCCATATGCCATATTTCCATAATATTCATCTTTCAGGTCAACCATTATGTTTTCAAGTTAGAATTTCTGGATAGCTCTTTACCTGTCCCATTATTTTATTTCCCAACACACACATTTCTCTAGTATTGTTTGTCACATCAGCTTGCATATATATATAAATTTGCTATACTTACCAAGTGAATGTCAGGGTCATACTGGTTTGAACTCTCTGTTCAGATGCATTTTTGTGTTTATGGGTATTAGTATTAGCATGTAATTTGTAGTGATTAAAAATTAGTTGAGTCCTGCCAGTGTTACTCAGTAGTTGAGTATTGATCTATGAACCAGGAAGTCATGGTTCGATTCCCTGTCAGGACACATGCCCAGATTTCAGGCTCGATCCCCAATGTGGGACTTGCTGGAGGAATCCGATCAATGATTCTCATCATTAATGCTTCTGTCTCTCTCTCCCTCTTCCTTCCTCTCTGAAATCAATAAAAACATATGTTAAAAAAAAAAGAAAAACTAGTTGAATGACTTTTCCTAATATTTTGAGATTTCTTTCCAAAGACTGATAACTATTTCATCTGAATTTCTAATTTTTCAGATATGTGACTTGCATGATTCTAAAGTATATTTATGCTATCTCCCTTCACCATCAATATACATACACACCATGAGGCTCCTATCAACGTCATTGGCAAATTTCCAGGAAAATGTGAAATTTTACCATTTATCAACACAAAAATCCTCACAATTTCCTAAGTTACTTGTTTCATCTTCGATTAACTCAATAATGTAGGAACAGACCCCTGATGGGGACCTTGAACATAGTAGGTTCATTGCCACTCTGTGTATTGAAGATAAGATCCTTGTAAGTAACTTACTATCTCTATGTACAGATCTGATAAAGGGTTTGCTCTTGCTAGGTACACAAACACAGTGTCACATATCATGTCAAAATAATAAGAGAAATCTTTTCAAACACACAGAAAATGATGGCAATAGTTACACTGTAAATAAGCAAGTTAGAGCAGGTCTTTATGATAAAGGAACATGGAAGGAAATTGTTGACTGAAGTATGAGAATGAATACTACTGATACCAGGGGCAGCATTGCCTGCTGAGAGAAAAGTGGGTATAGAAGCCCAGACCCAAAAGTGGTTTGGTGTATTTATTATTGAGGATGTATTTGGCAAAGGAAAGAAGAAGAAGGAGAGATGTTGGGTCACACAAACATCTTTTCTTTGTATAAAAGACCTCAGACCATCCTTTGTTCAGTAAAAGTAAAGATTAATAACAATCATTGCACAGAAAGAAATGAAATTTGTCATGTCAGATTAACTAAAGTATTTAAAATTGTTATAAAAAGTCCTTTTTGCCAGGTCACTGCGATCATTTCTCTGTCTCTCTACCTCATCTTTTATGTCCCTATATTTGTTCTTTCCTTGTCTTTGATTTCTATACAATTAACAACATTTATTCCCACTGTTCTTACTCTGCCCCCTTTTAACCTTTCCAATCAGGCAGAGATCAGTGAACAAGAGGAGCCTCAGTTCAGAACAGGTAGGAAGGAACAGGGACCAGCTGCGATGGCTTCAGGAATCCTGATGAACATAAAGGAGGTGGTGACCTGCCCCATCTGCCTGGAGATCCTGACAGAACCCATGAGCCTGGACTGTGGGCACAGCTTCTGCCAAGCCTGCATCACTGCAAACAACAAGGAGTCCATGATCAGCCAAGGAGAGAGCAGCTGCCCTGTGTGCCGGATCAGGTACCAGCCTGAGAACCTGCGGCCTAGTCTGCATTTGGCTAACATAGTGGAGGTGCTCAGGGAGGTCAAGTTGAGCCCAGAGGAGGAGCAAAAGAGTGATCTCTGTGTGCACCATGGAGAGAAACTCCTGCTCTTCTGCCAGGAGCATGGGAAGATCATTTGCTGGCTTTGCGAGCGGTCTCGAGAGCACCGTGGTCACCAAACATTCCTCATGGAGGAGGTTGCCCAGGAGTACAAGGTAACAGACTGGGATGGAGGAAAGACGGGGCAGAAAATAGCACTTGATGGGAAATCTTAACTTTGCATTTGACTGTAATTATCTTGCCACCATAACCCTGAGGCCTGTGGTCACTTTTCTTCCTATGTTCACCTTCCAAGACCTGAAAGACATTTCTGTGCATTCAAATGATGAGCAGACTTTAAATCAGAAGTAGACATTTTTTCAACTTGTGCTAATAGGTGGAGGCTTGGTGCACAAGCAAAGCTGTGATTGTCCCTTTGGACAGGAGAGCAAATCAAAACCTAAATTCTTTCCTTACACAGGATCAAGTTTTTTCTTCTAGGGCAAAGAGAGCCAGTCTTCTCTTGACATAGTAATGGTGACTTCTATCATCTGAGTCTTAAAGAACACATAACCACATCAGATTCCTTCAAATCACAGATTCAAATTCTCATTTTGCAGTTTCTATAAACTCAAGTCTTTTTAGAGATCAACCTGATTTCTTCCCCATTTGTCCTCTCTTCTGATGATAAGAAAGCCCAAAGCTTGACCCTGATGTGATTCCTCTCTCACAGGAGAAGCTCCAGAAAGCTCTGGACAGTCTGATTGCAAAGCAGCAGGAAGCTGAAAAATTGGGAGCTGACCTTGAAGAGGAAACAACTTCCTGGAAGGTAGGAGGAGACTCTTCCTGAGGTAGCGAGATAAGATTTTGGGTAGGAGCTTGGGTGCAAGTCCCTATCTTCTTGTTCCCTGGCAGTTGATATGTCCAGATTTATTGATTAGCCATTCTTCATCCTTTCCTTGGTAGGGCTCGGGCAGAAAATGAATCTGTTACAAAGTAACACAGATATTTGTAGGTTAGTTATTCTCATAGAGAGATTATCTGGTGAGGAAGGCTAGTGAATTCTGTGTTCATGTCTGTGATTATTTTGAGCCTTTAACTCTTTCAGGGGAAGACTGTTGCCAATGGCTCAGATCCCTGATGTTTAACATTAGGTAGAGGTTGGGGTGGGGGTAGGGGTAATGCTGGAAGGCAGGACTGCCCTAGGCAGCTGTGTGAGAGCTGAGCCACACCTATGTGTCCCATTTTGTTTCAACAGTGCAGATTTGAGGCCATTATTTTGGGATGTGATGAGAAGACATAATAAGCAATATCAGCCTCCCCAAGAATTGTTTCTATGCTTCCATCTCTCTTCTCTCTGAGAACTTCCAAATCAAACACTTCTTTTTCTGGCTTCCAGTCTCTTCCTGATAGCCTGAGTCCCTCTCTTTCTTTTTCATTCCTGAAGAATCTAATAGAAAATGAAAGCCAAAGTATCCAGGATTATTTTAAAGAACTGAGAGGTATCCTGAACTGTGAGGAGCGGAAGGAGCTGCAAAGGCTGGAGAAGGAGGAGAGAGATGTTCTCAGTTACCTGGCCCAGGGTGGCAGTGAACTCACCCAGCAGAGCCAGTTGTTGAGAGACCTCATTGGGGATCTGCAGTGTCGGCTGCAGGGGTCAACAGCAGAGATGCTGCAGGTAAGACTCAGAATGAATCATCAGCATCTGAATTTGAGGAAAATAAAGACTAAGTTTCCTCTGATGTGTGGCTGTGCTGTTAGTTGTGGTGACACTGAGGTTCCTTTGGTCTTGTAGTAACCCTTACTTGCATCTATTTCAGAGGTTATGGAAATCATCAAATGATGAATAACAAGGGAAAAATCTCATTTTTACTTTTATAATGTACTAATTACAGTGTAAAAATGACTGTGGAGAAAAGATCTATTGTCTCCAATTATATTCTGCAGGGCACTATATTTGTGACCTAGCCTAAAACTTCTTTTCAGATACCACTTTATTATCCAAGAGTTGTTTTTTCTTCATAGAATGTATTGAGATTCTTCTCCTTTTTCTGAATAAACAATTGTTTTCTGGATAAGCAATTGAGAAGGGTTGGTACTATTTATTATTTCATTATTCAATAAATGCACCAGTGAAACCATCTAACTCTGGGCATTTTTGGGGGAAAGGTTTAAAATAGAAATATTTTTTTACTTGTGAGAGATTTTCTTGGGTATTTGTGTGTGTGTGTGTGTGTGTGTGTGTGTGTGTGTGTGTGTGTTTCTGGAATCAGTTTTTGATAATATACATCTTTGTAGAAATTTGTTCATTCTAAGTTGTCAGATTTACAAATATGAATTTAGTCATTATAATTTCTTAGAATCTCTTTCATTTCTATGGTACTTACAGTATTGGCCCATCTTTAATTCCTCATTTCAGTGATTTTTTTTCTGTCAGGTTAGTTATATTTGCTTAATTGATGTTTTTGAAGAAGAAACTTAATTAATTAATTTATTTATTTTTAACCTTTTGAAATCATAGATTTATGTTCTTACTTATATAGTTTACTTTGTGAATGTACATGTAAATGTTTTTTTTTCTAGCTTCCTAAAATGGGAAGTTTGACCACTGATTCAACAATCTTTTCTGTTATTTTTTAATTATATAAATGCATAGTTTTAGCTACATTCCACACTTGTGGATTGTTTGCTTGTTATTTAGATTCAACTCAATGTATTTTCAACTTTTCTTTGTTATTTTCATCTTAACCCTTGAAATATTTGAAACTGTGTTGATTAATTTACAAACACTTGGTGATTTTTACTTTTTCTTCTGTTGCATAATTTAAAGTTAATTCATTTCTAATCAGAAAGCATATATTTTATTATTTAAGTCTTTTAAATATATTGATACTAAAATATTGTATGTCCAAATTTTTATATGAATTTGAAAAAAATAGTGTATTGATTTGGTGAAAGGGTCTATAGATGCCAGTTAAAGTTAAATTGAGCTGGTTGATAATGTTGGTAATGTCTTCTACATTGTGATTATTCTTATTTATATATTTTTCTTTTTCTTGAGTCTCTAACATTTCTTGTAATACTGGTTTAGTGGTGGGGAACTTCAGCTTTTCTTATCTGGGAAGCTAGTTATGGTTCCTTAAATTCTAAATGATAGCCTTGCTGGGTAGAGTAATATAGATTGTAGGTCATTGCTTTTCATCACTTTGAATATTTCATGTCACCCACTTCTGGCCTGCATAAGACTATCAGATGATTGGTTGAGAAATCAGCTGATAGTCTTACAGGAGCCCCCTTATAGGTAACTGACTGCTTTTCTCCTGCTGCTTTTAAGATTCTCTCTCTATTCATTTCTCACTGGGTCTTTTTATGCTGTCTGTCTTCTTTTTCAAGTTTCCTGACTCTTTGTTGAAGTTCTCAGTGAAATAATCTATTATTTTCTTAAGTTCATTGAGCATCCTTATAACCTGCATTTGGTTTAGAATTCTGCATTTGGTAGATTGCTTGCCTCCATTTTGTTTAGTTGTTTTTCAGAAATGTTGTCCTGATCTTTCATTTGGGACATGTTTCTTTGTCTCATCTTTTTTGCTGCCTTTCCATGTCTATTCCTATGTATTTGGTATATCTGCTACATCGCTCAGCCTTGGCTGAATGGCCTTATATGGTAGGTGTCCTTTGAGAACCAGTGGTACCGTTTCCATATTCATCTGAAAAAGGTGCTATTGGGTTGTGTGTGCTCTCCTATTGTAGTTAAGTCTTGATTGCTGTTGCACATTGGTGAGTGGAATTGCCCCTCAGGCTGAATGGCTGTCCTATTTCTTAACCTCCACACATGGGTATATAACCAGCCAGTTCCATCTCCATCCTTCCTACCAGCCTCAAGGTGGCTTCTTCAAATTTTTAGTTATAGCAATCTGTTCAGCTTGTCATCATGTGGTTCTCAAAGGTGGTTATTCTATAATTTCATTGTAATTTTGATGCAACTTTTGGAGGGAACAAGCACATTCTTTACCTAGTCCATCATTTTGTCCAAGGTTCTCTTTTTATTTTTGCCAAATTTGTATCTTTGAATCCAAAATATGTCTCCTGTAAACAGCAATACTATAAGTTGCTTTTTAGCTAGTCCAGCACTCTCTGTCTTTTAAAAGGTGAATTAAGGCAATGGAATTTAATGCAATTGTTAATGTAGCTCTATTTAACTTATATCGTGCTATTAGCTTTTATATGCCACCTAAATTTTTATTGTTCTCTTTCTCATTGAATAGTTTCTTTTGAGTTAACCAAATATTTCTAATATAAAATTTGTTTTACGCTTTTTTATTTTTGTGGTAGTTGCTCTTCTTATTACAATATGCATCCTATTTTATCAAGATTTATTGCATATTAATACTAAATTATTTCCAGTAAAATATGGATACTTGCCTCCAACATTGCTTTATATTACTTCAGCAACAGTGCAATGATACTTTTAATATGGGCACTTAATCCAATGCAGGCCCATGCCATATAGGCCTTGGAATTATTTTATATAACTGGGAAGATATACTTTTGGAGGAAATTTTATATGAGGAAATAGTTTTGTTTTGTTTTTTCATGAACTAAGGATAAAGTCAATAAAGAGGTAAATAGAGTTTGGAGCATGACATAAACCAGATCCTGACTACAATGTTTGAGATTCAAAATGAAGCTTAATTAAATTACAACTGTCCCCCAAATTCATTTTCATCTTCTCAACTTTACCTATTTTTAATTTCTTTTTGTCATGTACAACAGCAAGACCCTAATTCAGAGAACAAAGCAAAAAAAAAATTTTTTTTTTTTTTTGTGTGTGTGTGTGTGTGTATGTTGATCCTCTGGTTGGCCTAGATTTGGGCGTCATGAAAAAAAATTAGTCTCAGATAGGTGATACCAAATATATTTGTGCATATCTGTTTAAAGGAATAAATCTGTGATGATAAACAAGTTCAGATGACAAAAAAATAATAATATGGACTAAACTGTCTTGTTAGAGACTGAAACGCAGTAAATATTGTAGTATTTAGAACAGTGACCAAGTGGATGTTGGTAAAATGGACAAAGGTGTAGAAAAGAGGTAGTAATTTGTTTGCTGAAAAGTAAGTTACATAGTAAACAGCCTAAGTTACTGGTGCCTGTGGCTGCTTTACTAGGCATTATAAGAATCTGCATTTAAGAGACACATCTGAGTAAAAATAAAGACTTTGGAAAAAATCATACATAAGTGTGTGTCGCATTTAAGGGTGTGGATAAGATCAACTGTGGATAGTGGGTGAAACAAGAAGGGAGATTTGAGAAATGCCAACATTAATACATTTGTTTGCTTGCACACTCAGTGGAACCCATGTGAATTTTTGAGGAATACTGTAATTATGCATCTTTGATTCTTCCAATCAAGGCATAAAACTTGACAAGTAATAGTTAATCACTTTACATTTGTCTTGAATAAATGAGCAAACCATGAATTATTCAAATCATCTCATGAGGAGTCTTATGAACATTGGAAAATATGAGGGGCCTCATGCTTTTCTCATAAATATATCTCATCTCCAGGTACTGGAAGCTAAAGGTGTGTTGCCACAAGGGTCAATATTTTAGGAAAACTGACAACTTTTCATGAGTCTTCTGAAATGATAGACCTAGGTCTTTTCTTTACTATTTTGTTCTCACATTAGGACCATCTCTATTCCCACCAGATCAGGGGGTTGCTGGGGGTGTGATGAAGCTTTATAACTAAGGAGGACTTATTACTGTTTGACTCATGTTTTCTCTTTTGTCCCTAGGATGTGAATGGCATCCTGGAAAGGTATGTGTGAAAGATGAACAATGAACGTTTTCTCCTGTAAAAAGAGGTTTAAAGCCATTAAAGTTATCTGGTAGTTAATTAGAATAAAATATTGCTCAGGGCAAAACAAGCTGGTAGATTTCTGTTCACATATGGATTGAGTATTTTTTAATTTTTTTTTATTGTTTAAAGTATTACAAATAGTAGTACATATATCTCCTTTCTTCCTCCCCCACCCCTATCCATCCCACAAATGACCTTCCCTCAACATAAAAGGACCTGGTATCTTCTATTCCCAGAGCAGAAATTTAAATGTAACTGAGTTGTCTCAAATTCTGGCTGCTTAGGAGCTGAAGAAAACATGACATTCCAACAATAAAACTGCAGAAATCTGAGTTAAATACAGACATGCTGATTGAACAAAATTAACGTGGTCACATGGGCCTGATACTGCAGCATCTTATGTTTAACTGCCTCTAATCCAAACTTGGCACCTTCTCCCCACCTAAATATCCTACTATAGAATCTGGTTTATTCCCAATAGTTAAAAAATACTCAAACCAAAATGGTTTCCCTGAATTTTCCAAAAACAGACTTAAATACCAAGGAATATTTTGACCCTGGCACAAACAATTGATCCATCTTTCTCACATACTTTTTAAAAAAATTGATTTCAGCCGAAACCGGTTTGGCTCAGTGGATAGAGTGTCGGTCTGCGGACTGAAGGGTCCCAGGTTCGATTCTGGTCAGGGCATGTACATTGGTTGCGGGCACATCCCCAGTAGGGGGTGTGCAGGAGGCAGCTGCTCGATGTTTCTCTCTCATCAGTGTTTCTAGCTCTCTATCCCTCTCCCTTCCTCTCTGTAGAAAATCAATAAAAATGTATTTAAAAATAAATAAAAAATTGATTTCAGAGAGGAAGGGAAAGGGAGAGAGAGATAGAAACATCAATGATGAAAGAGAATCATTGATCAGTTGCCTCCTTCATCCCCCCTACTGGGGATCAAGCCTGCAACCGGACATGTGCTTTTGACTGGAATTGGACCTGGGACCCTTCAGTCCACAGGCTGATGCTCTATTCACTGAGCCAAACCAGCTATGGCTCTTGCTCATGTACTTTTGACACCAATGGAAGGGCACCATCTTTGTGTCTAAATTTTTTTTAATCCCCACTCAAAAATACTACTTCTTATCCATTGATTGGAATGTAGGGAGGGTGATAGTGAGGGAGTGAGAGAGAGAGAGATGGGGGGGGGGGAGAGAGAGAGAGAGAGAGAGAGAGAGAGAGAGAGAGAGAAAGAAACATCAATATGAGAGAGACACATCAACTGGTTGCCTCCCACACATGCCCGACCTGGGTCTGAAGTTCAAACCTGCAACCCGGTCACATGCCCTTGATAGGAATAGAACCTGTGAACCTTCAGTCCTCAGGCTGATGCTCTAACCACTGGCCTAAAGCAGCTACTGCTATGTCTAAATTTGAACATCTGCTTGGCAACATCAACCTCTTCCAAGCACATGAAATTCAGACCACTGTAAATACAGTGCCTATAATGTCTTTTCCAAATGTTACATTTTTTTTCCCAGAGCAACTGAAATCTCAGATATTGTTCCGGGGGCCTCCCCACTGGGGAGTAACATTTAAAGGTCTTGTTCCTCTCCAGACAATATTCCCACACAGAATGCCTCAAACCACCAGGAACTAGGTTCTGTAACCTTTCTTTCTTGTCATAATGCTGGGACTCTACATCCATGTCATGGCTTTTCCTTACATTAATTCATTTCAAAGTACCAAATTTTGCATTTTAAAGAAATCCACTATTGTATATAATTTTATATGAGTTTTAGAAGTTAGAGAGGGAGGGGATATTCATGTTGAAAGGAATAAATTGTGCTTCTGAGAGGTATACTCCTTCCCAAGATCAAACAAAAGGCACCTAGGAAAGTGGACCAAGCACAATTTTTCTGGCTCTAATTTCAGAAGTCTACCCTCTACTTCCTCAGGGGTCCAGGAAAGGGCTCTAAGTGCAGAGGCCTACCCTCTACTTTCTCAGAGGTCCATGGAAGGGGGCTCAAGTGTTCAATAGGGTGAATGGATAAAAATCAGTGGTTTTGGAAAGACAAAAATTTCAGAGGTGTGGAGATCTTTTTTTGTCATCCCTAGGAGTAAAACCTTCACTCTGAAGAAGCTAGAAACTCTCTCCAAGGAACAAAGGAGAGTGTTCCAAGTTCCTGATCTGAGAGGGATGTTGCAAGTGTTTAACGGTGAGGAATGCTAGAGCAAGTGGATATCTGTGGATTCTTATTATGATGGTGGTTAAAGAGGAAGAAGAGTTCAGTTTCTAGGTGTGGGGAGAGGAGAGAAAGGAAAATGGATATTATGTGCTGACCATATGGGCATATTCACTGGGGGGTGGTCAACTGCCTTGTTCACCTCTCATTCTTCCATATACTACCTTAAATAGACACCAGTCTTTCCCCTGACCTGGAGAGAAAATAGATTTTAATGTAGACATGTAGACTCTTTGGCTTATATTTTATATTATGTATTTTTTCTAATTTCAGAACTGACAGAGGTGCGCCGCTACTGGGGTAAGTAAAAATCACAGTATCATGAAGCTAACCTGTCCTCATCTTCTTTTAGAATATTGCATTTCTATTAGGTCTCTTTACTAATGCAAATAAGATATTGGGATAAATGTAACATGAGGCAAATATTCCTACTGATGAAGGAAGGGTGTTCAAATCAGAAAAAAACAAAAGGCAGCAAAGGTAAGATGGTAACAGTGGTGCAGATACACTCAGTTTGTTAGATGCACCCAAAGAAAGAGGCTCTACACAGAAGTGGGTGAGGGTGTGAGAGGTTGTGAAGATCAATGTTTTCCTTTCAACACACATACATATTATATTTCTGCAATGTTATCTTGCTCCTCAAAGACCAAAACAAGTTTTTCCCAGTTCCTACTCATTTTATTCTGAAGATCTCTCTTGCAATGTCACAAGTAATAGTACATCGTTTTCCTCACCTAGCACTATAATTTTTTTTTACAGCAAATGTGACCCTGGATCATCAGAGGGCTAAGTCAAATAATGCTATTTCTGCGTATGAGACAGAAGTGAGAAGTGCCTTCGTTGACTATCAGGAAGCATATTATCCATATGAGAGAGAAGTGAGAAGTGACTTCGGTGGCTATTATCAGGAAGCACATTATCCATATGAGAGAAAAGATTATGAGGATTATGGTGTCCTGGGATTACCGTCTATCACATCTGGGAAGCATTACTGGGAAGTAGATGTGTCACAGAAACATGCCTGGATTTTGGGGGTATGTATGGGGAAATATCCTTCCTCCATTAGGATGGATTTTGGAAAACAAGGTAAAAATAATCAGCCTGTTTGCTCTCGGTATCAACCTAAAAATGGTTACTGGGTTATAGGGTTACAGGATTCTTCTAAATATCAGGCTTTTGTGAATTCTCCCTCCTCCAAACCCTCGTCCTTAACCCTGTTCCTGAAGGTTCCTCCCCATCGTATTGGAGTTTTCCTAGACTACAATGCTTGCACTATCTCATTTTTAAATATCACAAACCATGGGTTTCTCATCTATGAATTCTCTTCATGTTTGTTTAATAAGGAAATTTATCCATATTTCAATCCTATGAAATGTTCTGATTCCCTGAAACTCTGTTCTCCAAGCTCTTAAACCTCTCATACCCTCATCCACTTCTGTGTAGAGCCTCTTTCCTTGAATGCATCTAACAAACTGAGTTTTTCTGCATCACTGTCACCATCTTACCTTTGCTGCTTTTCCTTTTCTACTTTGAATACCCTTCCTTCATCAGTAGGGTATACAATTTGCCTCATGTTATATTTACCCCAATATCTTATTTGCATTAATAAAGAATCCTAATTGATCATTTTTATAATACTAAGGAAAATGACTAATGCCTCATAAAAAAATGACATGCATGTAGGTAACATCTCTACCAATTTTTAACATCTGATGTCCTCTGCCTCTGACGGAGAAGATGATGGAAAGCTTTTTAACAACTGTTGTACATTATTGGAAACTCTATATAGGAGTCATTCACTTCAGAATGAGTCCTCAGGTGTGTGTCAGTTTACCCCATGATGTTCTTTTTTTGTCAAAGAGTGAAGGAGAAAATATTATAAATAATATGTACCAAGAGTGGAAGCTTTGTGTCCAGAGTGTCTGAGTTCAAGTCCAGTCTCTCCACATATGCACAGTGAACCATGAATAAAATTCTTGAATGCTGATTTTATTTTCTTTAAATAGTCCTGGTAATAAAACCACCATAGTTAGAATCATTGTGAGAAGCAAAATGTCATTAAGTGTATAACATGTAAGTGTCTCAACTGAATAAACATTTTTCCTACTAATTACTGAGAAACATAAACTGTGTCAGTGTCTCATGAAACAGGTTTTTGCCTTAAGGGGCACTCGGGTGGTTTTTACTGAAGTCTCATGTTTCAGATCCCAGATACCTCTGTGCTGCTGTCTAGACTACTCCAGCTCTGCCAGTAATAGATAAGCCTGTGTGTGTGAGTGTTTGTGTGTGTGTGTGTGTTACATTGAGCATTTTATTATAATTCTGCTGTTACTACATATTAATCCTGATCAAATAAACTAAATTCTAGAATATTCTATTTCACATTTGTAAATCTATATATATGAACCTTACTTGAGGTATTATTGTGGAAATTAAATAACAGAATGTCATTGCTAGTACATAATTAGTAATCAAGTATGCTGTCCTCTTACTGTGACTGCAATAAATTATTTTAAGAACACATATTAGTTTAGCTTACTTTCACCATTATTACTCTAATTAGTTTTAAGAAATAAAGTAACTTGATGAAAGAATTATAACTTTTTTTACATTTTAGTTAATTATGAAATAAATATTTCTGTACAGTTTTCTAGTCTAATATTTCTCATTTTTCTACAGTAAATATGTGTTATTGAAATTGAACTTGAATTTGGGTTATGTTTGCTCTGCGTTAAAAAGTTATTACTGCCCTCTCCAGTTTGACTCAGTGGTTAGATTTTTGGCCTGCAGATTGAATGGTTGCTGGTTTGATTCTGGTCAAGGGCACATACCTTGGTTGCAGGCTTGATTCTGGCTCCAGTCGGGGCGTGTGCAAGAGGCAACTAGCTGATATATCTATCTCACATTGATGTTTCTCTCTGTGTGTCTCTTCACCTCCCTTCCACTCTCTCTGAAAATTAATGGAGGGAAATATCTTTGAGTGAAGATTAAAATAAAAAAATAAAAAAAGTTATTATTCACAGAAATACAGTAGTGTAGCCAGTACAATTGTGAGATTTCTAAACAACCGTGTAGGTAAGTGTTCTGTTGCCCAGGTCAGCCTTACTTTTGCAGTGAGGTGCAAGTTTTAAGGAACAAAGAAAAGCCAGTTCTCCTCCAATGAGACAACAGGGGCATTATTTCTGCAAAGAATACTCCCATCAATCCAGAACTTGTGGAACCCCCTTGTCTTTGGCATTTTTATTCCCAAATCTTTTTCCAAAGAAGTAAAAGTTAAAATAAATAGATTAATTAATTAATTAAATGCTTCTCTTATCAATTATTAGCTGTTCTCATCCCTGCATGTCCATAGGAGTTTCCAAATGATTCACATTGGATGATCTTTGATATAAAAAATAATTGCAGCTCTTTTCCTCCCTGGCTGCTTGAAGATAAAACCTTCATCATAAAGGTCACGGTAACTATCCAGACCAGGAAGTTCATGACCAACCGACTACTCAGTGGAAGCAAATGGTCATTTCCTTTTTAGGACCCTGCAGTTGAACAGGTTTAAAATTTCAGTTATGCAAGAGGAATATATTTTAAAGATCTACTGGATAACATCATGCCTATAGGTACTGTACTGTGCTGTAATTATTTCGTTATTTTAAAAGTAAGTGTTCTCTTTTTTTTGTAGCTACTTACTCTCATTTTAAGTACAGGAATAGCTTTTTTAATCTAAGTGAATATACTAGATAAAAGTTGATTTCAGCCCTAAATGATTTGGCTCAGTGGATAGAGCATTGGCCTGCAGACTCAGGGGTCCCAGGTTCGATTCTGGTAAAGAGCATGTTCCTTGGTTGCGGGCACATACCCAGTAGGGAGTGTGCAGGAGGCAACTGATTGATACTTCTCTCTCATCAATGTTTCTAACTCTATCCCTCTTGCTTCTTCTCTAAAAATATCAATAAAATATATATTTTTAAAAACTTGATTTGCTCTTCTTTTCTCTTCCCATAGTAATTATCTTTCATTAGAAAGCCTTTTCTCTGTTTGCCCAGGCATATCTCCATGTTGTAGGGGTTGGTTCACATTATGACTTCCAGGTCAGGGGTTCTGTATGGGCTCCTCAGCAGTTAGGCATGTAGGTCAATGTTTCCCTTTCCTGGCCAGCCTCGCTCTTTCCAGGGAACTGAGGGCTGCAGTTGTCCTCAGGAGTGAGTAGAGCCTCTTCTCCCCTCCAGTGAGACAGCAGGGCAGATGCTACAGGAAGGAGTGTTCCTGCAGCACGTGTCTGGCATTTTCATTCCCCACTGCTGCCAACCTGCTTATTAGCCAAGAGAAATAGAAACACTGGGCTACGTGGCCAGTGTCTGCTCTGGTCCCTGTCTCACAAGCATTTCTTCAGTTCTCCATTTCTGGAAGACCTGTGGTGGGAGAGGGATTCCAAGATAGTTATGGAATAGATCTGGACCACAGTCTCTGCAGCCAGGGGCTAACTGCATATGGCCTCTGGGCTGTTTTCAGTATCTGGACCACTAGCTGGAATACACTTCTGTTCTCCTTCAGTCTCATTCCTTATCAGGTTCCCTTCATGTATGATGAACATTGTACCAGTGAGCCGTTTTAGTGGGTGTAAATTCATCTCCATGCAGACTTTATATTTTCTTAATGCTGTATTTTACTAGTTATGTTGTACCTTAAGCCTATGTTATTACTTTGATATTTCTTACAGATTATTGAGGACATGTTTATTATTTTCATATTGGGTAATTTCTATTAAACAACTTTTAATATTAGTTAGTCTTTCTGTTGTGATTCCAAATTTTTCATAAGCTAAACCTGGATTTGTTTTCTAAGTCATTGCAGTTTTAATATTTCAATTAAAAACACAAACTATTTCTATTTATTTCTGACATTTCCTATTTGGTGATTATTGTAAGTATATTTTCCTCTACATCGTTCTTCTACCCCAGAAATAATAGCTGCTGTGAAGCCCCTAATTACTAAATATAACATCTGGCTTATTTCACACTTGGTCTCCATTGGTCGCCTTTTCTATTGAATATGAGCCATGTCCTCTACTTTTTTGTATGTTGAATAATTTTAGATTGCATCTAAAATTCCCTCAGGAAAATTGTGAGAGAGGTACAGAGGAGGAAGATGGAGGTTCTCCCTGAGGAGGGTGTTTGTGCTTTAAAGCTGCTGCTCTCCATCCTCCTCCTGAGGGGTGCTGCAAGCGCTGAAGTCCTTGTTGAAGTCCCCACCCTGGAGCCTCTCACAGAGGTCCTTCTGGCTGTGAGTGTGAAGTGAGCTGATTATTAGGCTGTGTGGTCACCTTTGAAGGCACATTCTGTGACTCCTCAACATATTGTCACCTGAGGAAACAACCCAGACCCCATCAGAACCAGGACCAAATGGCTACTTCTCAGGGACCGTTGACCTTCAGGGATGTGGCCATAGATTTCTCTCAGGAGGAGTGGGAATGTCTGGACCCAGCTTAGTGGAAGTTGTACATGGATGTGATGTTGGAGAACTACAGCAACCTGGCCTCCCTGGAAAGAAATGGAGAGTGAGAGAGAGAGAGAGAAACATCAATGATCAGAGACAGTTATTGATCAGCTGCATGTGCCTTGCCCAGAAATCGAACTGTGACCTCCTGGTTCATAGCTTGACGCGCAACTGCTGAGCCATGCTGGGCTATGTCGACTTTTACAAATATGTTTTCTCTGCCTGTGGCTTCTTATATTTTTTTCTGTTGATAATGCCATATTTATTGTTGTTCATTTTTCTTTAATGTTTGAGTTGATACAGAGGTAGTTTCCATTTTAATACAGTGGATTGAAATACAAACTTGGTTATGTATTTGCCTTATAAAAATGTGAAGTGTATAAAATTAGTGTAGTTTTATTTTATATTTAATAATGTGGAAGTTATATTTGCAGCTATTGTGTCATTTCTGGAATAAACACTTAGTCTTACCTTGAAGGGCATGAGATATAAATTTTGTCTCTTTACACATCAAGTCAAATGAAGTCTTAATTTATTTTAAACTAGAGGCCCAGTGCATGAAATTCATGCACGGGGGTCCCTCAGCCCGACCTGTACCCTCTCCAATCCGAGAGCCCTCAGGGCATGTCCTGCTGACCTTAGGCCCGCTCCCTGTGGTTCTCTGCTCTCTGCGGGGCTTGCCTGCTCCACACCATAGTGACGGGCAAGCAGGCCCTGCTGGGTGCTGCCTGCAGGCCCACTTGCCTGTTGTGGGTCGCCAGCAGCTACAGCCAAGCAGGCCCTGCTGTCTGCTGTCAAGCTGAGCCGGTGGACCCACCCTCAGGCCCACCCTGAGGTTGCCTGTCCAGCCCTGCCTGGCTCCCCGGGCCCCACAGCAGCTGCGGCCGCTGGGGTCTGGCCCTGCCTCCCTCTTTGGCCCTTGAAGCAGCCTCAGCAGCTGCTGACCAGGCCCTCCCCAAGTGCAGGTGCATGGAGGCTGGTCCAGGTGCCGCGGCTGCTGCCGCTGCCCCTGTCCCCAGAGAGACCCCTCAGCATTCGTGGGTCGGAGCGGTGGCAGCGGTGGTGGCGCCCCCAGACCCACGAAAGCTGATGGGGGCGAGTCCGGGTGCCGCCGCCACCGCCGCCACCCCCGGAGAGACCCCTCAGCGTTCGAGGGTCCGGGGGCACCACCACCGCCGCCACTGCTCTGACCTGCGAACGCTGAGGGGTCTCCCCTCAGCAGCGATGGATCCAGCCTTTGAGAGGCGCAGGGGGAGGGACTCGCAAGTCCCTAGGCCATCCTGAGTCCCGCCCCCCAGCTTCCCACTGCCCAATCGTGGGCGTAGCGGAGTGATGGTTATTTGCATATTTCTCTATTATTAGATAGGATGATAGAGCATCATTGTGAAAATAGTCCTTTTTTTCAGTGGGATATCTTCACTATTGCAAATAATGCTGCAGTGGATATGTGGATGGGTATATCTTCTCTGTATAAATCGCCAGAAATGGAATAGCTGTGTTACCTGGTACTTCTTTGTAAATATTGAAAAAAATCCTCCATCGTGTTTTGTTAGAGGCTGCACCAGTGTGTTTGTAATCTTTCTGACAGTGGATGAATGTTCTTATTTCTCCACTTCATTGGTATTACTTTCTGTTTTTTGATTTATGGATGATTGCCACCATGTTAGGTGTTTGTTGGTATTTCATGGTGGTGTCCATTTGCATTTCTCTGATGATGAATGAGTTGAACATAATTTAATATGTTTATTGGGCATCTTTATGTCCTGTTTGGGAAATGTCTATTCAGGTCCTTTGCCCAGTTTTCAATCATACTGATTTTTTGCGTTAAATTGTGAAAGTTCTTTATATATTTTGGATCTTTAGCTTTTGAGGATGTAGCATTGCTTGGTTTTTGTTGCTATTTTGTGGTTTCTTTTGGTATGCCAAACTTATTGTTTTGTAGTCTCATTTCTTTATTTTTTGGGTTCTTTATTATTCCTAGGAAGATATATGCAAACCAGTATGTTTTTTAAGATATATTTTATTGATTTTTTACAGAGAGGAATGGAGAGGGTGAGGGATAGAGAGTTAGAGACATCAATGAGAGAGAAATATTGACTCAACTGCCTCCTACACACTTGCAACTGGGAATGTGCCCACAACCAAGATACATGCCCTTGACTGGAATCGAACCTGGGACCCTTCAGTCCACAGGCCAACGCTCTATCCACTGAGCCAAACTGGTTAGGGCACAAACCCGTATTTTAAAGAGTGATGGTAAAGTTCATTGACTATGCTTTCTTCCTGTGTTTTCATGGTTTCAGGTCTGATATTTTAGTTGTTAATCCATGCTGAGTTCATTTTGGTTCATGGCTTATGAATGGGGTCTAGTTTTATAATTCTTGCATGTATCTGTTCAGTTCTTCTCATACTACTTGGTACGAGAATCTGTCTTTACCTATTGTGTATTCTTGTCTTCTATCTTACAGATTAGTTAACCAAATAGCTTTGGACATTTTTAAAGTTGTGTTACTTCTTTTTTCATGTTGACTTGTAAAAGGTCTGTATATATTCTGGATATTAAGTATTTAGCAGATAATATGCTTTGCAGAAATGTTTTCCCAATTCACAGCTTGTATTTTTAATGCACTGACATTTTGATTTAATGTGAAGTTATTTTTATATGGGGCGTAATGCCTTTTGACTGTTTTGTTTTGTTTACCTTTCCTCTTAGTGCTATAATAAAAAATCAAATATAAAAAAAAAAAGGAGTTACAAAGACTCAGGATTCTGTTTCATTTTCTGAAGAATATTGTTTGTTTATTGTGTTTTAGTAGGTTAACTTGATTGAATTCAAATTCTAAATTCTCCCTTGCATTTTGCAGGAGCTAAAATCAGTGATCAGTCCCATTCGCCTAATTGGGCTGCTTGTCATCTCTCTCCAACATGTCTAATTCAGAGATTTGACCAGAGTTTTTATGTACAACTTGGAATTTCTCCCTCTGTATCTCTCTTTTAAAGATGTTCTTCTGACACTTTCTAGCTGCTGCAGAAGCCTCAAATTATTCTTGGTCTTCCAGCCATGAGCTTGTATGTCACTGAATTATAACTGTCTATCCACTACCAATTGAGGTCTACCTTCAAAAACAGATCATAAAACTAGGAAAAACCTCCACTACAGTTCCCTTCTTTCACGTGTCTATTACACTGTAGGTTGTGACTGCTTTCCTCATTCTCTGTCCCTTCATGTTGTGTTCTCTCTCTCTCTCATAAAAAAATAGATGTTAAAGTTTGTCAAAGGAGAATCATAGATATGTTAATAACACCAGGAGAGTAGCTTAATTCATTATGTGACACAGCAATCATGTTCACAGGAAGAACAGTATAATAGAAGCATAATTTATCATCCAAAGGTCAATTCAGTTAAAATTACATATACAGTGACACACACACACACACACACACACACACACACACACACACACACATAAACACAGTAGAGGCACGGTGCATGAATTCATGAACAGGTGAGGTCCCTCCACCTGGCTGGCAATCAGGGCCAATCAGGGCCAACTCCCCCAGTCCATGTGGGAGGTTGACCAGCTGGGGAGGGACGATGGGAGGGCTCCAGAGCATGTCTGGCCCCATATTGTCCACTCCTGATCTGCCAGACCCCAGCAGCAAGCTAACATACTTGCCTGAGCATCTGCCTCCTGGTGTCAGTGCACATCATAGTGACTGGTCGAGCAGTCGACTGATCTGTCGACCTCTCCATTGAACACTTAGCACATTAGGCTTTTATATATATAGACTAGAGGCCCGGTGCACAAAATTCATACATGCGGGGTGTCCCTCAGCAATCTGGGACCTCTCAATCAGTCGACTACTCAACCAGTCACTATGATGTGCACTGACACTAGGAGGCAGATGCTCCAACCAGTAGGTTAGCTTGCTGCTGGGGTCCGGCAGATCAGGACTGGGCAAGATGGGGCCAGACATGCCCTGGAGCTCTCCCATGGTCCCTCCCCGGCCGGTCAACATCCCACAGGGACTGGAAGAGTTGGCCCCAATCGGCCCCAATTGCCAGCCAAGTGGAGGGACCTCACCCATTCACGTCTGGTCAAACCAGTCTAATTAGCATATTACCCTTTTATTAGTATATATTAGTGGTCCGGTGCACAAAATTTGTGCACATTAAAAGGAGATTAATTAGAGGAAATATTTTAACCTTTTGCACTCGGATGTCGAGTGTGACTCGACATGGTTAGCATTAGAATAAAGGAATCAAGAAAAAAGCAAGCAAGTGCAAAGGGTTAATATTGCTATCTGCCTTTTCTCTATAATAGGAGTGTCAGAGATGAAAGAAAATTAGTAAAATGTATATGAAAACCTTCCTCCTATCAGAGTCTGGGGCATGCCATGGGACCCAGAGTCAAATCCCCACCCACCCATGGCACCTCAAAATCACATGAAACCCAGACCCTGTCAGCCCCACCCCCACTGGGCTAGATCCAGACCCAGACAGCCCCACCCTTGTCAAGCCCCTGGCCTGGCACTGGGTGGGGGGCACAGCCTTAGGTCCCCCCTCAAACCCTGCCAGGTGGGGGTGCAGCCTCAGAGCCCTCGTCAAGCCCTGCAGGGTGGGGGGTGCAACTTCAGGTTCCCCAGCATGGCACCAGGCAGGGGGCACCGCCTCAGGTCCCCCAGCGCACCCTTAGGTCCCCTGGCCCGGTGCCAGGGTGGACGGTGTGGCCTGAAGTCCCCCGGCCTAGCACCAGGGTGGGGGGGGGCGTGCCTTGAGGTCCCCCGTCAAACCCTGCCAGTCCGGGGCCATGGCATGAGGTCCCCCGTCAAGCCCCGCCAGGCAGGGGGTGCAGCTTGAGGTCCGCCGGCCCAGCGCTGGGAGGGGGGCGCAGGTTCAGGTCTTCCGTCAAGCCTTGCTGGGTGGAGGGCGCAGCATCAGGTCCCCCATCAAACCCCGCTGGGAGGGGGGCACAGCCTCAGGTCCCCTGCCCTGGCTCAGTGCCATGCAGCCTCAGGTCCCTGCTGACTGCTCGTTAGGGCTTGTTATGGGAATGTGGCCTCCGCTGTGGGTTCAACCATCTTGTGTTATGGAAATCCTGCCTCCACTGTGGGTGCCACCATCTTTGTTATAGCATGACGGTCAATTTGCATATTCCCTCTTTATTAGATAGGATATCCTCATATGCAACACCTTTTTAAAAAAAATATATTTTATTGATTTTTTACAGAGAGGAAGAGAGAGGGATAGAGAGTTAGAAACATCGATGAGAGAGAAACATTGATCAGCTGCCTCTTGCACACCCCCCACTGGGGAGGTGCCCGCAACCAAGGTACATTCCCTTGACCGGAATCGAACCTGGGACCCTTGAGTCTGCAGGCCGACGCTCTATCCACTGAGCCAAACCGGTTTCGGCTGCAACACCTTTTAATAGATCTGAAGCAATAAGCAACAAAATAGGAAAAGTATGTACCTGATTTCATGAAACTTATAGTTGTGGATGCAAGGTGGGTGTGCATAAGAGTACTAATGAAAGTAGAACTCTAGGCTCCCACTGAAGTTTCCCTATTGCCTTGCACTTATGCATTTTCATTTTATAAATAGGGTATACTAAATGAGTTCTGACCTTTAGGCATAATCCTTGCTCTAGAGATGACTTCCTGAAAAATCTTAGCAAAGAAAGCCCTGGAGAAGGAGCCTATGGAGTCTCCATGGGCCACAATCCCAGGCTTCCAGACCATTTTGCAGAGACCTGTAGAGAAAAGAGCTAAGCCCAACACTGCTCAGGGAAGAGAGAGGTACTTTGGGAAAGAACACAGAAAATCACAGAGTTCTTTGAAGCTTTGTTGTCTAATTCCTGTAAGTATAATGATGTAGGATTTCGGCAGGCTGTTCACATGAATCCTAGCACACTGTCCTCTTAGGGTCTGTTGGCCTTAATGGTGTGACAGCTGCCCGCTCTGTAGCTTCTTTTGTATTCACTAGTCCCACAAGATTTCCAAGTTTACAGTCACAGCTCTACCATAATTCCTGAAAAATCACTAACCTTGCTCATCTTATTCTTGGGCCATGTCTGTCATTCAGAAACAAAGCATGGAGATAAGGAGCAGGGGGAGCACATGGGAAGTATTTCCATAAGGGACATCTTTACAACATTTCATACAGCATAATGAGAGGCTTGATTGGTGTTAATAATCTGAAAAGATACCAGAAGAAGTGTCATGACAACAACATCTTAAGACCGATGAAAACAGTGAATTAAAGTAAGGGTGTCTCTTCATTCATTTATTTAATTATCTCTCCTGTTAAAGACACAGCTGCACCCACACTGACTCAGTCAAATCTCTCTCTCTCTCTCTCTCCTCTCTGACTTCTCATTATATGATTTTCTCATACTGAATTAAAGATGACTTTGTGCTTTTCATCTCTACAACATTCTCCTTGTACCCTTCACTACCCTCAGCCATTTTTAGGCACACATGTTTTGAAATTGCACTGTTCACCAGAGTCATTACCATGATCATTATCACATTTCACCTGTGCCACTTAACACATGATTTTAGAATTGTTTCATACTCTATTAGTCAGGGTTCTCCTGAGAAACAGAACCAATATTATAGATATACCCTACATATATGTGAAAGAAACTGATTATCAGGAATTGGCTCATGTGATTATAGAGTTTAACTAGTTCCTGGCCCTGCCTTTTACAAACTGGACACTCAGGAAAGCTGGTGGTGCAGGTTAGTCCAAGTTTAACAGCTTGAGAACCAGGGTAGTCAATGGTGTAAGTCTTAGTCCCAGGGCAGGAGAAAACCTATATCCCCACACAACCAGGTATGCAGGAAGCAAAAGGAACACCTTTCTCTCTTTCTTTCTCTGCCTCTTTGTTCTGCTTAGACCTTTTATCTAATTTATTATGACAAAAGATCCAAAGGCTAATCTCATCTGGAAACAACACCCTCACAGACACACCCAGAAATAATGTTTAATCTGGGCAACCAGTGGATAGTCACACTGACTCATAAAATTATTCCTCACAATTACTTTCCTGTTTCATTTCTACTATGTTAAGATTATAAAGATTATGTGTTAAATGGAATTAAAAAACATTGCCCATAGATGACACTTCATGTAGTTTGATCTATGTAGTTCATTTAGGAAAAGTGTCATGTTGTCCTTATTGAATCCAGGTTCTGAAAGCCAGCATCACAGTGCTACCACTCTGTGATAGCCCCCCTGGCTGACCACCTGAGGTAATTCCAGATTTGGGCAGCCATGCCCTCTCACAGGACTGCCAGGACACAAGTTGGCCAGGTTCACTTAGCTTAGGGGGTAGGCACAGGACAGGGGAGAGCTGCCAGGATCACTGCCTCAGGTGGGCCTTCAGTGAGGGGCCTCCCTGTGGTAAAGGAGGCATTTCAGTCCCTCCTCATGACACCTCATCCCTAAGGGAACAAGATGAGGTTGATGTGTGTGACAGTGCACAGCTCAGGTCAGCCTAGTTCTCCAGAAGATGAATTATTGTGAGAGCCATGAGAACAGCTTCAGGGAGCAGAACTGAGATAGGATTAAGAATGTAGTCGCTGGCCCCTCTGAGCTAAGGCACCAAGTGGCCTCCCATTGGTCCACAGATTTTCCTCCTTTCCTGCCCCGCCCCTAAGAATTTAACTTTCATTTTCACTCTGCTCCTCCCTCAGCTGGTTTGGAGAGTGAATTATCACCAAGTTTGCCCCTCAGGCTGAGACTCCAGAACAAGTGAGTAGGCCTTTTTCCTGGAAGAATGGGGTTGAGTTTTGCTCTGCTCTCTGTGCCTTGCCTGCGGGGGGTAGGAGGTGGGGGATGGGGGAGGGAAGGGTGCTAGTTGGCCAACAACTGTGTCTTTCATTATTTCAGACCTCTGGGCAGGAAAACGCAGCCCCTCCCACCCCACAACCGGAGCCTGAGGCCCAAAAGGTGGGGCTGGGCCTTAGTGCTGGCAGAGGCCAAATCAGTAGAGTCGTTGGGGCCTAACACTCCACCGTCAGCTCTGTGGGCGGGGCTGCAGCAGGGGAAAGGGGCGGGCACACCCAGGAGCACTGACTGGTTAAAGAGAGCTGTAGCCTGATCTCATAAGGAAGGGGGTGGAGCACCAATTTCGCCTCCACTCCCCAGGTCTCAGCCTCAGGCTTCCACTCCTGCAGAAGAAAAATTTCCTTTGCACTTGGTCTAGGCACTTCTCAAACCTGATTTTGCGCGGGTCATGGAGCAAGTCCTGTAAGACCTTTAAGTCCTGTGCACCTGCCCTTTAAAAAAAGAATCTCCTGTACCCTACACCCCTAGGGTTCTTCTGGGTACAAGCCTTGTAGGTTTTTGAAGGCAGACACTCTGTGGGTTCAGGTTTCTGGTGCAGGTCCCCAGAGAGCCTCCTATGGGGCACAAACTCCTAAGTCCTCCAGGATGGGCTTAACATTTATGATATCCTTCTAGCGCAGACACCACTCGTGTTCCCATATCTATCTCCCTGCCTGCTGTGGAGCCCTGGTCACTGCTCAGGTAGTGGTGGGGTCAAACTCCATGTGTGAGGACTCAAGCTCCTCTGCACTTTCCTCTTCTTTGTCCTGTGGCAGCAGCTGCTTTGACCTTTGCTCCTTGTAGCCCTACCATAAAAATAAATTCTGCAGCCCCCAGGCAGAATGCATACCCTCCCCTCCCTCCTCTCCAGGCTCCTGGTGGGTCTCAGGATTGGTTGGATCATGAATGAGATGCAAAACAATTGGAGGTTCCTATCCCAAATTTGGATCATGCTGGAGACATAAAACAGGAATAGATATTAAATGATATCTACCCTGATACAATGTCTATCCCTGATCCTCAGCCAGGGGCTAATTGCATATAGCCTCTGTACTGTTTTCAGTATCTGGACCACTAGCTGGAATACACTTCTGTTCTCCTTCAGCCTCATTCCTTACCAAGGTCCCTTCATGTATGATGACCATGGCACTAGTAGACTGTGTTAGCAGGTCTAAATTCATCTCCATGCAGCCTTTATACTTTTCCCTTCAGAGAACAGAGCAAAGGGAAAATTTATTAACTGATACTAAAGATCTTTCTTTTACCATCAAACTGTGGCAACCATCAAGACATAAATATCTACTGAGATTTTTTCTTTCTTTATTGCTTCATAGTCCCATTTACTTAAAGTTCCTGAGAGAGCTCCTGATCCTAGACTGTAGCCACAGGGCCATACCGAGTCCAGGTGGGAGAATGAGCATCACTGTGTTACCACTCTGTGATACCCTCTGGTAACTTAAGAAACATTCAAACCTGTGAAGAATTTGTGTGTGTTTATTTCAGCCAAACTGCCCACAGTTGATGGGAGCAGAATCTCAATGGATTGAGATAATGCTCCAGAGAATGGCAGTTTTGCACCTTGCATTGTACATTAGAATCAAAAGAGAAGATATAAGTGCTACATGAAATCCATTGGTGATAGATTAGGGAGGCTGAGGCAGAAGAAAGCAAAGAGGGGAGGGTATGGAACCTCTGGGATTGGATAAAAAGTAAAATGATAGACATATTCTTCTTTTATTTAGGTGGGTATAGGATTATTAACGTCAGCAATTAGCTCAATAACAATGAGGGTATTTATGGTCTCCATACAGTTGTGCATGTGTTTGAGGGGTCCAGAAAAAAATGAAAATTATCTGGACATTCCAATGATATATTATCGTAGATGCAAAAGGACACTAGACAGGCTCAGTTAAAGTAAAGATTGACTTTACTTTAAAATAAAATCAGGGAAAATACCAGCCTAGGACATGACTACCTACCAAAACTGCTGTTTTAGTTTAAAAACTTTTCATTTCAGACCATTCTCTGTGGTTACTTTAGGTCTCTGAATTTGCAAGGCTACCACACAGGCTTTTCCTGAGCTAGTCAGGTTAGCATGCAGTTCTTTTTGTCCACACCTCTTTGACTGACCACCAGCATCATCTCCAATTTGAATGGTCATTACCATCTTGTGACCTGTGAGATATAAGCTGTCAGGGTCACTTAGGTTAGCTGAGAATACAAGACAGGAGGCAGGGCATGATGACATTGGCTGCCTTAGCTGAGCTATTAGTGGTGGTCTTCACAGTGCTATGGAAGGTACTTTATTTCTGTTATCTCAGCCTTTTAAGATGCCAGACTTAATAGATGTTTGTGAAATCACTAAGTTTATGTATGCCTAGAGCTACAGAGTGCAAATTACATTGTGAAAGCCCATAGACATAGCATCCATGGGCCATAAAGATACAATGGTGGTTATTAAAGTCACAATCCCCTTATGAAAAATGAAGTCTAAGCATATTAACTGGCATTTGAGGTCTATATGAAATTTTCCTAAACCCAAATGCACTTTCCACATCAGGCTAATTTTGCTGTCAACAATCTGGCCTTGTAAGGAAGCTGATCTTCCACTTTATTATAGCCTCATGAGTTTTCCAGACAACAAAAACAAAAAACTTATTAGACAATTTATCCAATATTACCTTTCTAGGAAGAAAAAAACCAGGCCTGATGTTAACCTTTTGTTCTTCATAATCTAATCTAACTTCCAATCTTTTCCTCTTACCTCATCCTATGTCTCACTCATCACTTGCTCTCCATGTCTTTCATCTTCTTCTTCTGAAAGCTATCATCATCTCTCCCCTGGGCAACTGTATGTGCATCTTACTCATCTTCCCAATCCCCCACTGGATCCATCGATTACTCCACAGCCCAACACTGGTGATTAATTTTGCGCTTGGAAAAGTGTTCCTAAATCCTACCTAATAATAGAGTAATATGCAAATTGACCGTACCTTCACTACACCCACAAGCCACGCCCACCAGGAAACCTTCGCAGGGACGTTGGCGTGCGGTGGAGCCCAAGGCCGGGAAAGCCTCGGGTGGAGGCTTTCCTGGCCTTGGGCACCAGCAGGGAGCCTGCATGGATTGCAGGCAACCACCGGGGATTGGCTCCTACGATCCTTAGCAGGGACACTGGGGTGCAGCAGAGCCCAAGGCCACCGCCTGGGGCCAAGCCCCGACCCTGAAAGAAGGCAGAAGGTGGTGGCCACAGCCAAGGCCTGGGTCCCCAGTGCAGGCAGCCAGGTGAATGAAGGTCTATTGCACGAATCTTTGTGCAAACGGGCTGCTAGTGTTATATAATTCACTAAGTGCCATAAGTCACTGTAGGCTCATGTGATGCCAAAGGCTTAGCAGTTTTCTCATACCAGCCACACTGGCATTTTCCATCTCAGACAATGTGGTGCATCTTCAATGAACAGGTCATTTCCTTTACTTAATAAATTGTTTTTCTCTCCCATATGCCTTATTTCCTCACCTTCTTCAGGTTTCAGTTCAACCCTTAGGTATTTAAGTTTGAATTGCTGGACAACCCTTTATCTGCCCCAATAATTTGATTTCCCAACAACATGCACATCTCTCTAGTAGTTTTTTTTGTTTTTTTTTTTCACATCAGCATATATATATATATATATATATGGCTTAATTTACTGTTACTTTCCAGGTGGATGTCAGGGTCACAGTGGTTTAAACTGTCTATTTAGACTCATTTCTGTGTTAATGGGTATTAGTTTAGTTGTTAGCATATAATTCATAGTGATGAAAAGTTAGTTGAATGATCTTGCCTAATATTTTGAGATTTCTTTTGCAAGACTGATATTTACTTCATCTGTGTTTCTATTTTTTCAGATATGTGACTTGTGTGATCCTATGGGTATCTTTATGCTATCTCACTCCCCATCATCAATATGCATACAGACCATTAGGCTGAATGTCCTTGGCATATTTCCAGGCAAACCTGAAATTTTACTATTTATCCAACAAGACCCCCCAGAACCTCCTAAGTTACCTATTTTATCTTTGATGAATCCTGTAAGGTAGGAAGGGGGACCCTGAATACATTAGGATCATTGCAACTCTGTGTATTGAAAATAAATGGTCTTTGTAAGTCACTCACTAACTTTATGTACACATCTGATAAAGGGTTTGCTCTTGCCATTTACACAAACACATTGTTACATATGATGTGTATATATATATAAAAGCCTAATATGCAAAGTGTCCCCTTGGGAGTTCGACCAGGACACCGGGAGTTTGATCACTCGCTATGACATGCGCTGACCACCTGGGGATGGCATGGAACAAAGGAAGGCCCAGGTCAGCAGCCAGCAGCTGGGGAAGGAAGGCCCCAGCCAGCAGCTGGAAGGCCTCGATTGGCCCTGATCACTGGCCTGGCCTAAAGACCCTACCCATGCATGAATTTCATGCACTGGGCCTCTAGTGTCATAATAATGAGAGATACTTTGAAACACAGCAAATGATGGCAATAGTTGCACTATAAATAAGCAAGTCAGAGCAGGTCTTTCTGATAAAGGGACATGGAAGGAGATTGTTAACTGAAGGATGATGGTGGGTCCTACTGATACCAGGGCAGCATTGCCTGATGAGAGAAGAGCAGGTATAAATGTCCAGACCCAAAAGTGGTTTGTGGATGTGTTTTGCATAGGAAAGATTAAGCAGAAGAGATGCTGGGTCACACAAACATCTTTTCTTTGTAATAAAGGCCTCAAGTCATCCTTTGGTTTAGTAAAAGTAAAGGGCAATAACGACCATTGCACAGATGAAAATGAAATTTGTCATGTCAGAGTAAATAAAAGTATTTAAAATTCTTATGTGCCTGGCAGTAATTTCTCAGTGGTTACAGTGTTGGCCAGTGCATGGAAAGGTCAAGGACACTTACCAGGGTTGCAGGTTTGATCACCACCCAGATATGGGTACCTGTATCAGACAACCAATTGATGTGTCTCTCTCACAATCATATCTCGCTCTATCTCTCTCTTTCTCTCTTGTCCCTCGCTCCCTTCTACTCTGTCTAAAAATCAATGGCAAAAATATCCTCAAGTGAGGATTAACAAAAAATAAATAATCTATAATAATAAAAGTGTAATATGCTAATTAGACTTGACAGCCGAACTCCTTCTGGATGAAGCCGCAGTGGCGGGGACAGAGGTAGAGGGGGTTAGGGGCAATGAGCCAGTCAGGGAAGCAGTTAGGGGCAATCAGGCAAGCAGGCGAGCAGTTAGGGGTGATCAGGCAGGAGGCAAGTGGTTAGGGGTAATCAGGCAGGCAGGTGAGCAGTTAGGGGCAATCAGGCAGGAGGCAAGTGGTTAGGAGCAATCAGGCAGGCAGGTGAGCAGTTGGGGTGATCAGGCAGGCAGGCAGAGTGGTTAGGGTGATCAGGCAGGCAAGCAGTTAGGAGCTAGCAGTCACAGATTGTGAGAGGGGTCCTGGATTGCGAGAGGGTGCAGGCCAGGCTGAGGGACCCTCCCCATGTACGAATTTCATGCACCAGACCTCTAGTATTGTTATAAATGGCCTTTTTTACTAGGTCACCATGCTCCTTGCCTTGTTTCTTTACCATTTCTTTTTTATCCTTCTATATCTGTTCTTGCCCCATCCTTCATTTCTACATAATTAGCAACATTTATTCCTACCATTCTTACTCTGACCCTCTTTAATCTTTCTAATCAGGCAGAGATCGGTGAGCAACAGAAACCTCATATCAGGACAGATAGTAGCAGGGGACCAGCTGCGATGGCTTCAGGAATCCTGGTGAACATAAAGGAGGAGGTGACCTGCCCCATCTGCCTGGAGCTCCTAACAGAACCCATGAGCCTGGACTGTGGGCACACATTTTGCCAAGCCTGCATCACTGCAAACAACAGGGAGTCTATGATTGGCCAAGATAGCAGCTGCCCGGTGTGTAGGATCAGTTACCAGCCTGAGAACCTGCGTCCCAATCGACATGTGGCCAACATTGTGGAGGCGCTTAGGGAGGTGAAGTTGAGCCCACGGGAGGAGCAAAAGAGGGATCTTTGTGTGCAACATGGAGAAAGACTCCTGCTCTTCTGCAAGGTGGATGAGAAGATCATTTGCTGGCTTTGTGAACGGTCTCGAGAACACCGTGGTCACCAAACATTCCTCATGGAGGAGATTGCCCAGGAGTACAAGGTAACAGATAGGATGGAGGAAAGACAGGGCAGAAAATAATACTTGATGGGAAACCTCAACTTTTGTATTTGACTGTAATTTTCTTGCCTGTGATCACTTTTCTTCTTATGTTCACCTTCCAAGGCATGAAGGACATTTCTATATATTCCACACAATTACAAATGATCAGCAAACTCTAAAGGAAAAGTAGATTATTTTCAGACCCTGTGCTAATAGGTAGAGGTTTGGTCGGCCACAAGCAAAGCTCTCATTATCTCTTTAGACATGAGGGGTAACTGGGCAGCTGGGTAGATCAAGACCTAAGTTCTTTCCTTACTATAGGATCAAGTATTTTCTTCTCAGGCAAAGAAAATCAGTTTTCTCTTGACATGGTAATGGTGACTTCTATCATTTGAGTCTTAAAGAACACATGACCACATCAGGTTTCCTTCAAATCACACATTCTAATGGTCATTTTATAGTTTCTTTAGAGATGAACCTGATTTCTTCCATTAATCCTCTCTTTTAATGAGAGAGCCCATAACTTGACCCTGAAGTGATTCCTCTCTCATAGGAAAAGCTCCAGGCAGCTCTGGACAGACTGAGAGCAGAGCAGCAGAAAGCTGAAAAATTGGAAGATGACCTTGAAGAAGAGAGAACTTCCAAGAAGGTAGGAGGAGACTCTTTCTGGTAATTAAACAAGAATTTGGGCAGGACTTTGAGTTTTAGTCACAAGGAGCTCCCTTCCTTCTTGTTTTCTGACAGTTGATATGTCCAGATTCATTGACTAGCCATTCTTATCCTTTCCCTGATAGGGATAGGGCTAGAAATAAACATGTCACAAAATAATGCAGCTATATGTAGGTTAGTTACTCCCATAGAGAGACTCTCTGGTGAGGATGGTAGTGAATTATATATTCATTTATCATTATTTTGAGCCTTTAACTCTTCCAGGGAAGACAATTGCCAATGGTTCATGGCTTTGTCCCAGGTGCTCAACATAGGCTGTGGATGGGGTGGGGTGAGAAATAATGCATGGAGGCATGACTATTCTGGACAGCTCTGTGAGAGTTGAGCCACACCCAGGTGTCCCATTTTGGTTCAAGGTTGGCCTCAATAATGTAGACATGAGAGCATTAGTTTGGAATGTGATAAAGATGAAATAATAGGAAAAATCAGCCTCCCGAAGAATTGCTCCTCTGCTTCCATCTCTTTCCTCTGAAAACATCTAAATCAAATATTTTCTTTTCTGGCTCCCAGTCTGCCTGACAGCCTGAATCCCTGTCTTTCTTTCTCATTTCTGAAGGATCAAATAGAAAATGAGTTGAAAAGTGTCCAGGATTGTTTTAAACAACTGAGAGGTATCCTGGCCAGTAAGGAGCAAAAGGAGCTGCAAAGGCTAGAGAAAGAGGCAGCAGAAAACCTCCATGACCTGGCTCAGGCTGAGAGAGAGCTGGCCCAGCAGAGGAAGTTGTTGAGAGATCTCATCTCAGATCTGGAGCATCGGTTGCAGGGGTCAACATTAGAGATGCTGCAGGTAAGACTTAGAAATAAGCCCCAGCATCTGAACTTCAGGAAAATTAAGGCTAAGTTTCCTTCTCTGCTTGTGTGGCTGTGTTGTTTGTGGTATTGACACTGAGGTTCCATTGGTCTTGCAGTGACCCTTCCCTGCATCTGTTTCAGAGGTTATGGAAATTGTTGAATGCATGAATATCAAGAACAAATCTTATTAATATATCAATGAAAGTATAAAATTAACTGTGAAGAGAAGATTCATTGTATTCTGCAGGCCCCTGTGTCTGTAATCTAGCCTTGAACTTTATTCAGATACCTCTTCATGATCTAAGAGTTGTTTTTTTTTCTTTCTAGAATAAATAAGGTTAGATGACTGAAAATAGTTAACAATATGGAATGAACTGTCTTGTTAGTCCCTGAAATGCAGTAAATATTATAGTTTTTAGAATAGTGACCAAGTTGATATTGGTAACATGGACGAAGGTGTATAAAAGAGGAGGAAATTTCTTTGTTGAAAAGTTACATAGTAAACATCCCAAGTTACTAGTTTCTGTGGCTTCTTTACTAGGCATTATAATAACCTGCATTTAAGAGACAAACTGAGTAATAATAAAGACTTGGAAATAAATTATAGATATGTGTTTTGAATTTAAGGGTGTGCATAAGATCAATTATAGATAGTGGGTGAAAAAATAAGAAACATTTGAGAAATGCCTACATTAATACATTTGTTTGCTAGTACACTCAGCAGAAGCCATGTGAATTTTTGAGGAATTCTATAACTACTCATATTTGTTTCTACAAATTATGGCAAAATGCCTGACAAGTAATGGTATACCACTTTATATTTGTGTTGAATAAATGAACAAACCATGAAATATTCACATCATCTCATGAGGAGTCTTATGAACATGGGAAAACATCAGGGGCCTTATATTTTTCTCATAAATATGTCTCATCTCCAGATACTGGAAGCTCAAGCTGTGTTGCCACACGGGTTAAAGTTGTTTTTATATTTTAGGAAAACACACAACTATACATGAATATTCTGAAATGATTGACCTGGGTCTTTCTTTACTATTTTGTGAGAACATTAGGACCATCTCTATTCCCTCCAGATCAGGGAGGTTGAGTGGGGGATGTGTTGAAGCTTTGTTAGTGAAAATAGCTTATTACTTCATGACTTATAGTTTCTCTTTCCTCCCTAGGATGTGAAAGGCACTATGAAAAGGTATGTATGGAAGACCAGAGATGTCTGTGCTGTAAAAAGAGGTTTAAAACCGTTAAAGTTATCTATTGATGAATTAGAATAAAATATTGCTCAGGGAAGAAAAATTTAGATGTAATTTTATCTTAAATTTCTGTTCACACTTGGTTTGTGTATTCCATATCTATTGAGAATGAACCAGCTTTTAATTTAGGCAATTTACTTGTGAGGAGTTACAGAGTATGGATTAGTAGCAATTAAACATCAGATGTTTCAGTATCAGACCCATCTGACTTCATAAATTCTATGCACTCAGCATGCCTGTATCTAACTCACATTTCCACATTTCAAAGGTGATGTATTGACTGTGGGAATGTCATGTCTTCTTTACCTCAGAGGCACCCAGAATTTCAGACAACTCTTTTATATTTAAACATCTTCTCTGGGAATAGAAGATATGGTTCTCTTTATTTTCCAAAAGCCAACTTGAATATCAAGGAATATTTTAACCTTGGGGAAAACCATCGATCCATCCTGTAACATATTTTAAAGTTAGAATGGAAGGACATCATTTTTGTATCTAAATTTGAACACCTACTTGGCCACACTAATCTCTTCCAAGAACATGAAATTCAGACCACTATTAGTATCATATTTATAACATCTTCTGTGAATATCCCACGTCCCGTGTGGTTCAGGGTTTGGGATCGGGAGAAGGAGCCACACGCAAATGAAAGAGATGAGACAAGAAATAATAATTTGGGAATTGGGGGCCAGGCGGGAGCCCATCCCAAGAGGAAGGACTCCACTTGGGCTCAGGCCTTGCCATCCTTTTATTCAATTTGGGATACACCTATAGCCCTTAGGCAGGCAATTTCCAGTAACAAGCAGACTATCTTATCAATAAGGATTTACATGACTGGTAGGGAAGTTGCTTCAGCTATCATTATCTTAACTAAACTGTGGGTGCATAGCTCTGACCTTTGCCAGGGCTCAAGTGTCACCAGCATTCCGGGCTCCTTGTCCACACCTCTCTGCTAGTGAAGACAATAGGCGGTTTCCCACAGTCTTCTTTCCAAGGGTTATATTTTTTCCCAGAAGACTGAAAACTCAGAGGTAGTTCTGGAGGCCACCCTACTAAGGAGTGGAATTTAAAGGTGTTCAGCCTCCACAGACAATATTCCCACACTTGACATATCTCAAACATAAGTAGCCATGTTCACTTTCTTTTCATATTGCTGGGAGTCTACATCCATGTCATGACTTTTCCTTATACTAATTTATTTCAAGGTACTAAATTTTGCATTTTAAATAAATTTACTATGGCACATAATTTTATATGATTTTTAGGAGTTAGAAAGAGCGAGGATAGTTATCATTGTGAAAGGAATAAACTACTTCTGAGAGGTCAATGCCTATCCAAGGTCAGACAGCAGTCAACTGGGAAAGTGGATTGAGCCCATTTCTTCTGGAGCCAAGGTCAAAAGTCTACTCTCTCCTTTCTCAGGGGTCAATGGATGGGGGCTCAAGTACTCATTGGGGTGAGTGGATAAAAATCAGTGGTTTTGGAGATACAAAAATTCAGAGGTGTGTGGATCTATTTTGTCATCCCTAGGAGTAAGATCTTCACTCTGAAGAAGCCAAAAGCTCTCTCCACAAAGCAAAGGATAGTGTTCCAAGCTCCTGACCTGAGATGGATGCTGCAAGTGTTTAATGGTGAGGAATGCTAGAGCAATGGGTGGCTGTGAGATTTTTGTTATGGTTGGGGTTAAAGTTCAGTTTCAGGTGTAGATAGAGGAGACAAAGGAAGAAGGATATGATATGCTGATGACATATTCAGTGGGGAGTGGTCAGCTGTCTTGTTCACCTCTCACTCTTCCATGTACTACCTTACATAGACCCAGTCTTTGTAATGTAGAATCTTTTGTCTATACTTAATGTTATGGGTGGGTTTTTTTTCTAATTTCAGAACTAACAGATGTGCGACGCTACTGGGGTAAGGAGAAATCACAATGTCATGAAGCCACCTTCTTCTCATCTTTTAGTATTTGGCCTTTTCTACTAAGTCTCATGTACAAATCCATATTTTCCCTCCCACCACACACATACATATTATATTTCTGCAGTGTGTACTGCTTTTGAAGAACCAAATCAAATTCTCCCATTTCCCACTCATTTTATTCTCAACAACTCTCTGACAATGTCACAAGTAAAGGTATATCATAGTCCTCACCAACCCTATAATTTTTCTACAGTACACGTGACCCTGGATCCTCCCACGGATAAATCAAATATTGTCATTTCTTCGGATCGGAGACAAGTGAAGCCTGCCTTTTATTTGAGAACACTTTATTTGTATCAGAAAGGCAATTATGAGGATTACGGTGTCCTGGGGTCACCTCCTATCACATCAGGAAAACATTACTGGGAGGCAGATGTGACAGATAAATATGCCTGGGTTTTGGGGGTATATGGTGTAAAATGTCCTGACTCCAATATGATGGATTTTTTAAAACAAGGTAAAAAGCGTCAGCATGTTTGCTCTCAGTATCAACCTAAATATGGCTACTGGGTTATAGGGCTACAGAACCATTCTGAATATAAGGCTTTTCTGGATTCTGACTCCTCTGACCCCATGACAGTAACCCTGTTCCTGAGTGTTCCTCCCCGTCGTGTTGGGGTTTTCCTAGACTATGATGCTGGCACTGTCTCATTTTTTAATGTCACTACCAATGGGTTTCTCATTTATAAATTTTCTTCATGTTCCTTTTCTCAGAAAATGTTTCCATATTTCAATCCTATGAAATGCACTGCCCCCATGACACTGTGTTCTCCAGGCTCTTAAACCGCTTACACCCTCACCCACTTCTCTGGAGTGCCTCTTGCCTTAGGTGCATCTAATGATTTGAGCTGACGTTCTCACCATCTTTTCTGGGCTCTCTTTTTTCAATTTGAAGACCCTTCATTCATCAATAGGGTGTATAATTTGCCTTAGGTCATATTTTCCCAAAAATCTTATTTGCATTCATAGACAATCCTAATTCTTGAGTTTTATCATCTCAAGGAAAATGACTAATGCCTCATAAAAAAAGACGTGTATGGAGGTAACATCTCTACCAAGTTCTACAATCTCATGTCCTTTTCCCCTGACTGAGAAGATGAAGGAAAGCTTTTCAACAACTTTTATTGAAGACCTTGTATAGAAGTCATTCTCTACAGAATGAATCCTCAGAAGTCTGTCTGTTTACTCATGATGTTTGTTATTCATCAAGGAGTGAAGGAGAAAATATTAAATATGGGATTTTAATTGATTTCTTAGAGAGAGAGGAAGGGAGAGGTAAAGAAAGATAGAAACAGCGATGAGAGGGAAAAATCAAAGGGCTGTCTCCTGCATGTCACCTACTGGGGATTGAGCCTGCATCCAGGAAATGTGCCCTGACTGGGAATTGCACCAGCTACTTCTTGTTGCATGGGTCGATGCTCAACCACTGAGCAACATCAGCCTGGCAATAAGAAAATATCACAAACCAGCGGCCCAGAGCATGAAATTCATGCACTTGGGAGGGGCGGTTCCTCAGCCCGGCCTGCGCTGTCTCACAGTCAGAGACCCCACAGGAGATGTCCATCTGCTGGCTAAACAGGCAGTCAGACATCCTTCTTGCAGTCTGGGGCTCTCACAGTCCAGGACCCCCCAATCCTTCCCCCTCACCTGCAGCCGAGGTGGGAGAGGCTCCCACTGTCACTGTGCTCTCTAGCTGTGAGCCCAACTTCTGGCTGAGCGGCACTCCCCCTGTGGGAGCACACTGACCACCATGGGATAGCTCCTGCATTAAGTGTCTGCCCCATGGTGGTCAGTGCACATCATAGTGACAGGTTGTTCTGCCGTTCAGTCAATTTGTATATTATGCTTTTATTATACATGATAATATGTACTACAAGTGTAAGTTCTGTGTCCTCATTAATGAGTTCATGTCCAATTTTTCCAAATATGCACAGTGAATTTTGAATAAAATACCTGAATGCTGATTAATTTTCTTTAAATAATCCTAGTAATAAAATCATACCATAGTTAGTATCACTGTGAGAAGAAAAATGTCATCAAGTATATAACATAAGTCTCAACTGAATAAATATTTTCTCCATTAATTACTGAGAAATCTAAGCTGTGTCAGTGTGTCATGAAACAGGTTTTGCTTTTAGGAGCACTAGGATGTTTTTTACCTAAGTCTCATGTTTCAGATCCCAGATATCTCTGTGATGCTATGTATAGACTACTCCAGCTCTGCCAGTGTTAGACAAGAATGTGTGTATGAGTGAAAATTTTATTATTAGTCTGTTGTTACTTCATATTAGCCTTGATCAAGTAATCTGAATTATACACACTCAGTTTCACATTGTAAAATTATATGAAATTTACCTGATGTATTGTGAAAATGAAACCACAGACTATTTTCAATAACTTCTGTCATGGCTAGCACATAATTAGCCATCATGTATGGTGTCAATACGTTTTTATTTGCCTCTCACTGTGACTGAAATAAATGATTTTAAGAATACATATTAGTTTTCTTTCAACTAGACTATTCTTGCTTTGGTTTAAGAAATAAAAATAACTTGATGAAAGAATTGTGAAATCTAATGAACAAGATAATCTGATGAACAAAATGGAACCAAAAACATGGAACAGATTGGCCAGTACCTGAGGGGAGATTGGTGGGTGTGACTGGATAAAGAAGGTAAGGGTGTTAGCTAAAGAACATATATGCATACCCAATGGACATGGACAATTGACTTGTGAAGGCCAAGGGATTGGGATGTGGGCAAAAGGAGGTTAGCTGGGGAGGTCCACCTGCAAAAATGTCAACATTAAAAATTTTTAATGAAAAAAGTTATTCACAAAACGATGTAAGTGTAAGAAGTACAATTTTTGGATTTCTTAACAGTGTTTTGTTGCCCAGTTCAGCCTTTTGCAGTGAGGTGCAAGTTTGCAGGAATGAGAGAAAAGCCAGTTCTCCTCCAAAGAGAGAGCAGGGGCAAGATTTCTGGAATGGATATTCCCACCATCCCCTTGTCTTTCGGAATTTTTATTCCCAAACCTGTCCTCAAAGAAGTAAAAGTTAAAATAAATAAATAAATTAATTAATTAACTGAATGGGCTTTCTTGTCAATTATTATCTGCTCTCATCTCTGCATGGTCACAGGAGTATCTAAATTCCTCACTTTGGATTATCTTTGATGTAACAAGTGATTGCAAGGTGGATAGTATAGAGGACTTTTCAGTTACTGGAATCCCAGTCCTCCAATTCAGGATGAAGTCTCTAGTTACAAGAAAAACAAGACCTGAATGTTCAGATGCAACATTTTTGAGGCCCTTATCATCACTGTCAAGACTGCTCAAACACACACACACACACACACACACACACACACACACACGGCATACTTTTGTTTTCAATTGTTTTCTCCTTTTTGGCATCACTCTTTCCACACATGCAGTGTTTTTATGTGGAGTGCACATGGACAGGTTAGGATGTGTGCCTCCCACAAATTTCATATTTATCATTTTACTCTTGCCTCCCTTTGAATCTCTGATCTGAGTTCACATCCTGGGCCCCAGAGAACTTATGCATTCACTCAGACCTTGTGTGAGATGTTTTATGAGGTGCAGAGCTTGGAATAAGAATGAAATCCTTTTGTTAAGAAGGGGTATAGACACTGGCTCTTCATCAGATTTCTCCTTTTAGCTCCCAAGAAATACCTTTCTTTCAAAACTCAAACCACAACATATAGTATACATTTTTAGTAGATTGAAGGAGAGCTGCTTAGGGCTATAAAAACTTGGACCAATCTATAATTTGAAAATAATAGCTGCAAAGAGGACCTGATGTCTTTGAGCTTGTCTGGGAAGAGATTATAAAATCATTAATACGGAAAATGAGGAAATCAGAAGCCCAAGAGAAGATTTGAGGGCAGCGGGAGTGGTGCTGGTGTCTTGGGAACTTACTTTGTGACATTAAGTTTTAGGTGAAGAGACACCAGTGAGGAAAGCAGCTTATCAGGGTCCAAGGAAGCATCAGCCAACAGGAAACCAGAATGAACCATGCTCCTTCTCCCATCACTTAAAGTTCATCTCCAGAGCTAAGCACATTGCTGTGGTCCACATCCCAGTATTTTATGTTCTGAGGCCCAAGGAATGATACATTCTCCTCAGGGCTCCGTGTTCCTTTTAGTCCCTATATCTCCTGTTGGAGAGAAGTTCTCTGACTTTGGCTCTATGATTTTTAACTGTTTCTGGACTGAAAATAGCACAGGGCAACAGAAGTAATGAGGTTAGAGTGTGGTAGTATAGATAACAGACATTGAGGTAAGTATCTGAATACAACTTAGGAACAAAACAGAATGTGAGAAGAATTGTCAGTTAAAATTTGTCAAAAGAGTTTACATAAATGCTAACAATACCATTTTGATTGATTGATTGATTTTTTAAATATATTTTTATTGATTTTTAGAGAGAAAGTAAGAGAGAGGGATAGATAGAAACATTGATTAGAGATAAACATCATTGATCCGTTGCCCCCTGCACACCCCCTACTGGGGATTAAGCCAGCAACCTAGGCATGGGCCCTGGCTTGGAATCAAACTGGTGACCTCTTGCTTCCTGGCTGGACACTCAACCACTGAGCCACACCTTTGAGACTTGATTTATGACCACAGCAATTATGTTGACAGCAATAATTAAACACAACATAATTGAACAGAAACATGATTATCATCAGCATGCTCAATGTAACTAAAATTATATTCATAGCAGTATAACTGTATGTCTTTCTATTTAAATATCACTCCCCATATATTAGTATTTTGTAACAAATCTGACACATAAAGCAAGTCCCTTCCTACCTTCATAAATCTAATTCTTTTGGTGTGCAGGGCTGGATGAAGAGGAATACTGAATTATAGTATTATGTGATGATAAGGAAAAACATCCAAGCTCTCAGAATGAACTTTCTGCGAAATTTACATGCTTCTCATTGCACTTGCAAAGGATCATGAGTTTATGTGTTGTTAAAAATAAATTCATTCATATCCATGAAATGGAAACTGTCAATATGGCTCACCAAAATACACCTATATAAATTCCAGTTCCTGCCTCATAAACATATGAGAATTAAGAAGAGTTTTAAGGCAAGGTTACCTTACTCAACTATAGTTACAAACAATACCAATATATCTGCTTTCATTATACTTATTTTTATTTTATTGCCATTCTATTTTTATTATAGGACTATGTCATGCATACACTGAACCTTTCAAAATTTATTTTATTTTTAATTTGAATATTTTTTTCAGTTCTGCTTTTGATTAAATGGTGCAAAAAGTTCCGAATGTTTCCCAAAGAAGTTGGGAAAGTGGACGCTTATGGAGTTATGAAAGTTACCCAGATAAATACTCCACTTGAAGAGTACCTCCATGTGTTAACCTCCATCCTCTTCCTGCCTCCTAGTGGCTGGTAACATGTCACTGCCACAGCTGTAACACATTATGTCTGGAAGGCTTTTGTTTCTAGGTCAGAAACAAAAACTGGTAGTCAACTGACAGACCAGCTAAGGTTCAGTGGTGTTGTGGAAAAAATTTCTTAATAGGTTAAAAAATTTCAGCTCTTTGTAGCTGCTATTTAGAAAGAAGAATCTTTCCTAAAATTCCAAGGACAGATGCTACCATTCAGCTCAAATTATCAGAGCTCTATCACTGATTATCTTTCCCCTCACACTTGGCATTACAAAGAGCAGGTACCCAGACTTCCTGGATCATGATTTTATCCCTAGTTAAGTAGCTCAGGACATGACTATAGGATAAGCTTAAGTAGTAGATATAGAATTGAATTGAAATTCTGAGTATTCAGGATAGCTGTAAAGTGTATCATTGGATTTCACATTCTTCTTATTCAAATATTCTTGCTAGAATAATCTGCAAAAGGGGTAAAACTACAAGAACATATGGAAGCATTGACTTCCCTAAGTGTCCTACGTGATGAGTTCTCATTGTTATTGTTCTTAAGTTTCTGTATTGCTTCCTTTGTTTCTTGTCCACTCCTATGAACTTAACTTTCATTTCTCACTCCATTCCTGTGGGGGAGCTCCTCTGTCAAGAGCTGGTCACTGGCTCGGTGAGTGAACATTGACCTGACTTACAGCTGGTCTCCTCCACTGAGTTAAGACTCCTATACATTTCCTGAAAGTAAGTGGGGCAGTTTCTGGAGACAAAGGGCAGGAGGCTTTGGGGGAGCAGACTGAATGTGTTTGGTGTCTTAATTTGTGGTTCTGAAGCTGCTTTGCTGAGTGTCTCTGCTGAGGTGGCAGAAAAGAGGAACACTGAATCTGGGGGAAGAGTGACCTTTAGAGAAGGGCCGTTTAAGAGAGCAGTCTTATGTGTTTCTTGGAGAGACCATTTTTTTTTCCAGGCTGAGTTACCTTATCTTCTTCCTATTCTGTAGTTTTTGACTTTCTACCTTTCCAAGGTGAGCCAGAATACTCTTTTTTTCCCAGACAGAAAATCCCTTCCTCCTATTCTCCAGGAAGCCTGTGAGATTAGCCCTGTTCTCCCTCTTCATAAAGCCCAGGCTCCTGGTGAGGCCAGCAGGAGTGAGAGCCCTTATCAGGTTAAAGCTGGTCTCTTACTCTTTTGTTATATTAGCATTATTTATTTATTTATTTTTACAAAACTTTATTCTTAAGTGTACAATTAGCTCGCAGACAACACTTCTTCATTCTATCTGTAGGAGATGTTATCACAAAGAATCCAGATGTGAAAATAGGAATGGAATTTAGGATCACCATTGCCCCAAGCACAAGGAACAGCTCATTTCTGGCCAAATTTCTTAATTTCACCTGTGTCTTGGGGGCCTTTCCCCTTGGCCTTTGCTTTCTGTTGGAATGCCTTTCCTTCCTCATCCATCTCCTTGGCCTGCTTCTTGGACTGCCTCGGGCTTTTTCTTGTCACCTTTGAGACTGCATATGACACCTGCTGTTCTTTCCCTTAGTGCTGATTCTGTCACTTATGTCAGTAACTTCTGGGAATGTGCATGACCTTCCTGATAAATGACCAGCACTTTGGCCAGCCTGATGAGAGAGGCTGGATAACCAGATTGCTGCTTATCTCTGTAGCCCCCAAGTGGCCACCTGTCTCTCAAAGATGAAGGTTCCCCAACAAGCAATTTACTCTCTCCTGAGTGCCATGTTACCTCAGTGCACCCTATGACTCTCTGGTACCCTCTCTGACTTTAGAGTGCATTCTGCATCATCCTGGACATAACCCTTATATTATTTATTACCTTAACGCTTTACTGACTTTTCTCTTGCCTGGAGCTAAGAAAGCGAGTTGGTAATTTTTTAGGGAGAACTCCATCTTAATCTCACCTTTGAACAATTTGTACCTTGATATCTCTGTTACATAGATTTTGAAGTGTACTTAACCTCCTCCCCCGTCTCAGAGATTAAGAATCTGTGACTCATACCTGGACAAGGTCCATATCTGGTGTAAACTAACTGCATTCTCAAGGGCTATTACAGGTCCCTCAAAACAGGAGAAAATAAGTTTTAAAATATTTTAAAGATTTTACATTAAAATATCAATAACAAATGGATTCACCTGTGGCATAAAACTGCATTAATTTCTACTGAATGTACAAAAAATATTAAGTATCTACAAAAATTATATTTTGATATGGGGAGAGAAATTAAACAAAGAATAAAAGAGTAAGATGGTGTAAAATAAGATGGATATTCCCATAGTATAAATGTAAAAACAAGAAACAACAACAATAATAAACCAAAAGGTTATAGTAGGACAAGGTATCTATAGAGCCCTAGTATAAGGACTTTATTGTTTTAAATAAATTTCAGTTTAGGTCTCAGTGTTAGAAGGTGATTTTGAGTAAAGTCTTTGAGGAAATGAGGGGATGTTTTGTCCTGAGTGATTAAGGAACATAAATGCAATCAGTGTGGTTTGATGGGAAGGTGAGTTGAGTGGGAAAGGCAATAGAAAGGGATGTTTAATATAGGCCTAAGTAGGCTATGATAAAGATGGATTCTCTGATGGCATGCATCTGAGCAAAGGAGTGGCAGGGTTAATGCGTACTTTAAAAAAATCACTCTAGCCCAGCCAGTTGTGGCTTAGCGGGTTGAGCATTGACCCAGGAACCAGGAGGTCACCGGTTCGATTCTGGTCGGGGCATATGCCCAGGTTGCAGTTGCAAGCTGGATCCCCAGTAGAAGGCAGCTAATGCATGCAGAAGGCAGCTAATCAATGATTCTCTCTCATCATTGATGTTTCTATCTCTCTCTCCCTCTCCCTTCCTCTCTGAAATCAATCAATCAATATATATATATATATATCACTCTGGCTGATGGTGAACAAGGATGCAAGCAGACGATGAGACCAATGATAGGATCAGGAAAACTAGTGGGGAAACCATTCCTGGAATCTAGGTAAAAGACTCATTTTGACGGGACCTAATGATAAGAGGGTACTGCAGGCTTTTCTGATGAACTAACTATGAGAGAAAGGGATGAATTAGTGGTAGTTTTATGAAAATGACATCTATTTTCAAATGATTTATTTGAAACAAATTGACATGAGAGCTAGAGGTCTTGTGATGAGGTTCATTAATGTGGTGCAGACTAAACACTGGATGGAAGGAGGCGGTGTAGAAAAAAGAACTCTGAATATAATTACACATGAAAAGTGAAAGAAATCAGACTCAAATGACCATATATTAAAATTCTACTCTTATAAATTGATCAGTAAAGGTAATTCCACAAAAACACAAGTGAGGTTAATGGTAGCCTGAGGCTCAGGTTCAGAAAGGGTGACTCTAATGGCATTAAGTTTGTTTTCAAGAAATAGATATGTTCTAGAATTGGATTGTGGTGATAGTTATTCTGTTTCATAAATTTATTAGAAACTAGAGGCCCGGTGCATGAAATTTGTGCACGGGGGTGGGAGGGGTGTCCCTCAGCCCAGCCTGCACCCTTTCCAATCTGGGACCCCTCGAGGGATGTCCGACTGCTTGTTTAGGCCCAATCCAACTGTGATCGGGCCTAAATGGGCAGTCGGACATCCCTCCCACAATCCAGGACTGCTGGCTCCCAACTGCTCACCTGCCTGCTTTCCTGATTGCCCCTAACTGCTTCTACCTGCCAGCCTGATCACCCCCTAACCACTCCCATGCTAGCCTGATTGATGTCTAACTGCTCCCCTGCCAGCCTGTTTGCCCCCAACTTCCCTCCTCTGCCGGCCTGGTCACCACTAACTACCCTCCCCTGCAGGGTTGATCACCTCCAACTGCCCTCCCTTGCAGGCCTGGTGCCTCCCAACTGCCTCCCCTGCTGGCCATCTGTGGTGGCCATCTTGTGTCCACATGGGGGCAGGATCTTTGACCACCTGGGGGCAGCCATATTGTGTGTTGGAGTGATGGTCAATCTTCATATTACTCTTTTATTAGATAGGATAGAGGCCTGATGCATGAGTGGGGACCAGCTGGTTTGCTCTGAAGGGTGTCCTGGATCAGGGTGGGGGTTCCCTTGGGGCATGGGGCGGCCTGAGCAAGGGGCCTGTGGTGGTTTGTAGGCCAGCCACGCCCCCTGGTGACCCAAGCAGAGGCCCTGGTATCTGGAATTTATTTACCTTCTACAATTGAAACTTTGTAGCCTGGAGCAGAGCCAAGCCTCCTGCTCGCTCCATGGCCAGCAGCCATTTCTGTTGGGGTTTGTGTATCTTCTATAATTGAAACTTTGTAGCTTTAAGTGGAGGCCTGGGTCGGCCAGGGTGTGAGGAAAGCTTTGCTTCTTCCATTGCCGGCGGCAACCCTAGCTTCCCGCTCTTTCTAGCTCTGTGGCTGCCACCACTTCTGTTTGGATTTGTTTATCTTCTATAATTGAAACTTTGTAGCCTTGAGTGGAGGCTTAGGCCAGCAAGGTCAGGCGGATAGCTTGGCTTCCTCCATTGCCTGGGAAACCCAAGCCTCCCTCCTGCTCTCTGTGGCTGTAGCCATCTTGGTTGGTTTATTTGCATACTCACTCTGATTGGCTGGTGGGTGTGGCTGGTGGTCATGGCTTGTGGGTGTAGAGGAGTGATGGTTAATTTGCATATTACTCTTTTATTAGGTAGGATTACTGTACTCTTAAAATGAATGCATGTGATGTAAATATAACTCAATAAATTGTTCAAATAAAGTAAGTCACACATAGAGAAGAGCAATGTAAAAGCATGGTTCATGTATATAACATGCTGGATGTGCTTGAGAGTAGGAAAGACTAGAAAAGAATAATGATGAGGGACACAGAGGTAGGAAAGGCCTCAATTTGTCCTCTATCCAGTAGAAAAAGAGAAAACAGCAAGCATTGCCTTGATGGGGTGAAATGTCATGTGACATACACTAAGAGTAAAGTGTTTAAAATCATTACAAAGGGACCTTTTCATTCTGTCACTGACTATTCTTCTCTTTCTTTTTTTCCTTTCTTTACTGAATATTAATGTTTTGTCTTGTTCTAAATGTCTGCCCAACCAGTATCCTTTCTATTCCTGCTTTTCTTATCCTCCCCCCTTCAATATTCCCAGCCTTGCAGGAGTCTGTGAGGAAGAAGAGCCTCTGGAGTCAGGACAGGAAGAAGCCAGAAGAGCACAGCAATGGATTTTTCATCACAGGGGAGCATAAATGATGAGGTGACCTGCCGCATCTGCCTGCAGCTCCTGACAGAACCCCTGAGCCTGGACTGTGGCCACAGCTTCTGCCACACCTGCATCACTGCAAACAATGAATCAGTGAGCCACCTCGGAGGGCAACACTGCTGTCCTGTGTGCAAGAGCACATATGAGCCTTGGAACATCCTGCCTAATCAGCAGTTGGGCAACATAGTGAAGAAAGTTGGGGAAATCAACATGTGGCCACACCAGCAGCACAGGAGAGATCTCTGTGAGCACCATGGGGAAAATTGCCATCTCTTCTGTAAGGAGGATGGGAAGGCCATTTGCAGCCTTTGTGTCCAAGAGCACCAAGGTCACCAAATATCCCTCGTGGAAGAGGTGGTCAAGGAATGTCAGGTAGGCCCCAGAGTGTGGAAACATTGGGCAGAATGTCACCTGAAGTGAAATCTTTACTGCTTAATCCTATTTCTTTCCCTTGTCATCATAGAACTGAGTGCTGCGTTCTCTTTGATATCCTTGGCTCAGCTTCTGAGGCCTGAGGGACTTTGACTCAGCTTCTGAGGCCTGAGGGACATTGTTGTGCATTCATTCATTTTCTTCAGTAATATGCATATCAAAGAGAAGTATGAGTGAGAGTTGCTTCCCAAGATAAATTCTGATTGCCCCATAAACAGATGGGATTTTTAGGAATATGGTTGGTTAGATCTGGTAAGAGTTCTTGAGAATAAAAAGACTTTGCTTGCTGCAGGATCAGTTCTTTCTCTAGGAAAAGAGAAATCCAAACTACTCTTGAAACAGAGATGGAAACTTGCATCAACCTGGGATAAAGGACATACATACTTCCTCAGATTTCTGTCTGCATTCTCAGTTCTAATTGCGAGTTTCAGTTCTGAAATTCTAGTCTCTTCTGAGATGAGCCTGATTTCTTTTCCATTTATCCTCTATCCAGACGCTGAGAAAATTTATAGCTTGACTTTGGTGGTTCCTTTCTCACAGGAGAAGCTAGAGGCGGCTCTGGACAGGCTGACGCAAGAGCAGCTGGAAGTTGAGGAGTTGGAATCTGTCATCAATGAAGAGAGAGCTACCTGGAAGGTAAAAAGACATTATTCTTGAGGCAGTTCTAAAACAGCAAACTGAGCAGCACCTGTCCAATCAGAGGAGGCTTCTTTCTTCTTGTTACCTCAGAATTAATGAGTCCAGAAGACTTTTGCTCAGTCCTCATTCAATTCCTTTCCTATTAAGAGTTGGGAGCTACAGGGTAGACACTCGCAAGTGAAAGCAACTATTTAGAGGCAAAGATATAGAGAGGACCAATGTAAAAGTGATTCATGCATCTGTGTCCCATTTCAGTCATCAAGTTTGAGGATCTGATACTTCCAGAAGAAACGTTAAGGAAGGCTCAGGATTCCTTGTTTTGGAGATATGGGTGGAGGAGTTTCGTATGCAGTGTGGCATGATTATCCAAGACAGGTGCCTGCAATCCAAGTCTCATTCAGGTAGCACATTGTATTTCCTGGTGGGCCTTGAGAAAGTAAACTTGAATTAATTACTTTGGGAACAGCTCAAGGGGAAAAGTTGGAAAAATGCTTTTCCCAGGAATGGCTCATTTTCTTTTACCTCCTAAGTGCCTGAGGAAAGTAGTTTTTGTCTTGGATCCCAAGGCCCATAAAAAGTAGGCCCTCAGCTAGACACCCAGACTGCCTCTTTCTCTTCTCTTCCCCAAAGAATCACACGCAGGCTGAGACAGAGAGGATTCGAAAAGGGTTTGATGAAATGAGAGACATCCTGGACAGGGAGGAGCAAAGGGAGCTGCAAAAGCTGAGGGAAGACGAAGTGCATGTGCTGGATAACTTGGCAGTGGCTAAAGACCAGGTGATCCAGCAGAAGCAGTACATGAGAGAGCTCATCTCAGATCTCCAACATCATATGTGTGAATCATCTATAGACACACTGCAGGTAGGACTTGGGCCGAAGCAACTATATATGTGATTTGGGGGAATCACAGAGATTAAGCTTCATTCCCCTCTGGGTATCTGCATTTTCTTCCTCATTAAAAGATATGTTTGATCATCCAGTGTTCCTTCTCTGTCATTGGGAAAATTCAATGTACAAATGGAAAGGGAAATTCACATGATTATCTATACTAATAAAAGGGTAATATGCTAATTAGACCAAACATCTTCTTGATGACCTTCTGGACGTCCTCCCAGACAAAGCCATGGTGGTGGGGCCAAGGCAGAAGCAATTAGGGATGATCAGGCAGGCAGGGGAGAGCAATTAGGGGGATCAGGCTGGCAGGGGAGGGCAGTTAGGGGGATCAGGGCAGCATGGGAGGGCAGTTAGGGGCGATCAGGCTGACAGGCAAGTGAGCAGTTAGGAGCCAGCAGTCCCAGATTGTGAGAGGGATGTCCAACTGCTGGACATCCCCTGAGGGGTCCCGGTTTGGGGAGGGTGCAAACTGGGCTGAGGGGACCCCTCAAATGCACTGGGCCTCTAGTTATTTTACAAAAGGCTATGAAAACTTTTGAAAGAAGATTTTTATAGGTTTCTATTATCTGTGATTTAACATTTGTAAGACTTTTTTTTATTAAGCTTAGTCAAACAATTCATATCTCTCTTTATGTTTGATTTTGTTATTGTTTTGTTAAGAGGGGTGTGAAGGATGATCATGTATGAATATGTAAGTGTGCTTCTGTGTGTGTGTGTGGGCGTGTGCATGCACTGCCTAGGGAAGGATTAGGGGAAAACATATAGAGACTCAATAAATAAATTGAACCTAGTATGGGTGTTAATTTTTTTTTCATGGAATTAACTTCATGATTGTGATCTTAAGCTATGAACCTCTTGCGTTCTTTTTTGATAGCTGAACAAGGATTTCTTAACTTTATTTTCAATACTGAAGTAATTAATTTCCATCTGCTGGATCATTACTTCTTTTAAAAACATGTTTTTGAGGTATAAAATAAATTTAAAAAAATCTACTCATTGCAAGTATACAATTCAAAGAATTGTAGTAAATATACTGAGTTGTTAAACCATGTAGAGATTCAATTTGACATTTATTGAAAAAACTCTCCCCTCCTCCACTAAATTATTTTGGCACCTTTGTCGTACTCTAAGTTTTCCATTATTGTGCCTTCATAGAACATTTCTTCCCCTTTAAAACTGTTTGAAAAAAAAAGTGAAACAATTCAATTCAATTTCAAAACAATTCTATTGTGCTAGTAAGTCAGTTGTTCTCTAAGGAGACCATTATAAGAAATGGGTGCCCTATGGATCCTAGAATTGCACTGCCATCTAGTGGGTAGAGGCCAGAGTTGCTGCTCATCCAGCTACAAAGTACAGGGCAGACCCCATTGCAATTACCTGGGCCAGAAACACTATCCTATGTCCAAAGAATTTTCTATGAAACTTTTTATATCTTGCTAATTTTTATTAAAAGCCTGCTGGGATTTTTATAGAGTGAGAAGTTGGCAGTCTGCTAAGAAATAGACAGTTTCTGTATGAGACAGTTTGTCTACCCAACATCATTCAATTACTTTTTTTTTTTTTTATAACCATCTCTTAAATTACCTTTTGAGGAACCCATCTCTACCATCTGTCCATTCAGCTGATTAGGGTTGAGAAAATCAATAGCATGAGAGATATATGTGTCTCTCAATTCTAGGTAAATCAGCATATTTAATTCCTAAAATAGCATATATATTCCAAAGATACAGTAATTATTTTAAGATATGCACCTGACCCATTCAAGGCAATGATTTATATACCTTAGAATTTTATTGTTATGCCTAGAAAGAGAAATTATCTTTTCTGCTACATGGTATGTTCGGGATTATCACTTAAATAAGGATGTTCAAGTTGATGCCATATAGAGAATGAAAAGAAAGTCCGAATAGCAGGCAGAAAATAAAATTTTGAGAAAGAACAGACCCTGACAATATTTTTTCTAGAAATCTAGCTAATACAAAAGTTCTGCCTGTTACCTGAGTTTTTCCTTTTTTAAAAAATTTAAGGCAGTTTTAGCTGGTTTTATTTGTTTGTTTTTTGTTTTTGTTTTTGTCAGATACAATAACAACAAAAACCTTAACACAGAATGTAAAACTTTTTGAGCAGGTACAGCCAACTTGTAGCCAAGGCTTTGTTGGTATAAAAGGGTTTAGACTAAATAGGGGGAAACCAAATATCTTGGTGTATTTTTGTTCAAATAAATAAAGCAAATAATGTTATGATAGGAAAGAGTAGATGTCTAAAAGAAGCTTAGCATAGGGACTGAACTGGCTTAATGCGATGTTGGAATTCAGAGTAAGACACACTTTTAAAAAATTTTTTAAAAAATATGTTTTTACTGATTTCAGAGAAAGGGAGAGGGAAAGAGAGAGATAGAAACATCAATGATGAGAGAGAATCACTGACCAGCTCCCTCCTGTATGCCCCCTACTGGGATTGAGCCTGCACCTCAGGCATGTACCCTAACCAGGAATTCGACCATGATCTCTTGGTTAATGGGTCAATGCTCAGCGACTGAGGCACAGCCAAGATAAGATACACTTTTTAATTAAAGACAGTGATGAAGTTGATAAAGTTGATATTGATACTATTCTGGACAATGGAATGTAAATGTCTGGGAAACAGTCAATTTCATTTTAGACTTTCTCTGCTGCTGGTGTCTGTGACTTATATCATACTTACACATTGATGAGATTCCCATAGGGTAGTGTGTAGAATGTATAGAGTGAGTAGAGGAAGGCAGGGAAAAACATTTGCTTGAAGAGCTAGTTTGCTTGTTCCTGCAGCAAATATATATATATATATATATATATATATATATATATATATATATATATATTTTAAGATTATATATATATATATATATATACATCCTGAAGAATGTAAGTATTAATTAGTCATCTTTGATTCCCCAGAGTTTGGAATTATGTCTAAAAAATAATTTTTTCTTTGTCACTGGAATATATAAAATCATAATAAATTAAGGGGGTCTTCTCATGAATGTGTATAAAGAAATAGTAGGCTCCTCTCTTCCTTTTAAATATATTCTGTCTTCAGATCCTGGAAGGATAATTTTATTATCCTTACATGAATCCTCTAAGATGGTTGGTCTGGGTCTTATCTCTACTGTTTGTCCCCCATCTATATTCTGATCATCTATTTATTTACACCAAATCAAAGGGTGCTAGGGATGTGAAGAGGAAGGTGAGTAAAACTTTGAAAGGTGCAAAGACTAATCACTCCTTTGAGGGTTGCCAGACAAAATAAGGTATGTATAACTAAATTTGAATTTCAAACAAATGACATATTATTTTTTAGTATAAGAGTATCTTAAATATTTTAGAGGTCATGCTTATACTGAAACATATTTATGATTTATTCAAAATTACATTTTAATTAGCCATTTTAATTTTCTAAATCTGGCAACCTTACTCTTGACTTATGTTTTCTCTCTTTTCTCCAGGATATGATTAACACCTTAAAAAGGTATGTGTGTGAGACCAAGCATGCTCCTTTTTTTTTGTATGATGACAATATCCTACCTAATAAAAGAGTAATAATGCAAATTGGCCACACCTTCCCTATGCCCAAGCCACGCCCACCAGACAATCAGGATGAGTATGTAAAGTAACCCGACCAAGATGGCAGTTGATTTGCATATCAAGACAGCATAAAAAGAAGCCAAGCGCTGCAGAAGGGAGCGAAGCTGCGGAGAAGCAAGCAAGCGGGGCCTTCAGAGAAGGGAGGGAAGCAGGCGGGGGGGGGGGGGGGGGGGGTGGAGAGCGCAGCAGGAAGCCCTATTGCAGGAATCTTCCTGCAAGGGGCTACTAGTTATAGCTATAAGAGTAATCTTGAATCAATCATAATTTTAAAAAAATCCAAGCTGTGGTAAACTTGGGTATTACATTATTTCAAATTTTGGATAACAGGTGAAACTTTGTAATGGTATGGAATTTGGGTGGTGGGAGGTCACAGATTTGGGGATAATAGAAGCATTAGAAATAAAAGTCCCAGACAAGAAGGATCCAAAGAAGCCTACACCAAGACACATTATAATTAAAATGCCACCTAGAGACTATTAGGTTAAGTGAAATAAGTCAATAAAAGAAAGAGGAATATCAGATGATCTCCCTTATTTGTGGAATCTAATGAACAAAATGAATTGACCAACAGAATAAGACCCAAGGCATGGAGGCTAGAAACAGATGGACATATCTCAGGGTTGGGGGGGTGGGGGGAACAAGAAGAGATAAACCAAAGAACTTATATACTTATATGCATAGGCCATGGACGTAGACAATAGTGTAACGAAGGCCTTGGAGAGGTAGAGGCTGGCCAGAGAGGGATAAGGGGTGAGGGGAATGGAGGATATCTATAATACAGCCAACAATAAGTACATATTTAAATTTTAAAAATGTCAAAGGTTAAAGACAAAATAAGAATCTTTAAAATATATATTTTTATTGATTTCAGAGAGGAAGGGAGAGTAAAAGAGGGATAGAAACATCAATGGTAAGAGAGAATCATTGATTGGCTGCCTCCTGCACACCCCACACTGGGGATTGAGCCCACAACCTGTGCCCGGATCAGGAATCAAACCATAAGCTTCTGGTTCATAGGTTGACGCTCAACCACTGAGCCATGCCAGCTGGGCAAAAGCGAGAATCTCAAAAGCAGCAAGAGAAAAGTAGTTACATAGTTACCTACCCATAAGATTGTCAGTTGATTTCTCAAAAGAAACTTTGCAGGCCAGAAGGGAGTGCCATGAAATATTCAAAGTCATGAAAAGCAAGGTGCTACTACCAAGATTACTCTACCCAGCAAAGCTCTCATTAAGAATTGAAGGTCAGGTAAAGAGCTTCATAGATAAGAAAAAGCTAAAGTAGTTCATCACCACCAAACCAGTATTACATTAAATGTTGAAAGGTGCCCTAAGCAGTTTGGCTCAGTGGATAGAGCATCAGCCTGCGAACTGAAGGGTCCCAGGTTCGATTGGGCATGTACCTTGGTTTTGGGCACATCCGCAGTAGGGGGTGTGTAAGAGGCAGCTGATTGATGTTTCCCTCTCATTGATGTTTCTAACTCTCTATTCCTCTTCGTAAAAAAAATCAATAAAATATATTTAAAAAATAAACGTTGAAAGGTATTCTTTAAGAAGAAGAAAAAGAAAAATGAAAAATATGAACAATAAAATGCTAATAAAAACATATCTGTTAACAATTAAAAATAAACAAGCAGAACAGAAACAGACTCATAGATACAGAGAACATTCTGACAGTTGCCAGATGTATGGGTGAAATAACTATGTTAGGTGTCAGATAGGTATGAGATTTTGGGGCATGATTACTTAGTAAGTTTTATAATGTCAAATCACTGGGATGAACACCTGAAACTAATATAATATTGTATGTCAACTTTAATTGAAAAATAAAAAATGATTTGAAAGAAAGAATAGGTTACAGTATTAGAACACCATGACTTCACTCATTTTAGTCAAACCTTAATCTCTTGCTTCTATACTTAACAGGTGCCTGTCTTATCACAGGGAGGATCTTTTCCTCTTTACCTCACAGGCTCCCAAATCTTCCACAGGCTCCCAAATTTTCCTTACATATCCATTTCTCTATAGTGAAACAAGGTCTTTCTAGGTGATGTTCTTTGGATTGCAATTAATTAACTAACTAATTAATTAATTAATTAATATAAGACTCAAATCTCAGGGAATAGTGACTTTAGTCCTGGTGTCAATAATATATTTCTTTTCTTTTTACAACTGCTAGGAAAAATGGCTTCCTTTGTCTAATGCTGCCCAGAGGGTAGGCAACTTTAGACAAAGGAAGCCATTTTTCCTAGCATCAAGCACATGAAATTCTGACCACTAGTAATTTGGATTATTAACTTCTTCTTTCCCAAATGTTTGAAATGATTCCCCAGAGAATGTGACTTTATATGTTATACTCGGCATCTGTACTGGAATAATGGACATAGAAAACACTTCAGATTTGCAATACAGAGGCCCCATACTTGATAAAATAAAGCTCTCAGTAGCCAGGGTCTAGATCAGTGGTTCTTAACCTTCCTAATGCCTCGACCCTTTAATACAGTTCCTCATGTTGTGGTGACCCCTAACCACAAAATTATTTTCATTGCTACTTCATAACTGTAATTTTTCTACTGTTGTGAATCATAATGTAAACATCTGTTTTTTCCAATCATCTTAGGAGACCCCTGTGAAAGGGTCATTTGACCCTCAAAGGGGTTGCGACCCACAAGTTGAGAACCGCTGTTCTAGAGCCTCTCCACTAAGCATCTGCCTTAGCACCATCATCTCTGGCCTCTTCCTGGAGGAACCACTGAGATGGCAGACTCCTCCATATGTGAAATACTTTTTATAGAGGCACCAGACAACTTTTAAAGTTACCACCATTACATCTAATAGTGTATTATTTTAAAAGATAGAGAGTATGGGGTTAATTTTTCCATTTGGGAAGGAAGAACATGAGCTTCATGAGAAGAAGTCCTTCCCAAGGTCACACGGAGAATAAATAGAAAGGTAGACGCGAAGACATTCCTTCTGGTTGCAGTGTCAGGGCTCTCACCTGTCCCTCCCTCAGGCTCTTCATTGAAAAGGATTTAAGTGAGAAGGCATCAATGGAATGAGAGGTGAGAGAGACAGTGGTTTTGGAGAGACACTAGGTAAGAAGTATGAGGGATCAATTTTTGTCTTATCTAGGAGTGAGAGCTGCATCTTGAAGAAGCCAAAAATTGTTTCGAAGAAACTGAAGAGTGCATTCCGATTTCCAGATCTGCCTAAGATGCTGCAAGTGTTTAAAGGTGAGGAGAGCCAGAGGAAGGATGTGTGTGTGTGTGTGTGTGTGGGGGGGGGGATTCTTATAGTACCAGAGTACTTGGGGTAATGGGTGCTTTTCTATATGAGGATAAAAAGTGATGAGGTAGGCTTCACAAGAAGACCTCGATATCCTGTGCTGAAGATGTGAACACATCTAAGTGGGAATGGCCAGCTGTCCTCCTTCACCAGTTGACAACCTCACAGGCTTCCCCTACCCTGTTCCCACTCAAGAGAAAGGACAGGTATCAGAGTTCCCTTATTTTGCTTCTAACAACATCATTGAAACTTTTGTCATTTCAGAGCTGGCAGAAGCCCAAAGCTACTGGGGTAAGAAGTTACAAGTTCTTCAAATCACCATGTTTTGATCCCTTTTCAGAAGCTGTGCTTACTCTTAGGTCCCATGATTTTAGTTACATGTGTTCCGTCCAAACAAGTATACATACAACAGTTCTTAACTGATCTACTCATCATTGACCCTTGGACTTATGTTCCTCCAAGTCAATTTCCCATATTCCTTCTCACAATGTCACAAGACACATGCCATATTTAATTCACCCGACTGTATTTTTTCCTACAGTGAACTTGATGCTGAATCCTCTCAACATGCTTTCAAATATTGTCATTTCTGAAGATTGGAGACAAGTGACAGTTGGGAACTATTTTATGTTTGGGAATGTATATCCATGTGATTTTTCTTCTTTTGATGTCTTGGGCAGCCAAAATTTCTCCTCAGGAAAATATTACTGGGAAGTTGATGTATCCAAGAAGATTGCCTGGATCCTGGGAGTGTACAGCAAAACAAGTAATCTCAATAGAAAAAAAAGCTCTGGGTTTGTTTTTAACCCATATGCAAAATACCCAAGTGCTTACACCAGATTCAGACCTGAAAATGGCTACTGGGTTGTAGGGTTACAGAATGAATCTGAGTACAATGCCTTTGAGGACTCTTCCACCTCTGATCCCAAGGTCTTGACTCTTTCCATGGCTGTTGCTCCACGTCGAATTGGGGTTTTCCTAGACTATGAAGCAAGCACTGTCTCATTTTTTAATGTCACAAGCCATGGGTCACTCATCTACAAGTTCTCTAAATGTCACTTTTCTCAGACTGTTTATCCCTATTTCAATCCTTGGAACTGCCCAGCTCCCCTGACTCTGTGCCCACCAAGCTCCTGAATGTTCTCCTTCCCTCACCCACTTCTGTGTAGTGACCTTTGTCCTGGGGCTCATCTCCTGAACCTGAGCTCACTGCTCCATTCAAACCTTCTCTTCCTTGCTGTCCCCCTTCTGTAGAATCTTTGTTGATTCTTGGCTTAGAAGAGAAACTTATTTTCTCAGTTACCCATTTTCTGTATTATCAGCAGAAGACATGTAATCCCTGTTAAAAACCAAGAAGTACTGGTATAATATCTCTGTCCTCCCATTTCTTCCTATCTTCCTTTATCACTAACTTGAAGAGGTGCCAACCATGACCTTAGGACAATCCATAATCACTAGCACAACTGAGGAGTGTTTGAGTGTATGTCTGTTTGTTGCCTGACATACAGCAGGTTGTCCAGAGCGTATTTTGTGGGGGATTTGGGAGAGCACACGAATGCAATATATGTACTCAGAGTGAAAATTTTATGTTCAGAGTGTTTGAGTTTAAATCCTCTCTTTCTTAAAGATGTTAACGATGAATACATTTTTTTCTTCTCATAAAATGAAATTTAGATTATAAACTGCACCTAATTCTTAACATTGTTGTGTAAAACTAACATTCACTCAATGTAAAGCACCTATTTAAGAGTCCTGCACTATTATAAACTAGAGGCCCGGTGCACTAAATTTATGCATGGGGCGGGGTGGGGGGGGGAGGATCCCTTAGCCCAGCCTGCACCCTCTCCAATCCAGGACTCCTCGGATATCCCTCTCACAATCTGGGACCACTGGTTAGGAACCGCTCACCTTCCTGCTGGCCTGACTTCCCTAACTGTTCTCCCCTGCCAGCCTAATCTCTCTAACTGCTCTCCCCTGCTGGCCTGATTCCTCTAACTATTCTTCCCTGCTGGTCTGATTGCCCTAACTGCCTCTGCCTCGGCCCTGCCACCATGGCTTTGTCCAGAAGGATGTTCAGAAGGTTGTCTGGGAGATGTCTGGTCTAATTAGCATGTTACCCTTTTATTAGTATAAATATTGGCTCTCATAATCACTGAAAAGTATGAGTTGTGTCAGTGTCCTGTGTAACGGGTGTGTGCCCTTGAGAGGAACAGAAAATGATTCTACTGAAGCTCACTTGTCAAGTTCCCAGACTCTGCTATCAAGACTACTCCAGTCCCAGTCTTGTGTTACAGAACTTTTTACATGGAGGCTGGGACTGTTTTAAGGCCCTTTATTGGGAATGGGCCAGGAAACACAAAAGTATGAATTTCCAAGATCTCTCCAGCAGAGGGAGCCATGTTTAGGAACAGCCACTCTTATTAGGAATGGCCTTTTGGTGTTCAGAGCTTGTCTTTGTGCTGAAACATCTAAGTATAACACCCTATATACCATCCTATGCACTTTTCTTTTCCTTACACTTAAAATTAGTTTCAAATTATGGTGAGGATAGTAAAGGAACAAACTTTCCTTAGAGCATCATCATACCTAATAAAATGGTAATATGCTAATTACCATCACTCCGCTACGCCCACGATTGGGCCGGCTGGAGGCGCGGGGGCGGGACTCAGGGTGGCCGACTGACTGGCGGTAGGAGCCGGGGGGGGGGGGGGCCGGGGACTCGCAAGTCCCCGACCCCCGCTCCTCCTGCCGGCTTAAACGGCCAGCGCTGCGGAAGACGCTGGTGGTGGAACTCGGGGTGGCTGATTGCATGGCTGCTGGCACCAGTTTTCCACCAGCAGCAGTTTTCCTCTGGCCACCCGCCCGATCGGAGCACCTCCCGATCAGAGATCGGAGTTCCTCTCGGGGTGGCCGATCGTGCTGGCGGGAGGCGCTCTGATCGGCGGGTGGCCAGAGGAAAACTGCTGCTGGCGGATAACTGGTGCCGGCAGCCAGGTGAAGGAAAAGTCTATTGCACGAAACTTCGTGCAATGGGCTCCTAGTACATTATAAATTAGGGTGGCTACTGCACAGAACTCAAATCAAGACAGAGGGGTAATAACATGTCCCAGTGGAATGTAAAAGAGAGTACTCGACCTGGGAAAGGTATGTACATGCACTTATACTTACACACACACACACACACACACACACACACACACACACACACACATGCGCGCACACACACACATGCACGCACACAGAAAAAATATATATATACATAATGATATGTATAAATATATAGAGAGTATCTTTATCCAAGTTAATTTTCAATTATATCATAAAAGGATGAATTCCTTCAGGGAGTTGAAGGGATTTATAAACTTATGAGGTATGTCCCAATGTTCCATGGCTAATGAGCAGATGAGGCAGAATTAGAACTGGGTCTGTGTTTCTACAGCTCCAGTGCGGTTTCTGCAGTTCACTTTCCAAGAAAACATAGGTGTCAAATTCCCTAGGATGGGGGTAGGAGGAAAAAAACAGAAAATGCTGATTTATAGAAGGAGACGGGAGCATCATGGGAAAATCTTAGGTGCCAGGAAATAGTGATTGACATTCTCAATCTACATAGCCATTAATGAAGCAAGAGCTGCTCATGGTAATGGTTAAAAACAAGTTGAATACTTAATGATCAGGGTGCTCTTGCAGATGATATGTAGAGTGAACAGTGAAGAGCCTTTACTTTGAAATCAGATAGAATTTCATAATCATACTCATATTGCTATTTACCAGCCTAATTTAGATTAAGTTAAATTGGATACAGTTTTTATTAGAAATAAAAATACTAAGAACATGATAAGAATATTGTGTGAGCCTGGCTGGCATGGCTCAGTGGTTGTGCATTTACCTATGAACCAGGAGGCCAAGGTTTGATTCCTGGTCAGTGAATATGCCTGGGTTGTAGGCTCTATCCCAGGGTGGGGTGGGCAGGAGGCAGCCAATCAATGATTCTTTTTCATCATTGATGTTTCTATTTCTCCCTCTTCCTTCCTCTACGAAGTTTATTTTATTTTTTTAAGTAATAATGTGGGAATTGAAAAATAAAACATTTGCCTGACTAGTATGGATGAGCATCGACCCATGAACCAGAAGATCATGGTTCAATTTCTGGTCAGAGCCCATACCTGGGTTGCGGGTTCCATCCTCAGAAGCAGGTGTGCAGGAGGCAGCAGATCAATGATTCTCTCTCATCATTGATGTTTCTCTCTCTCCCTCTCTTCCTTACTCTCTCTGACATCAATATAAACATAAAATTAAAAAAAAGAAAAATAGAACGTTGACACTAACTTTCTCATTTCCTAGCACATAAGCAGTGACCCAAATTGGTGTTAATTTTCTCTGTGAGTTCAAATAGTGAATGTTAGGAATGAATATTAATATACTTCAAATATTAGACCTTTGTTGTGTTTTGAAATAGAATAACTAGATTAATGAACTACATCCTTTATAATCTCATCTTTTTTCATAATAAACATTGTGTTTTATATTTATCTATTTTAAAAAATCTTTATTGTTGAAAGTATCACGATGTCTACTTTATTTCCCCATTGACCCCTTTTAACCTGCACCCAACATTCTGATTTTGAAATTTTCAAATATATTTGATCTTATCATTTTCTAGTATATAATTCTAGGTTGTAATTTATTTTCTTTAAACACTCTCTTTGAATTTGATGTGTGACAGTTTGCTCTCAATCCCATTGCAGTTCAACAGTTATGCAAGATGAATATGTTCTAGAGGTCTACTGTATAACATTCTGCCTATGGGTAACTGTACTGTACTGTGCACTTAGTAATTATTTCTTTATTATAAAATAAAGTTTTATCTTTTTGTAGCTACCAACTCCTTTATTTTAAGTACGGGAATAGCTTTTTTTAATTTAAGTGAATATACTAGATAAAAGTTATTTGACATTCTTTTGTATTCTGATAGTAATTATCTTTCATTAGAAAGCCTTTCCTCTGTTTGCCCAGGCATGTCTCCATGTTTCAGGGGTTGGTTCACATTATGACTTCCAGTGATAGAGGCAGGTCAGGGGTTCTGTATGGGCTCCTCAGCAGTTAGGTACGTAGGTCAATGTTTCCCTTTCCTGGCCAGCCTCGCTCTTTCCAGGGAACTGAGGGCTGCAGTTGTCCTCAGGAGTGAGTAGAGCCTCTTCTCCCCTCCAGGGAGACAGCAGGGCAGATGCTACAGGAAGGAGTGTTCCTGCAGCACGTGTCTGGCATTTTCATTCCCCACTGCTGCCAACCTGCTTATTAGCCAAGAGAAATAGAAACACTGGACTACTTGGCCAGTGTCTGCTCTGGTCCCTGTCTCACAAGCAGTTCTCCATTTCTGGAAGACCTGTGGTGGGAGAGGGATTCCAAGATATTACGGAATAGGTAACTTTCTATTAGATAGGTACATCCAACTTCTCTCTGTCTCTGTCTGTCTGTCTGTCTGTCTGTCTGTCTGTCTGTCTCTCTCTCTCTCTCTCTCTCTCTCTCTCTCGCCTTTCTCATAGACACCGGGGGAAATTGGTTCTTATTTATACTCCCTTTGACCTCTGTTTCCCTTTTGCCCTATTGCCACAATAACTGAAACCAGAACTTATTAAGAAAAACATGAACTCTGTGGAACAGGTATACAATAGGTATCTCTCTAAGGCTATTCATAGGTTTTCACCCCCTGGAATGTCCAGGCTTCCAGTTTAAGATGTGAAACAAGTTATAAAAAAGTTCCTGAGTTAGAAAACACAAAGGAAAACTTCTTCAGGCTAAGGCATCTTCTTATTTAAAAAAAAAAAAGGAAAGCCCAGGCTGGTTTGGCTTAGTGGATGGAGCATCAGCTTGCAGTCTGAAGGGTCCCAAGTTCAAGGGCACATGCCTGGGTTGTGGACTTGATCCCCGGTGGGGGGTGTGCAAGAGGCAACCAATCAGTGATTCTCTCTCATCATTGATGTTTTTATCTTTCTCTCCCTCTCCCTTCCAATCTGAAATCAATCAAAATATTAAAAAAAAAAGGAAAAAACAGCATCCACTGCCCCAACTGGAGCCCTCTCCTCACAGAGTATGAAGCCTGTATGTACCTTTCATTTACATTGCTTCTTCTCAGCAAATATCCTGAGGAAAGATTCTGGACTCCAAACAAAAAGTTTTGGGCATCAAGTGTGGATTTTCTCATGATTCAAGTATCAGATCTAGGGTTTTATTTCTCTCTCACCTTTGCACCTCTGAGTGGCAAATACTCACATGTCTTGGTTTTAGGACAGTTTTGTGACATTAATTTTGAAGATAGTTGTCCATAATACAAACTTGAGAGGCAGAAGTTTAGTAGAATTTCAGGGAATAAGCAGGCTTCATCCTCTGGGTTCATCCATGGAAACTGAGCATGCAGTGGTATCTAGATATATCATTAATTGATCACCAGAAGTTTCTAAATCTTGGGGACCTGATATCCCTATTGGAATAGAGATAGATGATCTGTACCTAATGATATCAGATCCCAATGATCAATCATCTATTTTGCCCAAGATTTATAACAAGGAAATCTTGATTCTGACTCTTAATTTTTCCATATTGTCCAAATATAGGTCTGGTTTTTATACATACATATAGTGCCATGAACTTTCCATACCAGAGGACTCATTTAGTCACCTTGGCATGGAAACTGATGTATTGTTTATCTTACCAGAGTAGTTTGTTTTGGGAAATTATTTTAAATAAATTTAATTTTCTAGTTACTCATTGTTCATTTGTAAAGAACAATGTATAATTGCCTTTCAATATTGGTCTTGGGTCCTATGCTTTCTTAATTCACTTATTAATTTTAGTAGATTCTTCTAAATTTATTTTGATTTTCTACACAAATTTTCCATCATCTGCAAATAAAGATTTTTAATTTCTCTTGTTCTAATTTTTAAAAATTCATTTTTCTTACCTAATTTTTGGGCTAGGGTCTACAGTTCAATGATGACTATAGGGAGTGAGAGTTGATATGTTTCCTGAAATGTTTCCAACCATAGAATTTATTTAATATTTGACCAATAAGTATGATTTTAACTGAAGGCTCCTTCTTTTTTTAATTTAATAAATCTTTATTGTTCAGATTATTACAATTGTTCCTCTTTTTACCCCCATAGCTCCCCTCCACCTGGTTCCCACCCCACCCTCTGCCCTTACCCCTCGCCACTGTCCTCATCCATAGTTGTACGATTTTTGTCCAGTCTCTTCCCGCACCCCCAACACCCCTTGCCCCCTGAGAATTGTCAGTCCACTCCCTTTCTATGCCCCTGATTCTATTATATTCACCAGTTTATTCTGTTCATCAGATATTTTTATTCACTTGATTTTTAGATTCATTTGTTGGTAGATATATATTTGTTGTTCATAATTTTTATCTTTACCCTTTTCTTATTCTTCCTCTTCTTAAAGAATACCTTTCAGCATTTCATATAATACTGGTTTGGCAGTGATGAACTCCTTTAGCTTTTTCTTATCTGTGAAGCTCTTTATCTGACCTTCAATTCTGAATGATAGCTTTGCTGGGTAGAGTAATCTTGATTGTAGGTTTTTGCTATTCACTTTGAATATCCCTGCATATTTTCTGTTCAGAAATCAGCTGACAGTTGTATGGGTGCTCCCTTGTAGATAACTGTGTTTCTCTCGCTGCTTTTAATATTCTCTCCTTGTCTTTGTTCTTGGCATTTTAATTATGATGTGTCTTGGTGTGGTCCTCTTTGGATTCCTTTTGTTTGGGGTTCTCTGCACTTCCTGGACTTGTAAGTCTATTTCTTTCACCAGATGAGGAAAGTTTTCAGTCATTATTTCTTCAAATAGGTTTTCAGTATCTTGCTCTCTCTCTTCTTCTGGCACCCCCATAATTCTGATATTGGTACGCTTGAAGTTGTCCTAGAGGCTCCTTTACACTATCTTCACATTTTTGGATTATTTTTTCTTTTTTCTTTTCCAGTTGTTTTTTGCTTCTTTGTATTTCAAATCTTTGACTTGATTCTTGCAATCCTCTAGTCTGCTGTTAGATCTCTGTATAATACTTTTTATTCCAGTCCTCTCCACACGTGCATCTTAGTACCTCTGCCTCCTGCAGCTCCTCTGAGTCTCAGTGTGCTTTTCTCTTTCCTTCTAGTTGTAGAATTTCCACTCAGCCAGCCTTCCTGTGGTTCTGGATGATGTCTGTTTTGTTTTTTAGTTGTAGTTTTGAAATTGTTGTGCGAGGCAGCAGTTTAGATATTTACCTATGCCGCCATCTTGGTTTCTATCCCTGAAGGCTCTTTCTTATTTTCTCTTATGAGATTGATAGTCCTAATTTATTATTATCATTAACATGTATTGAATTTTGTGTGATGCTTTTCAGCATTGATTGAAACGAACATAAAATTTTTACCTTTTGTTTTTCATTTAAATCCTTTATATTTTACTAGAGGCCCAGTGCATGAATTCATGCACTGTTGGGGTCCCTCTGGGTAGCCTGCAGCTCCTACATGCCACTCCACTCATCCCGGCCCCATTGTGCCTGCTATGGGCTCTTGCCCAAATTAGTCCTGATAGGGAGAGGCTCACACTGCCACAGCAGCACTTGCCAGCCATGAGCCTTGGTCTGGTGTCCTCCCAAGGAGAGTGGCCTGCAGAATCGGGTTGAAACTGGCTCTTCGACATCCCTCGAGGGGTTCTGGATTCCAAGAGGGCACAGACCAGGCTGAGGGACCCCAATGGTGCATGATGGAGGCTCCAGGGTGTGTCTGGCCCATAAATATATTTAAAAAAACATATTCATGCATTTTGTACTGCTGAGTACAGAAATACTTAGTCTTCCTATCTGTATCTACCTTCAAATAATATGCTGCTCTATATACAGTATAAAAACTTGTAGCCAGAACATGTTCATTTCCCTTTTTCTGCCTTTTTGACTACAATTGTTATAGGTTTTATTTACTTAAAAAAATCTTTATTTTGTCTTTATTGTGAATATTTTCATTGCATACAGAATTGTGGAAGATTGTGTTGCAGGTCAATGTCAGGCACTACCTGTGATTGGCCCTGGGCTACTTCTTAGGAGATACAAAGTGATCCACGATTATTAGCTGACTGTGCTGGGTCTGATTGCATGTAGGTTGGGTCAAGCTGTGTAATAAGGCTGGCTGCCACCAGTACTTGGTCTGGGGCAGGTCAGCAAAAGGCCCAAGGCACCCTGAGACCTGCTGGCTGCCCATTAGATTTAGCCACTGAAAGAGTCTCAGAAGAAGGTTTTCATTTCCTGCCGATTGTAAATAATGCTGCAGTAAGCATGTAGAGGACATATTTTTTTTTTCAAGTTAGTGCTTTAACCAACTTTAATTATTGAGGAAATTAAAAGAAAGCTACATTAATGGAGGCATATATTTATATAGAAATATACAATATTTTAATCATCAAGTATTTTCATAATAATATAAATTCAATGCAAACAAAATAAAATGTGTGTGTGTGTGTGTGTGTGTGTGTGTGTGAATTGAGAAATTGGTATAAAACGTGCATGACAATGCAATGTGTAAAAAAATGGCTAAGAAATTATTGAGGTCTTTCCAATATCAAGACTAGAAATTTTTAATTGTATTTTTCATTATTGGAACAAGTTTATGCAAATAGGATAAATAATACCTCAAATACAAGAACATACTTAGGCCTCTGAGAATTTATCTCAACTGACTGTGTCTGAATTGCCTAGACTGAATGTCCTAGGGACCCAATATCCACAGCTTACTCAATCCACCAGGCTACATTCCATCTCAAGGGAAAGGAGTTAATATTGTTGATTTCATCCCTTGTCTGGACATGGGTAATGGAGGGGCCCATATGATCTGAGTTTTATCTCCTAGGAATACAAGGAATTACATAAATGCTTCCGTTTCACCTCTCACAGTACTTCTCCCAGCCTACATTTTTACTTGTTTAAATAGATCCCACTACTCCTGTAAAGCAAGGGAGAAGACGAAGTTTGGTGAGTTGAAAACTACAGTCAATTAGGGAAGAGGAAAACCCTACCCTGGCTCTATCATTTATCAAATAAGTAGCCTTACATTTATTCAGTGGCCAAGCAAGGTCTGTCCCCTTGAAAATGTGATTTGGGAAGAAGGCCTCTGACAGCAATGATTCCATAATAAGTTGACAGATGCTGGCAGAAAACTATTGATTTCAAGCATAGACCAACTAAAGCAACCATTAGTACAGTAGGGAATTCAGCAGAAAAAAAAGGAGCTTTTTTGGGTAAAAGAACTGAGGTCAGAATAGGTTGTGCCTGAAGCAGCAGACCTTGGTTTGGATGTTTTCCATTGACACTCCTCCCCTTTGTAGTTGTAATGATTAGTGGCTTATTTTTCTCCCTTTTAACTGTATTCCCAGCGGCCCCGAGGAAATGTGCTTCTTGTCAGGAGGCAATGAGTCTATGCTCTAAGAGACAGACTTGCAATCCAACCTACATTATGGAAGACTTTAAAATATATATATATATATATATATATATATATATATATATATATATATATATATATATATATTATTGATTTTTTACAGAGAGGAAGGGAGAAGGATAGAGAGTTAGAAACATCAATGAGAGAGAAACATCAATCAGCTGCCTCTTGCACACACCCCACTGGGGATATGCCCACAACCAAGGTACATGCCCTTGACCGGAATCGAACCTGGGACCTTTTGTCTGCAGGCCAACTCTCTATCCACTGAGCCAAACCGGTTAGGGCCAACCTACATTATAGAGACATTTGTGGCTTTCTCAGTCTATCTGCTTTCATGCCATAGGAGGTGATGTCACCATCCTAGGGAACGATTTCATTAATTGTTATCATTATATTCTATAACAATAACAGTGCCTGTAGGAGTTCATTGCCTGTAGGAGTTTAGTCTGCATCAAACATGGAGATATAACTTAGACTATATATTTTTATGGATATGGGAGCAGGGGTTTAAGAGGTGGGGCAAGGATTGACTTTGGACAGTGGGAACTAGTTACATTCCCCCCACTTAGATGTTTTGTTCACTTTGGTTAATTAAGGACTTTGGCAAGGACAAAACCATTCCCTCATTAGGAGAAGCTCACAATGTTAAGCTTTGACTGGGGTTCTGGCAAAGGTTCCACAAATCCTATGTCTCAATCCCATCTTTTCCCCTTGTGCACAAAACTACAAATTCTTGCCAAATGCAGTAATATAGAGCTGCTATGACTTATCCACAATAATCTACTTTCTTTTCATTAAGACTTGTTAGATGACTTTGTAAATTTGTTGGGGAGGGTAAGAACTAAACCTCTCCAAAACTGGTCTGAAGATGCTCAAGTTGTGCTGGGCTTCTCCATTGTTTATCTCTTGATATCACTGTTACTGAATTCCTTCTCAAAAGTCTTTATAAAATAGACCACACAATGGAGTTAAATCTCAAGGGATATTTTTCAATGCAAAAGTCACCTCCAAAGGCAGTCTCTATTTAGGGCAAAGCTACACATCCCCAAAGATGGGTTTCAGGTACTGCAGACTACAACTGAAAACACTGGGGCAAAACTTATTATTCATTATTTCTTCTCTATGAGGTGAGAATCTGCTCTGCTAGACTATGTATGTATAAGCCACATCATACTGTTAATACTGTTATGGAGGCATTGCCAATGTGACTAATGGCTAGAGCTATCTCTCTACTAATGTTAGGAAACAGAAATCCTCTAAGGTTGAGGGCATTGCCCCTGAAAGTCATAAATTACCCTAAGTATCCTAATCAAACTTTATTTTAATACCAAGTAAAAAAAAAAAAGCTTCAATCCCACCCACAGCACTGGAATCTGTCATTTATTTTCTTTCCCTTTTCCTTATTTTTTTCTATTGCTTTATTGAAACTCTTCAACTTATTTTATCAAATCTATTGCATTAAATATAATATTTCATCTAAAAAGGTCATTTACTCTCCTATTTAGTCTCTCTCTCTCTCTCTTTCTTTATCTCTCTCTCTCTCTCTCTCTCTCTCTCTCTCTCTCTCTCTCTCTTCCCCTCCCCCGCCCCCTCTTTTCCTCCCTCACACACACCTCTTTCTTATACACATATTTGTTTCCCATTCGAACCAGGGCCGATTCTCCATAATCTGCCTTAAGAAAATGACACAGTTTCTTAAGGCAGATTATGAAGAATAGGCCCTGGTTCAAATGGGAAACAAATCACATGAAATTGCTGACCTACAAAATTAGCCATTTCCTATGGTTTATTAAAATACATAATATATAAAAATGAAGGGTTAATGGTAAGGAAAAGGAGGCAATAACAAGTCAATTCAATAGGTGCCAACTCATCTAGGGGACAGGGGGTGCTTTTCATGTAGGAACTCTGAATGTGACAGTGCAGTCCTCACCCACATGCAATACCAAAGTGGAATTGTCTTTCATAGCCCATTCTAACAGCTGATTTGTCCTCAGGGCTCAAAAAACCAGTGGATCCCCGACTGAAGAAACTATGTATAACTTGAGCTGTTACAACCCTAGTTCCTTTATCCTTGTTGGAATACCTGGCCTGGAGAAGTTCCACATATGGATTGGGATTCCCTTTTGTGTCATCTATGTCGTGGCTATTGTGGGCAATTCCCTCCTCCTCTACCTCATTGCAGTCGAGCACAGCCTCCATGAGCCCATGTTTTTCTTCCTCTCTATGTTGGCTACCACAGACCTCATCTTGTCCACTGCCACAGTGCCCAAACTTCTCAGTAACTTCTGGCTTGGCTCCCAGGAAATAACCTTCTCTGGCTGTCTCACCCAGATGTTCTTCCTCCACTTCAGCTTTGTGGTGGACTCAGCCATTCTGTTGGCCATGGCACTTGATCGCTATGTGGCCATCTGCTTCCCCTTGAGATATACCACCATCCTGACTCCGCAAGTGATCATCAAGCTTGCGGTGGGTACTGTTGTGAGGAGCTTCTCTGTTATCCTGCCAGATGTTTTTCTGCTGAAACGGTTACCCTTCTGCAGGACACGTATCATCCCACACACATACTGTGAGCATATAGGGGTTGCTCGGCTTTCCTCTGCTGACATCTCCATCAACATCTGGTATGGATTTTCTGTGCCTCTCATGACTGTCATCTCAGATGTGATCTTTATTGCTATTTCCTATACCTTCATCCTCCGTGCTGTCTTTCACCTCTCATCCCAGGGTGCCCGCCAAAAGGCCCTCAGCACCTGTGGCTCTCATGTCTGTGTTATCCTCATGTTTTATACACCTGCCTTCTTCTCCATCCTTGCTCATCGCTTTGGACACAGTGTCCCTCGAAACATGCTCATTCTATTTGCCAATCTCTATGTGGCCATTCCTCCTGCTCTAAATCCTATTGTTTATGGAGTGAAGACCAAGCAGATTCAGGAAAAATTTATTCTCCTTTTCTCTTTGAAGAAGACACAATGAGTGGGGTGGGTCACTGAAGGCAAAATTTAGATAAAATTGATTAGATGAAATTTTATATAACACAGGAAGACATAAGAAGAAGGCCTGGAGTGGGGAAGGAGCCAGGTGGAGGGGGACAAAGGAGGGGACATCTGTAATACTTTCAACAATAAAAATACTTTTTTTTAAAAAAATGACACAATTAAAAATAAATAAATAAAAATAGAGTTGTAACTCCTATTAATTTGAAATTTTCGAGTTCTCTCCATGTGCAAAATATAGACAGGAATAAGATAGGAGAAAGAAAATCTTTGAGACTTGTAGAAAATAAAGGGTTTTTTTGGTTTTGTTTCTTTCCAATTGTATGAAGAAGGTGATGAGGGGTATAGAAGAGCACTAAGACTAAGGTTTACATTTTTCTTATTGCTGATTTTGTGATATTAGAAGGTTAGATATTTCCTAACATGCAACTCAAATCTGTGTTTCTCAGTGTCTGAATTAAGGAAAAAGCCTCTTGCCTTTCCTCCTTAAGTAGCTGTCAATTCTCTTTACTGCAGCTATCAAATGTACTGCTTCACACTCTGGTCCTGATTCTATACATCATTAACTTTTCCTCCTGTGTCTTTTATTTGCTTTACTTCAATCATACCCATCTCAGATTACATAGAGTTGATCATCTTTTGTATCTATTTTCAATTGTATGCTCCAAAGAAAGCTTTACTACCTTTCATCCATATTTTACAAGTATCAATATGTCTTATTAAAATAATAGAGAGGGCCATATTATTTAATTCATTTCACAGATGAGGAAACTGAGACTTATAAAGATTACAGAGAAATAATTAGTGGTTTAGGATCTAAAATTAGGTTTGTCTGATTCTTATTTCTTTATTGATTTACCTCGTAGATATCTACTCACTTGAATGGCTCACAAAGTTTTCAAACCTAATTTCTCTAAAACTGACTTGGAAACACACTAACTTCCTCCATAAGAAGTGCTCTTCTTTTTCCATCTTCCTTTAGGGTAAATGGCACCACCACAAACATGAATTTCAAAGCCAGAAACTTATGGCTTCTCCTTGATTTATCCCATGTCACTCTCTGACAAAATTAACTCAATATTTGAGCTAAATATTTGATTTTGAGGTGCTTATAAGTCATTCCAGCAGATAAATACAGCCCATTTTTACCTTTATCATGATCACCAAGCTTGTCTGGGGCCCTTAACAATTATGTTTCTAGGAGAATATTTGAAAGTCATCATTTTAAAGGAGTTCCAACCCCACTCTATTCAATCCACTCACTATATAAAAGCCAAAATGGTCTTTTTACAATTTACATGATTGTGTCACTTTATGTATTGAAACTTTTAATGATTTTATTGTCCTCAGAAGCATAAATAAGCATTGTTCTTAGGGTCAGTACAGAGAATGGAAGACTTTATTAAAAAATTATTTTTACTGATTTCAGAGAGGAAGGGAGAGGGAGAGAGAGATAGAAACAGCAATGATAAGAAAGAATCATTGATGGGCTGCCTCCTGCACACGCCCCCACTGGGGATCGAGCCTCCAGTCAAGGCATTGAATCCAAGCCCCTGACCTGGAATCCAACTGTGCTCTCCTGACTCACAGGTTGGTGCTGGACCTCCTGGTTCATAGGTCAATGCTCAACCACTGAGCCATGCAGGCTGGGCTGGAAGACTAATAAAAAGAACAACCTTCCATGAGACTCAGAGCCTTGCACTTAATTTACATTTATTTACAATTCATTTATGTTCTTTTCACTCCCTTGACTCTTTGAGTATGTAATTGTAGAAGTCATGTTCTTTTTGTGTGTGTTGTTGTAATTGTCTTGTTATTTTACCAAAGGAAAAAAAAATAATAAGACTTGGTGTGGGTAGAGTTATATTAGGTGGAGTTGAGTGGAAGCAATCTATGTTTCTCTTGAAAAACTAACTGTCCCAGGATAAAAACATCTATTTCCTAAAGTCTACACTGAAAGTCTAAAGTATGGAAGAAACCATATTTTTAATCAAGATGAACACATTAAATTACATGGAAGTAGGAAGTAAAGCTCCACAGGGCACTTATATTTTGTAGACATTGGGTGATTTGCAACACTAGGGACCCAAGCACATGTATGTTGGACCCACACCCTCTGCAGCTGAAGACAATGGTAAAACACTGCTGCATTTTCTTTTCTTCATTTCTATCTCTTTGAAAACCCTATGATAAAACTGTTCTCTTCCTCATGGGATCACTAAGACTCAGAGTCAACCAGATACCAGCTAACAAGATATGAAGCGTAAAATTGGCACCCGGCCAGTGTTGCTCAGTGGTTGAGCATCAACCCATGCACCAAGAGGTCATCAGTTCAAATCCTGGTCATGACACATGCCTGAATTCCAGGCTTGTTCCCCAAGTAGGGGGGCTGCAGGAGGCAGTTAGTCTATGTTGATGTTTCTCTCTCACCAATGTTTCTATCTCCCTCTCCCTCTCCCCTACTCTCTCTCTTAAAAAAAAAAAAAAGATAGAGTAAACTTGGCATAATGATCTAAGATGCCATATGTGTGTGTGTGTTGACATTTTTTTAATGTCTGTAATGACCTTTAGAGCAGTTCAGAAAAAAGGAAATGAAAGTGTTCTGGCTACAAGTTTTTATACTGTATGTAGAGCAGCATAATATTATTTGAAGGTAGAAAGAGATAAGGAGACTAAGATATTTCTGTAGTCAGCAGTACAAGACACATGAATATATTTTTTAAAATATATTTTTATTGATTTCAGAGAGGAAGGGAGAGGGAGAGAGAGATAAAAACATCAATGATGAGAGAGAATTATTGATTGGGTGCCTCCTGTATGCCCCACACTGGGGATCGAGCGGCAACCCTGGCATGTGCCCTGATGGGGAATGGAACTACGACCTTCTGACTTATGGGTAGAAACTCAACCACTGAGCCACACTGATGGGCCATGCCATTATTATAATAATTCTATACTTATTTGCTTATGTATTTATCCATCCACATCTATATTATCAGCTCCTTAAAGGCACATACTTAGTCATAGGCATATTCTTATACCCTGTCCTATAAAAATACCAGGCACACTATGGGTTCTCAATAAAGATTCATGCAGATTCAAACTTCATCAGAAACACTTTCCTCCATGCCAACCCTAACTTTTTCTTCCTTCTCTATTCAGCTTAGATTTCATGGTATATTATTTTTGTCATCTTATTTATCCTAAACTAAACTTGTTATAAACTCAATTGTCTATTCTACATATCGAGTTGAAAAAAATATTCCAGGAATCTTAATGAAGTTAGCCTTGTATTTTGGGGAAGTTGGAGAAAATGACCCCACAGGGATGACTGATACTGCTGTTAATGGCACAATACTTGCCTAGTTTCAGCTTCTCAAATGCATCAAATTTGTGCCTTCTACTAGTGCCTTCTCTTTATTTTTTGCTTGGAAATTGTTATTTAAGCTTCAATTAACAACCCTTCTTCAGATATTTCTTTTTTAATTATGCATATAGATTATTATTTCCTGAATACATTTTAATTGCACAATGTAGTATTTTATTTCAGGAATTATCACAATTTAATAAGGCGATTGCTTGTATACTTAGTCATTTATCTCTTCCCTTGTATCATTGAGAACCAGGTTAGTGTCTGCCTTGTTTATCATTGCATTCCTATCACCTGCAAAGCTCCTAATTCATAATAAGTATGCAATAAATATTTTCTGATTGTAAGAATTGAAACAAATAAGCTGTAATAAATTAATAAAATCTCTATTTTGCATGATGGGAAGCTACCTGGATTTGTAACTCTATCTAATCAGAAAAAAAATTATGCAGATCCTAGAGCAGTGATGGGCAACCTTTTGAGCTTGGTGTGTCAAACTTCGCCAAAAAACTGAGCATAACTTGGGTAGTGTGTCACTTTGAGAAAAAAACATTATTTCGTGATATTTATAGTTTAAATAACTTGAATGTATAATTGTTATATATAATTGTATTTAATAAACCAAAAACTAAATATTTAACTTACCTGCTTAGTGACTTCTTTGTTCATCCATCAGTTGGTTTCTTTTGTTGGTCTTGATATTATTTAGCTTGTGTGGGGTACCGTGAACTAAGATAAGTGAGGGGGAGGGGGAATTCTTTAACTAACCTGCCTATTAGTGACTTTTTTGTTGCTGAATTTCATTGGCTAAATCTTCAGTTGAAGGTTGGTATTTTGTACACTTCAGGCCCAAGCAAGCGCTACTAACTTCATCTGTCAATCTGTTTCTTTTGTTGGTTTTGATATTATATAACACTGAGAATAAGGCCTCACAAAAGTATGTAGAGGGAAAAATTGTGAGTAAAGCCATTGCTATATTTTTCAGGGTGCTAAAAGTGTCTGGTAGTCGGTTCCAGGTACTCCAAATTTCCTGTTCGTAGTGGCACTCCTCTTGATTCTCCAAGCGGCACCTTTCCAGATTCTCAAGCTTTGACCTCAAGTCGACAAACACCTGAGCCCAGATACTGTCTTGAAATTCTACAAGTTGCATCTCCAAATCATCAATTTGCATCCATTGGAAACCATTTAATTCCAAACTACTGTAGACTACTACATCAGGATACTTAATTATTTTCATGGTCTGTTCTAGACTTCTAAATTGACTAAATCTATCACTAAACTGGTCAAGTAACGAGTCTAAAACATGCTGGTACTTTATATGCAAGAGTTCCATTTCATTTTGTACAGCTGCACTGGCCTTCTCAAAATACTTTGTTACTCGAGGAAAATACTTATAAGTTTTAGTTTCTACATCTTGCTTGAAAATTTTAACTTTACTTTCAAAGGCTTTTATGTATCCAAACATAACGTCAATACTTTTGCCAAAACCTTGTAACTTTAAGTTCAGTTCATTAATATGAACAGAGAGATCTGTAAAAAACATCAGAGTGTTGACCCACTTATCATCATTAAGCTGAGGAAAGTTTCCCAGATCCTTATCATCAAGAAATACCTTAATTTCTTCAAAGCACTCCACAAAGCGCTCAAGAACTTTGCCCCGGCTCAGCCATCTTACATTATTGTACATCAGCAGTCCACTGTAGGTGGAATCAACCTCCAGTAAAAGTGCCGAAAATTCTCGCTTGTGAAGGGGGCGAGCAGCTATTAAATTAACTATTTTTGTAACAACTGACATTAAGTCGTTTAAGTCGGTAAATCCTGCCTTGGCACATAAAGCCTCCTGATGGATAATACAATGAAAAGGCACAATCTGATGTCCAATAGCTTCTGTAAACAATTTGACAAATCTGACTTTTTTCCCCACCATATTTGGTGCCCCATCTGTTGTCACTGACACAACTTTAGAGATATCAATGCTTAGGTCACGAAATGTTTGTATAACAACCTTACATATTGCGCTTCCTGATTTACTTGTTGGCACTGATACTAACTTTATCAACTCTTGTCTCATTGTGAGACCATCAGAATATCGACCAACTGAGCATGTGATGTGACATCAGTAGTTTCATCAAGAGAAATCGAAAAATATTTACACTTCCTTATGTCTCTCTTTAACTGATGTTGTACGTTTGTGTTCAGTCTCATTATTCGGTCTTTTATGATATTTCTACTGAGTGGTAACCAGATATTCTCTTAATTGCATCTTTATTCTTTATATTGTGAAATAGAACTGGTGCACATCTTAGGAGAGTTTCTTTAATAAATTCTCCCTTACTAAGCACTTTTCCATGCTGAGCTATAGAGTGAGCAATGCTCAAACTTGCAGATGTTAAATTTGTAGAGCCTTTCATAAATTTAAGGATGGAATTAGATTGGCTCTTATAAAGGTGTAGCTGCCTGGAAATGTATTCCTTCCTTTCAACCTCACTTTTTTCAAAGAGCTGGGAATGATTAGTTTCAAAATGTCTATTTATATTCCATGTTCTGCTTACTACCATTTCAGTACATAGAACGCAAAATGATCTGCCATTTTTTTCTATAAAGCCATACATCTCGGTCCATGTCTCTTGAAAGGGTTGGCCACTGCTACTACCACTTCCTTTACTTAAGCTTAGTTTTTTATTTTTTGGGTTCTCCATCAGGGGGGCAGTGACAGAAGATAGAATTATAGATAGCTTGTTAGGCCTGCAGGCAATTAGGGGTTAACTAGCCTAACTAACCACAAAATGGTGCATATAACTGTCTTTTAGGAAAGGGCAGGGTTAATAGGCAGAAATAGGGGTTAATAAGGATGCACAACAGTAATAGTGGTGAAATGGAGTCTGCACTATGGAGCAAGATGGTGTTCCTTATGTGAATTAAAATGGCTGCCGCTATTTCTAATGGCGGGAAACGGCACCCATAGCACACCACACACCCTCGCCTCTCCCAGCCTCCCCCTCACTTATCTCAGTAATGATAGATTAGAAATCCATGACACCCCAGAACAGTAGATAATGGTTGCTGTGGTTAACTGTTATTTGGTTACTGGTAATGGCAGGGCCCCCAGAGATGTGTCCCCCGCTGCGTTCTGCTGCTCCCTGCTCTGCCGGCGGAAGTGAGGGCAAAGATCCCGGCTTAACCGGAAGTCCCAGAACTAGATGCTCTGTGCCGGACTTCTGTTGTTTTGGCCTACAGACCTCTGGCACAGAGTGTCTAATAGGGCAGGAGCAGCAAATGTTTCATCCTTGGCATGTGGCCACCTCAGCGGCCACGTGTCATCAGAAATGGCTACGCGTGTCAGTGCTGACACGCGTGTCATAGGTTCACCATCACTGTCCTAGAGACTTATTTTCCCTACAGTAAGTTAATAATTGTTTCCCTACTTATTCCTCAAAGTTTTTCTTTAAATGAAATATTTCCAAATATTCATAGATACAGAAACTGATTTTAAAAACAGTTAAGAATTTTGTTAGAGCACAAAGGAAAGGATGAGTAAAAAAAGGGATAAATCCCAGATATTTGGTCACTAGACATTGGAAGTAGACTTTTTAATTAAACCAATAAAAGGTTGTATCAAAGGTTTTCCTGCTGGAAGGATGATACTATATCAGGCTAGCTATCCATGGTGTTCAGACCTGCATGTACTTTGTGTTAAAGATTTGCCCCACACAAAAATGTTATTAGCCTGTACGCTAGTAATAGACTGATGAAGTAAAGTTAGTGATGAATCACCACAGAAGGAAAATGAAGAGAACTTTCAAACAAGAATGAACAATGAAATAAGGATCTGAAAAGAAAGGACTTTTCACATCTGAAGTGGGGAGGTGACAGGAACAGTAAAAAAAAAATGTCTCCCAAGTTTTGTTATCTAAAGCTAGAAGCAGATTCATTTAATTCCACAGATGTTTATTAATTATTAGCTATGAAATAAAACTCTGCCAGGAATTCAGAAGTAAAACAGTCTCTGCAGAAGAAGTTTTAGTAGCTCTAGACTATACCTGGGGACATGTCAGAGCTGGCTCTTGCCAGGGTTTGTTTTTGTGAAAATCAAATTACCGATTAAGCCAGATCAAGACCCCATTGACACTCAAGTATACTACCATCCTGGATTCCACAATGCCCAAGCCACCACTAATATGAGTAGAGGTGTAAGTTCCTAAGCTGGGAAAGTGTTAACTGGTCGAATTCTCCCTCTTGTCCTAGACTTACTTGGGACCATGGGAACTGAAGCCTATGGGTCCCTCTGGTTCAGAGGCCCTCTGTTCTCACTTGTTTCTAACCCCTGGAGAAAACAAGGGAAGTACATTTCCATTTCACTCTTCCAAGCTCTGTGTTTGTTCTTCCCTACTGTGAGCATGATCTTATGTCTGACCCTTTTGTTCCTGTGTCTGTCCTTATGGATCCTAGAACTGTTTTGTGCCTGCTGTAGTTCTACACTCTCTGGTCCTTACCTTGTCTTTGCAAAACATTTCCAGGACCAGGACCTCCAAGGTATATGCCAGTGGTGAGTAATATATAATTATTAAGGAGAAAAGCTGGTAGGGAGTAGAGTGGAGTGGATGATAAATGGAGCTGGTGGAGAGGAGACGTGGAGTTGGGAAAAGAGTGGGCTTCAGGAAATTGAAAAGTTAGTGACAACTGGAAAGTTTCAACAAAGAACCGTAATGTGGTTATGAGCCTTTTCATTGTATATAGAACTTTAAAGGTGAGTGAGAAAGGTGCCACTAGTTGTGTCTTTTTTTTTTTAAGTACATCTTTCAGTAATGTATAGTGGCTCTGGATTCCCTAGGTTTGTTGGGAGTCTTCATCCAGTTTGGAAGTATTTAAATATGGGAAACAAGTTTTCATGATTTTCCAGATCTTCCATTTTCCAGAGTTGAAGTATAGGAGCTTATCTTATGTTATTATGGCAGGCTGTGGTGGTACAAGTTTAAGGGATGAGTAGCTCAATGGTAGGATGGGGAACATGAGTAAGTTGTATTCACAATATTATTTAGATAATCAAATTAATTAGTGTGAAGTCCAGTGGACCCTCTGTCACTCATTTATTCAACAAGTATTTATTGGACATTCTGCAGCAGACATGGTTCTAGAGAATGGAACAATAAAATAAGCAAAGTTGATATCTGTCCTCTTACCATTTACCGTTTATTAAGTGAGAAAGCTAAGTGAATTAAAAATAGTGTGGTAAGTGCTCTGAATGGATAATGTAGCATGCCGGGAGCGTACCTGGAAACCTTACCTAATTTGGATATTGTTTAGGAAAGCTTGGCGTGTACTGGAAATGAAGGGAAGTTAGATAGAGAAAGAGAGAAATGAAATAACCTGAAGAAACAGTGAAAAATCAAATGTAGGTGGAAAAGAATTCAGACCAAAGAATTCCCAGAAGCTGGAGGTCAAATTGGAGATGACACATTTGGTGCACTATTATCTTGCTTTTGACATGGGGGAGACTGATATTCTCATCTGAGGTCTGTTGTTAGTTAATATAATACTTGTTTAAGTCTGAATAAAGGAAATCAGTAAAGGTATTTAACGTGGCTTCTAGATACTATATGCTAATAATGCAGTCAATAATGCCATGGGGTCTGATTAGATAAAGAACCATGAATTGTATGCAAATTCTTCAGCTATGAAATATGCCAGTAAGAGATCTATAGATATGGTTCTATTCATACCTCCAGGTAATGTGTCTTCGGGTTAATGTCTGTTTGCTTACCTTAGATAGTAAACAAATGGGCATATTTTAAATATTCTTTCTTTAAAATTATTTTCCAAAATTAGGAAATAAAATATAAGCCAACAAAACTGAAAAAGAAAATGGCTTAAAGTTCATGGGGATGGAAGAGTTTACTGATGTCTCAATGCATTTTACTATTCTTCCTTTCATCATAGCCTCTTTCAATTGATAAGTCCTACCATTTTTGTTTTCTTACATCTAAAAAGTCAATTTATGAATTTCTTCTGTTACCTTAATGCAGGCTGCCATTATATACCTCACTATAATAATTATCATACGTTATTGCTTGTTTACAAAATAATGAGTTACCATTTCATTTGGATACAATATTAGGACCTAAAAATATTGTTTGAACGAATTGAGCATATTTTGGTTTTACAAATTAGTTATAACAGCCTTTGAAATAAACCGAGAAGATGTTCAGGCTTCCTATATGTTCAAAAATCAATTACATCCTACATAAATTATCTGCTCTTTAAAAATAAAAGGATTTATTTTATTAAACTGTCTAGACTAGGCTCCATTTAGAGGGAGGGAGTTGAATGCAGCTGTGGGATTTCTAAGTAACGATGGCAGGAATAGGATAACTAGTTCCAAACCTGAGGAGAAAGGAATATTTTTTAAAATTATAAATTTTAGAATCTTCAACATAGGAGTCACAGTTAAAGTCACAGCATTTGGGGACTGTTTGTCAACCTAAAAAACAGCAGACACAGAGAGGATGACAGGATCCCAACTCTCACAAACAGGCAGAAAGAAAATGAGTTACTACTGAAGTTGGTGGAAAAGATTTGTGCATCATGTCACAAAATAGAAAAGTTGGAAGAAAGGCTCAAGTGTTTCAATGAACTCTCACACGAATGAATCATTATTTTGTTTAGACAGGTGCCATTGCATAATGTTGCCAGGATACTGGGCTCCCCATTCTGGGATTATCTTTTCTGCGGGTTGAGTGAGGGAGTCTACTCTTTCTCTGAGCTAAATATGACATAGTAAATTATTGGAGAAGGTCTCTTGTTAAACTTTTCTAATCTGGGAATATCTGATGTGGCAGACCAAACCACTTGAATCTTAGATTTTAGGAAAGAATATTTTTATATTGGTAAACTTTTCTATAACATTAATGAAAACCAGGGCAGATGTTCTACTGCGGAGAGAAGAGTAAAGAAAAAAAGAGACTGAATGGTCTGCATTGGCTTTAGACATTGAGCCTGCCTTCATTCAGCCCCATGTGACCCTGCAGTTATTACTTCAGTTGGCCAGGGCTGGTACTTCACATTGAAGCTGGCTCCAAATCTCTGACTAGTAATAATTTTTTCTGCCTAATATTATTTTTGCAAATCTTTTCTTAGAAAACTTCAAGGGTTGCTGGTAGCTAGGCAAGACTAAATTCAAAGTTTTATGACTTGTGTCTCTGGGGAAAATTATTTTAATACCACTTACATTATGATTTAAAATTGTGACTAAAAGTTTGGCAGGTATTTATAAGGAGAGGAGAAACAGACAGTTTATCACTTTTCAGAGCTGAAAGTGAGGAGGTAATATTGGAGAGGTGAATGTCTGTATATTTTTGTAACAATCAGCCATGACATTTTTATTTTCAGTCTATGAGACACATCCAATCCAAGATCGTGATGACCACATTCAACTTGAGCAGCTTCAATCCAGGCCCATTCATCCTACTGGGAATCCCAGGACTGGAGCAGTTCCATGTCTGGATCGGAATTCCTTTCTTTATTTTCTACCTTGTGGCCCTTGCAGGCAACAGTGTTCTTCTCTACCTTATTTCCATGGAACGTAGCCTCCATGAGCCCATGTTCTTTTTTCTCTCCATGCTGGCTACTACCGATCTCATCCTTTCTAATACTTGTGTACCCAAAACATTCAGCATTTTCTGGCTAGGTCCTCAGGAAATCACCTTTCCTGGGTGCCTTACTCAAATGTTTTTTCTCCACTACAGCTTTGCCATGGACTCTGCCATCCTCTTGGCCATGGCATTTGATCGCTATGTTGCTATTTGCTTCCCCCTAAGGTATACCACTATCCTCACCCGTCAGATTGTTACTAAGATTGTAATGGGTATTGTCAGCAGGAGCTTTTGTATTATCTTCCCCTGTGTGTTCCTATTAAAGCGACTGCCTTTTTGCCGAACACTCATCATTCCCCACACTTACTGTGAGCATATAGGTATTGCCCGACTCTCCTGTGCAGATATCTCTATCAACATCTGGTATGGCTTTGCTGTGCCTGTACTGACTATTACATCAGACCTGATTCTGATTGGCATCTCCTACACTCTCATCCTTCATGCTATCTTTAACCTTCCATCCTGGGATGCTCGCCGAAAAGCTCTTAATACATGTGGTTCCCATGTATGTGTTATTCTTATATTCTACACACCAGCAATGTTCTCTGTCCTCACCCATCGTTTTGGTCACAATATTCCTCACTCATTCCACATACTAATTGCCAACCTCTATGTAGCCATTCCTCCTGCACTCAATCCAATCATCTATGGGGTGAAGACAAAGCAAATTCGAGAAAAAATCATCCGTCTCTTCTTCCTTAAAAGGACCCAGTGACATGAGACTGAGATCATGGTAAAGGAAACAAGTAATACTTCTGGAATACTTTTCATTTTTTAAAAAGCTAAAATGTCTACAATGATGACTTAAATACATATGAAATCCTAGATATGGATTGTGTGTTATAGGATCAATGAGACAAGACAAGGACATTGATGTCAAAAGAAGTGACCAAAAAGTTAAAGAAGATTATGTCTTCCTGAAAAGATAAATCAGAGGGAAATTTCTATCTCATATGGAGATGTATTTTTAAGACTTAGGGAATAGGATTTTGATCATATATAACTTGGATAGAATATTATCCTTATAAACAGGTTAAAAGATATGAATAAAGTTTAACAATCTGGGATACCTTTGTAGGACACTTTCCAAATGAGAGTTTTTAAAGCTAATAGCAAATGATTATCTTAGTTTAAGAATATCCAGAAAATTATTAATCTAAGAAACTGTTCACAAATGTTGGTAGGGGTGAGAATCACCTGTGAAACTTTGTATAAATGCAATTTCAAGTTATATCATATTGCAATGAACCTCTGTGTAATTTAATAGTTTTTATTTTATTGATTTCAGAAAGGAAGGGAGAGGGAGAGAGAGAGATAGAAACATCAATAATGAGAGAGAATCATTGATTGGCTGCCTTCTGTATGCCCCACACTGGGGACTGAACCTGCAACCAGGGCATGTGACTGGAATCTAACCAGGCACCCTTCAGTCCACAGGCCGACACTCCATCTACTGAGCCAAACTGGCTAGGGCTAATTTAATAGTTCTTCAGGTGATTCTGGTGCCTAAGAAATCTTAGCTCTACTGAAATCATAAAAGTCCTGCTTGTTTGTTTAAAAAACACACACATAGATTTGGTGCTTGTATTAATTTCCTGTGTCTGAAAATAACAAAACTCACTTTTATGCTCCACATAACTGCTTCTTGCCAAGTGTTAATAATCCATCTGAAAACTCTGCAATTTTAAGTTTAACATCATCAAATATTTTATGAATTATCTCTATATATTACAATAATCTTCTCAGCCTAGATTATTCTTCCTTCATTAAAGAATTTTTGCTTCTGGCACAAAAAGAATTCTTGCCATGATTGTGGGTGATTTTAATGTCCACATAAATTACCCTTTAATAAGTTGATGTGGTAAACTGTATACTTACCATTCCCACATCAACAGTTGGAGTCTAAATTTCACTTCTATTGAATCTGGGCAGGTATTAGGAATTTCTTAACAAAGAGTTCAGTGGAAGTGACATACAAATGTTTTCAGCTTCTGCCTGGGTCTCTTGGAAGGCTTAATTTTGGCATGTTTCCTGCTGAAACCCAGCTACTTTGCTATGAGAATCCCAAGCAACATAGATAAGCTATGTCTAAATGTTCTGGTGAATGGCCCCAGTTGAAATCCCAGCCAACACTCAGCAACAACTGCTAGTTATATCAGTGAGCCATCTGGAACATCCAGCCCAGCTGAGACTTTAGATATTTGTGCTTCAACTGACATCTCACTGCAATGCATGGGAGACTCAAAGAGAGAACCACCAAACTAATTGAAACCAATCCATAGAACCATGCAAAGTAATAATAGGCTGTTTAAAGTCAATAAAATTTGGGATGATTAGTTATAGCAATAGATAAATAATGCAGAAATTATTAACAAGAAGTGGGATGTTGGTATAGCTAAAACCTATAACGTAATAACTTTGGAATAAGGCAGCAGGCAGAATCTAAAAGGGACTTGAGGTAGTTGACAAAGGCTTGAAAGACAGTAAGGAAAGTATCATTGGAGGCTTCAGAAAAAGGTATGAGTACTATACAGGGGCAAGTATGAGTACTATACAGTTGTAGGAACCAGCAATACCATAGCTCAGAGTAAAATAAAAATAGATACATAATTAACTGATACATTTGGACAAAGAGATTTCGAAGCAAAGTACTGAAAGTATCAACATTAATTTTATGCCACATATGATAAGGTACAGATAAAGAGATATGATCTAAAACTAATTTATTGTTCAAGCAGAATATAGACTAAATACAAACAAGCTATGTATGAATAGGTTAAAAAAAAAACAACTTTTCACCCAGCCTCTCCAAATGACAAAATAAATAAATAAATAAATAAGAGTAGAGAACCATTTGAGGGTATGCCTAAAAAATCTTTTCAATTAGAAAAAGAAGCTTCTAAGAATCTTAAGGAAAATTTCCAGACAATCACAACTCCAGTCAAAATCAGATAGGAGCAACTTGGAAGATAACTTTGGGTGTGCTTTTTATCTGATGAAGTAAATCCTAAAAGATTTATATAGAACTTACAGTTTGTTCTTTAAGATAAATGTACAGATATAAGTACAGATAAAAGGAACAGAGTTAGTGCAAAATGAAAGAACTTCGGATCCTCAACTTCATTAGGCAGGAAGCAGGCAGAGAGAAATACTCAGATGTAAACCCAGATTGCTTCTCACTGAGAATATAGAGCCAATTGCTCAGAGGTTGTAGCTAAGAGCCATGGAGAATCATTCCCAGGGAGCAAGAGTGGGTTTTTACTAAGAAACTGGTGATAGCCCTGCCAGCATGGCTCAGTAGTTGAGCATCAAATTATGAACCAGGAGGTTATAGTTAGATTCCCAGTCAGGGCATATGCCCAGGTTATGGGCTTGATCCCCAGTGTGGGGCATGCTGGAGGCAAGTGATCTGTCTCTCACTCCTTCTCCCGTCCTCTCTAAAATCAATAAAAAATATTTAAAAAAGAAACTGGTGCTATATCTCTGTATTTTAAAATCTTTAATGGACTAGTTAAAGAGTAATATTATTCTCAATATTTCACAAATGAGTATCTGCAATTATCCTATCTCTGTATCACCATTGTATGTAGGCAGCTGATTTCTTTCTCATTTCTTTATTATTCAGGTCTTCAAATGAGAAGGAACTGCATCCAAGGAGCTGTATTCAAGGAACTGAGCCCAATGAGCCCTATTCACATTTTGCCTTAATTTAAAGGCTGAGATCCTGGACTTTGGATAAAAGGCATAATGCAAATGAGACTTTGGGATCTTAGGAAAGAGGTGAATTTATTTTGCATATAGGAGGATATATGCATTATTCTGGGTAGAGGGTGGAGTGTTTTCAGGTTTTATTTCCAAAAGATGGCTAAAATAATACCTTGCATCCCATCTATTTCTTTCTTAATATGATCTTGTCACTCTTACAAGAAGTGCCATTTAATTCTATCCCCCTTTTATCTGGGCTGGCCTTAGCAACTTCTTTGAGAAAAGAATGCAACAGATGTGAAATTTCAGGATATTCAAAGCTAGATCATAAGAAGCTTGTGTCTTCCTCATTAGTGGCTTATACATTTGTTTCTTGGACACTCTTCCTAGAACATAGCCACCGTACTGTGAGATTCCCATGCCACATGGAGAGTTCATGTGGTTGACATCATGTCTGAGCTCCTAGTTAATAGCCAGAATCAATTGCATCAATTTTAGTCAAACTTACAGATGACTACATCTTCATCCAAAATTGATCATAGCCACATAAGAGAGGGGCCTCAAATGACATTGTCCATCTGTGTTCCCAGTAAGAATCATAAAAGGTAATAATAAAATGTTTTAAATCACTACATTTTGGGCTAATTTTGTGGTGCAATAGTCAATAACTAAAACAATTTGATTTTATGTTTTTTTTCCAAAGATCTTGAACATCCCACCCAATCTTCTTAATTCCCTGGATCTTAGAATTTGTATTGATAATAAATTGACTTTATTATTCTCTTTTACATTTCCTCATTTCTTATTTCTTCTCCTTACCAACATTAATTTCATAGTTCATTCTTAGAATTACTGTTTAATACAAATTTCTCCCTCTATTTCTTTCTCTCCCTTCTCTGTTGGTAACACAATCATAAATATCACACACACACACACACACACACACACACACACACACACACACACACACTTTATTGTGCATTTGTCTATCTACTAAGCCAAACCGGCTAGGGGGAGTACTTTTTCAGCAACTCTCTCCAAATCTAACTCTTCACAAATTTTGTGCCTGTTGCCAGGGAATAAAGTGTGTAAATGTGCTAACACCATATTTTAGATTTAGGTTTGCTAAACACAAGAACATGCTTAGTTAGATAGCATATAATTTGAGAATAAAGGGGAAACTATTAGTAATTTCACATGGAAAACAAGTATAAATTGGGATTTTCCTGTGAAAGTTTGGGATATATGGCCACCTACATTTTATATTGCAAGGCAATTACATTACATTTCTCTTTCCATTTTATCTCACACTCTTTAGATGATTATTTTATACACGCTTTTCTTTCCTCAAACCTCCAATACCTTCTTTTCTGTCATCATTCTCACTCATAGATGATCTTGCATTTACTTGCCTGGAGACATAGAAACAAAAAGGAAGAAACATCCACAGACTTTTACAACTACACCTACCCACCTATCTACATCCACACCTTCCTTTCTAGTTTCTCTCTGGTTACTATGGATACCAAGATTCAACTGTTCACTTGTGCACTAAACTCCATTGTCTAATCCTACTTAAAGCAATCACCTCAACAATTCTCTCCTCATTCTTTAATTATTGATTTTCTCTCTGTAATGCATCTTTCTCCATCAATATAGAAAGTTAATAACATTTCTCTAACCTTAAATTTTATTCTTGACTATGATTCCCATCCAGCTTTTATCCCAGTTCTCTAGTTCCTTTTGCATTCTGACTTCTTAAAAGAGTTGTCTATGTTTACTAGTTCTAATTCTTCCCTCCCATTTTGTCTTTAACTCATCCTACTCAAACATTATCACTGCACAGTTCTGACCTTATGAAGGTCAATAATGACTGCAATTTTTCAAATAGTGGTCTTGGTCCTCTTATTTTTATTTTTTAATCCTCATCCAAGGATATTTTTTTTCATTGATTTTGAGACAAAATGGAAGGGAGGGGAGAGACAGAGAGAGAGAAACATCGATGTGAGAGACATACATTGATTGGTTGCCTCCCACAAGCAGGCTCCTACTGAGGCCAGGGATCAAGCCTGCAACTGAGGTATTTACCCTTGACCAGAATCGAACCCTGGACCCTTCAGTCCATGTGGCTGAGGCTCCAACCACTGAGCAAAACTGGCTAAGGTTTGGTTCTCTTATTCATTGATTTGTCATCAATACTTTATATAGTTGACCATTTCATCCTTTTTGAACTACTTTCTTTACTTGACTGCAGTGCTGTTTTTTTCTCCTACCTCACAGCTACTGCTTACTTGTCTCTTTCATTAGTTTTTCCTCATCACGTAATCTGTATTAGGGATTATTTTTTTGTGATCTTTAAATATATTCACCCTTTTTAAAAAGTATCATTTAACTTCAGAGCTTTAAATATTATTACAATAATGCTGATTAACAAATGTATAGTTCCACTGTGGACCTTTTCTTTCAAGTTTTGATTCCTGCCTTAAAGTCCTATTCACAATTTTAACCCTTCTCATGCCTTAAAACATGCCCAGCCTTTAAGAGAAGACTCTGACATGACTGATGTATCTCCCCGGAGATCTTATTTAAAAATTCACCTCTACTTTTAGCAGCTGGGACCATTGGTGCTCTGAGCCAACCACAGTCTCTCTGGGCCAAAAATCTTTCAGAGGGTGGAGATAAGTGGGAGCAAATCTCAGATCTAGGAACTATGTTACTTGTGCTGGGTCAAGTGTTTTCTAGTTCTGCTGACCACTGTGGCTAGGGTAAGTATTGAATAAATGAGATGAACAGAAAATTAAGGTTATAGACAGTTCTGTGAAGCTAGGAGCAGAAGTAGGGGAAGATAGAGAGGAATGACAATCACACTAAGATTTGATGACCCTCAGATTATCCCCTGCTTTCTATTTTAGGAGGTATAGTTTCTTGAACCCCTCATAGCTAGATAGTATTTAGCTATCTTTATTGCATACCCAAATTTATCATCAATATGTTCTTATTTTCTGTGTACCTGAATCCTTTCTGCTATAGTTAGAGATTTTAGTATCTTGTCATTTTCCTTATGGTTTCAAGAGAAGCCAGTCAAATAGATCTCCAGGAGCAGCTTTCCTTAAAAATACTGATGAGGTAATTTTTTTCAGACTAACTGCATCTTATTCTCATTTATATTGGTCAGGCCAGCAAGATGAGAGTAAAACTACATGTATGTTAGGGAGTGACCTTATTCTTGATTACCTAGGACCTTCACAGTGCCCTTAGAAAGACTGGAGGGTCAGAAAACTCATCTGATTTCCAGTTTCCCTAGTGTCAGAATACAGCTTGAACCCTCCAAATCGAATTCCCTAATTTCCTTCTGTAATTTCACATGCAGAAAACTTAGAAGCCTCTAAGCTATGAATTCCTGCTTTAATAACCCCAGCTTCTGTTTATCTTTTCCATGGCAAAATCAGTGACTGCCAACTGAAAAGCCTAATAGATGTTTTTTCTTTAACAGTAATAAGATGAACATTTCCTCATTCTTAGTTTCAACACAGACTCATGCCTATGGCTTCTTTTATGGAGTCTCCATCTCTGAGTAGGCGGCTTATATAACTTTTTTTTCATAGTGTGCATATCAGTGTAACATTTTAACCACATATATTAGAGATTATTTGACATTATTATGTTATATTATGTCTTGACATTATTATATTATGTCTTCTTATTAAATGAGTTTAATATATCATGGAACATGTATGTTCTTACTCTCCAGTACTTAGTAGACTCCCAATAAAATTTTTTTGGCAAAGTAACTAAATAAAAGAACAGCATTACAAAGAGCAACAATGTTCACAAAATAGAAGCCTAAGACATTGAAGGGGAATCATGCTTGTTTGATGTGGAGTGTTAGAGACATTGAATAATAAAGGAAAATATTCTCAGACTCAGAGGGTCTAACGCTGAGAATGGCTGCCTCAAAAACACACATACTCTCTGTCACTAGATTTGAATAAGCAACTGCCAGGTGCTCACTTTTCAAGATATTACAGATTAGGAGTCAAGCACCACATAATTATTGAACTATATATACCTTGTAACTAATTTTCCAACTGTATGAACATATTATATTCCATTGATTTATATATATGATGTCCCCAAAAAATATATATATACTTTAACAGCTGATAGCTCAATTTTGAAAATAAAAGCTATTTTAATAAACACTGCTTTTATAATTATTCAAAGTGTGTATATACAGTTTTGGAGACACTCTATATTGTTTAAAATTCTTAGGAATTTCCAGGATAGAAGTAAAAACATATTTATACTTTTCCACCATAGGCATTGGTATGTTTACAATAATTTTTTTTCTTTTATAACCTGATTTTTGAACTTTTAAGAATATACAAAATTACACTAGGATTGGCAGTAAACTCTACTGTTTGGCTTTAAAATTCAAACAAAATAGCAATGTTATTGGTAATTAATATTTATAATTACATTATTATCTATAATTTATAGTTACAGTAACTGTTGACTTAAAGTAGTAAACTTGCCATAGTATATGAGAAATACATGCAGTATTGCAATTAATAAACAAAATGATTTGGTCTTTTAATAGTGCAGTTGTAGATGAATAGGAGATTGAAGGAAAATATTCTTTTTAATTATTATAGTGTTTTTATACTATATTAAGTGTTTCCATATTCTAAAACTTTATATGACAGCAAGTGAACTTAACATTGATGTCTCTTCTAAACACAAGGGTGTTTGAGTCATCAAGACTGAACTTCTATAGGTAAGAATGATGATTCTGACTTCACCTTCTAGAATCTCTCAAGGTAAGATGACTCCAAGGAAAAAAATAGTTCTTTCTCTCTTTTCATATTTTCTATTGGCATAATTTTAAATTCACAAACTAGTCACTCCAAGAACTGATATAACTCACCACTATGCTTCCCTTCCCATGACACACTTCTTGAAGTTTTCCTGGAGCACACACCTGTGTAGCTCCTGGCCTGACCTGTCATATCAGGGTTCACACTTTAAAGTACACAAAAGAGACACAGAAGGTATGTTTATAATCAAACTGATACATGTGGCCAATCAAGAAAACAGACAAAAACTGTATAAATTAGATTAGATTAGGTTAGGTTAGATTAGAAGCATAATAAAGGCCTTATAAAGGAGCACGTCTTGGAGTATATAGAGTGAAAAAACCCCACAATGGGCATTGTAGTTCTCATGAGAGAAGATCCAAAAGAAAGGCTCCTAAGAAGAAACCATCACATTTACAACCATGGTCATTTATCCAAAAATGTTTAAAATATTTTCAATTGTGGCATTCAATCCTTTATCCATGTACTTATTAAACATTACTTATTGCCCTAAGGCATTGATGCTAAATATAGAGAAATAAATGAGATGCAGAGATTTCATAGTGTAATGGGCAAGAAATATACATATAATTTTAAAACAAGTTTATATTTCCTAAGGAGGATATGTTGAAGATGTATGTTTCTCACACCACAGCAGAAGCTATCTTAGATGGGCTTCATAGAGGAAGATTACTCAGCTGGGTTTTGAGTGATTGTTAGTACCTTGGCAGGTAACTAACTGGGAGCAGCCATTTTAGGCAAAAAAAACAAAAAACAAAAAACCATCATATGAAAATGCATGCAGATGTGACAAAACATTCTTTGGGATATGTCAAAATGTCAAAAATTAGATATGACTTACATATGGTTGGAACATGAAGCATATAGTAGAATGTGGTGATAACTAATGCTAGATAATTAGCCAAGAGCAAGAAAAAGATCCAGAAGAGCTTTGCATGCCATTCTATAAAAACACTAGTGGGAAACAAATTTCATGCTCAAATTAGGTAGATTGTGTACAGTGTGATACAGAAACCATTAACAAAGATGTGGGTCAGCATAGAGAAATGACGAGTGCTTGTGAAGTCCCAGGGTTAGTGAAATAAGACATGTTACAATCCTTGGACTGAATGGAAAAGAGTAGAATATGGTTACCAGTGGAAATCAGACCAGAGAAGGCTGTTTACAGAGAGATGCAGCCAGTTTACAGCAATCTCGACAGGAGGGAGCTGAAGGAATAAATCTCTGACCTTCTTCCAATCTCCTGTTGGTGTTTCTTATTGCCAAATCCAAGCAGCAGTAAGAGAGTAGGGGAGCCTGTTGATGTGGTCCAGTGTCCCAAGGCCCAGACATAATGGAAAGTGGTGGAGTGTAGACCAGAGGAGGCCAATGCAAAATATACTGCATTGTGTACACTAAGAAATTTGCATTTTAGCTGACTGTATTCACATCCTAAAGTATTTAGGCAGCAATATAGAGGTGTCACTGGAAGATAGAAATCCTAAAAGTGGGCATATTAGTTATATAGCTATTTTAATAACCCAGGCAAGAAATGAGGAAGACATCAATTGGAATAGAATTGGTGGGAATGAAAGGCAAGAAATTGAATAAATATGTAGGAAGAATAAGTGGCATTGAGATGACTTTCTTTCATTTTCTAACCACTTTTAGGAAGAGAAAGCCTTCTGTTTTCTGCATCATTATGATCTCTGCATCTGCCTCCAATGACACTGCCTTCCACCCTTCCACATTTATTCTTCTTGGAATCCCTGGGATGCAAGACCAACATGTTTGGGTTGCCATCCCCTTCTGCTCCATGTATATACTTGCTCTGGTTGGCAATAGTACCATCCTGTACATCATCCTGACAGATAGATCTTTACATGAGCCAATGTATCTCTTCCTGTGTCTACTTTCCATCACTGACCTGGTACTCTGTTCAACCACATTGCCCAAAATGCTGACAATCTTCTGGCTTAGGTCCCACATAATTTCCTACCATGGCTGCCTCACCCAGATGTTTTTTGTTCACACCGTCTTTGCCACAGAGTCTGCTGTTCTGCTGGCCATGGCTTTTGACCGCTATGTGGCTATCTGCCGTCCACTTCATTATACATCCGTCCTCAATGCCACAGTGATTGGGAAGATTGGGTTGGCATGTGTGGCCCGTGGCCTTCTCTTTGTTTTCCCCTTTGTCATCCTCATAGAACGCTTACCTTTCTGTGGAAATCACATCATCCCCCACACCTACTGTGAGCACATGGGCATTGCCAAGCTGGCCTGTGCTAGCATCAAGCCCAACACTATTTATGGTCTCACTGTGGCACTTTCAGTCACTGGCATGGATGTGATTCTCATCGCCACTTCGTATGGCTTGATCCTGCAGGCTGTGCTGCGTCTACCCTCCAAGGATGCCCAATTCCGAGCATTTAGCACTTGTGGAGCCCACATTTGTGTAATTCTTGTCTTCTACATCCCTGCATTTTTTTCTTTTTTCACCCACCGCTTTGGCCACCAAGTACCTCCTCATGTCCACATTGTACTTGCAAATCTCTATCTCCTTTTGCCCCCTGTTCTCAACCCCTTGGTCTATGGCATTAATACCAAACAGATCCGTCTGAGACTATTTAGCTTTTTTATGTGGAGGAGGTAACTATACTCCCTTCATACCCCAAAGACCAAGGGAAAAAGTTATAATTAATCTCCCACCTTCTCCAGCACCTCCTTTCCTTGGACAAGAAGTTGCTGCTTCTGTTAATCCAAGCCAGACAGTATCATGTGTTATCCAAGAGTTTTTGAAGTATTTAGAACAACTTATTTATACCTGACCTATCAACAGAATACTATTTTCCTGTAAACCTACTATATGCCCCATAAACTAGCCTGTGGATCTTTAATCCTCTTAGGGAAAGGTTAGGAGGTAATGCAGTACATTTAAAAGTAAGAGCCAAAAATATTTATTCTCTCAATGTACAGAAACCTCATGTGCTAGAAGTAGAGTAATAGTGGTCATAAAAGAACTATTTACTTATAGCTTAAAGAAATTTAGAATACATACATACATACACATACATTGATTGATTGATTGATTGATTGATTGCCAGCACTTTCTTATACCAAGTGCGTTTACAGTAAGACTGTCAGCCCTAGATTAGAGATGTCTGTGAGACTCCGTGATCCTCAGAATCAGGTTTAGGTTTAAAATAGATGAAGATGATTCCTGGGTGTTTTATTGTGAAGCACAGGTATCAATGGGAAAACCATAGCACAACTTTATAAAGGAATGACTTCAAAAATGAGCCTTCATAGCTAATTACCTCATGATAGGTGACCTTTGCATTTTTCATGATATTCAGAGTGATGAGCTTCACATGTGGATTATTTTTGGCCCATTGTGGACTCAGTGTGACCTTTTGTTTACCCCATTTATTTACCAGCTCTTTGGGTATATTAGAATTTCCCAAACACAACATTTCTTGATATTGTTATTTAGGGTACCCTAGGAAAGTCAGAGTTGGCCTTTGTGCTTTAGGAAGGCTACTTTCTCCCCCCACCCCATTTATTTATTTATTTATTTATTGTTTAAATTTCTTTATTGATTAAGGTATCACATATTTGTCCTCATCCCCCCATTCCCATCCCACACCTCTCCCCATGCATGCCCCCATCCCCCTGTTGTCCTTAACCACTGGTTAGGCTCATATGTATGCACACAAGTCCTTTGGTTGATCTTTCCCCTTTATCCCCACCCTCCCCTACCCTCCCTCTGAGGTCCAAGAGTCTGATCCATGCCTCCTTGTCTCTGGGTCTGTTCTTGTTCATCAGTCTATGTTGTTCATCATTTCCCCTAAATGAGTGAGATCATGTCCTACTAGAAATACACTTATAAGAACCGAAAATGAGACAAGCAATAATGGTTATGCTGAAAGGCAAATGAATCAGTCTGTAGTGAGTTTATTTCTGGGTCAACAGTTCTTTTGAGACCCAATTTCAATGTCAAACAGTTCTTTATGTGTACATGTCAGCAATGTACACTGCTGGATGGTGGACAAATGTGGTAATGCAGGTCTGACCCTCTCTGGTTTGGTCCTGGGCAACCTGCAGTGACACACAGCTGCTGACTGCTAGTATGGCAAGGCGACGTCAGCGTCTTCCATCTCTGGACTGCTTCTCTTCTGTCTTCGTGGCTGGAGTAGTCCTGTCGATTCCTCTCTGTTGCTGGAATCCACATGGTCTCGGAGTTGTTTTCTGAAAACATACAAACATATTCTCGACCAAAAGTTAATAAAAATATTTTCTATAAATTTTACTTGGGATCCTTTCTCATTTTTTTCCCAAATGATTTTCCTCTGGCTTGTTTTGACACCATGTGTGTTTTTCATGGGTGTCTTGCTTTTAGCATTACAATTAATTTTCTAAAGTATAAATTTTCTAGATGTAATTTACTTACAGGATATTTTTCCTTACATGATATTCTTCTATTATCCCCCCTTTTTGATTTAAATATTAGGAGGCTTTTGAAAATTTTATAATGTAGTATTGATAGCTTTTAAATTTTAATTTTTTGTACTGTAACATGGCTGCTTTAGGTTCATTACACGTTATGCAATTTTATCATGAGATGAACTACCAATAAAATTTTTAGTTAACACTTAGGAACTGCTTTTTGTCCAGTACAATTAATTTTTCTAGAATATTTGCTTATTTCAATTAGCCAATTTAAATTAGCCTGAAAACTTGATTACTATTTTACTGTCAAATTTATTACTCTAACAACAATCTTATTTTACCCTGTAAATATTAGTGGAAAGGATTATTTGCCTTCTTGAGTAGGCCCTGAGCATTCCTGGTGGTAGGCTGGATTTAGATATCAAAAACCCACTTCTCCACACCATGGGTACAAGACAACTCAAACAAGTCTTATTGCAGTGAGAGGGCAGCTGCTGTCGGCCAAGTCTCTATCTGTTACCCGGGTCCCGATTTGAGCTGGGCATGGGAAGTTAAGTAGCCATGGGGGCAGGAGACTTACCTCAGAAGGGGTGAGGGTTCAGGCCCCTGCAAAGTTGGGGGGGGGGTGAGGGTCTGTGCCCCATCTCTGTTGACCCGCAAGTTCTCTCCTGATGGCCCCTCTGCGACTATGCCTGTCTTAGGTTGTTCCTTCCCTGAGGAATCTTACCCATCTCTGGCTAACCAGCCATCCTCCGGGGCCAAGCAGGGTGATGTGAGGTTCAGTTCTGTCTCCTTTGTACCCTATGTCCCCATGGCCTCCATGCCCAGCACCTGCCTTGGGATCCCCTCACCTGCTGGCGGGGCCCCAGCACTGATCACATATCTTGGGGAGGAAGGCTACTTTCGATAAGAGCTGGGTTTTTTGTATGTTTGCTTGTTTGTTTTGGATACCTTGAAATAAATAAAAGCAAATAATAAGTCTATCCCCCACACAAGACATTAATCTTCTTCTGAATTTCATAGGTGAATAAGGCACAGTACCCAATCAGAAAACTCACAACCTAGGGAGAGAAGAAGGTAATTATAATAGAATATGGTATTTACAGAGACAAGGAGTAAAAGGTATTGGAGCAAAGATAAATATGTTTATGTTAAGAAACTTTTATTTTTTTCTTATAATGAGGTAATCATTATTGTCTGATCCACCTTGATTCTAGGCTCTCTTTCCATGAGCTGAGGCAAAAAACTACAATCTGTCCATAAATTGAGAGTATATTTTTGGTTGTTCTCTGTCATTATTACCCTTAAGGACCACCTTGGGACAGAGAGAAAAGATGACTGTGACCAAGATTTCTACCTGTTATTAGAGCATGGTATTATTTCTGCAGGGGGAAGCTCTCCATAAGCAGGTATATTTGTGCTTGCCTCTTTATGGCCCTTTCTGTTGACGTATTGATTGCCTTAGGCCATTTATTCTGCCACTTACTTTCCTCTGCCACTGCTCCTTTCTTACGGACACCTAACTCTGAACAAAGTCCCTACATGGCCTGTCTGGGCAGAACTTGCACTACATCAGGATTTAGAATTTGGCTCTCTAAGTCCTGCTTCTATGTAGTGTTTGCATAATTTTGTAATTGTTTTACTCTGCCTTGTACATTTTGAATAAACTTAGCAAAATACTGTTTGACAAACTTTAATCACTTAAGTCCTCTGAACTAACCAGAAAAAAAAATATGGCAACATCTGGCTCCAGAAGTTGAGGAGATGCTGGGGTCCGAGAGGCTGGAGGTGGGGGTCGGTGTGAATTGAAAAAGTTAGAGCCTGAAAATCAGAAAGAGGCTAGCAATAGCTAGACCTTGAGGCTAAGAGCAGCATGGGTTGTACCTCTGATGCCTCCATGAACATGATTACTCTTTCTGTGGAGTTAATCCATTCCTGGCTCTCACTTGGGAATGAGGGCCTCTGGAATACACAAACTACCAAATCCTGAAGAGGCTACATACCATTCACTCTCTCTCTTCAGGTTCTTCAGGACTGGCAAAGTCTGGAATATTCTTGGAATCACTAAAGTCAACCAACCTTATCATCTGGGAGCTCAGGACAACCTCCAGGGCCAATATTATACATAATTGTAATCGTATCTTGTGTGTGTGTTTGGGGAAGGAGGGAATAGCAAAGAGATAATTCTGGGCACCCTGGGAGCCCTTACTTAGGTTACTTAAAGGGCCACTCCATGGATTCTGGGTACCTAAAACCAAGGAAAAGAGAGATGCCAGGCCACTAGTGTGCTCTCCAAGAGCCACATGAATATTTGCTAAGATATACCTACACACATGTGGACACACCTACACACCCACTTTTGAATGTGTCTGATACCAGTTTCCCTCTCTCACATCACCTCACTCACATTCAGGTAAGTGGTTCTAGGTCGGGGTGGGCTTTGTATTCACATTCTGATAGCATATTCTCTGAGGTTCAGGAGCTCAAAATCCCACCACCTGCTTAATTTCAGTCATCATTGCACAGTTCACAATAAAAAGGTCTTCACAAGTCCCCTATCTTCTCTGAATGTATATTATTTAATTTGTGGATGAACAATTTTATTATAAACATTTTAGGTTTTCTTATTTTATGAAAACTCTTGAGCTTTTAGATCTTTGGCTGCTGAGAGGCATATGTAATATTTTGTCAATTTCTCTGTATTTTTATCTGTTTTTGTTTTATATACTTTGTTATATTCTTTAAGAGGATACACTTTCATTTATTAATATATACTTATATATGTAATGTTTATATTGTTCATGAATAATGAATCTGTTTGTCTTCAATAAAACAATATCAAAATACATTGTCTCAGATATTAATGTTGTAATAGCATGTTTTACTACTATGATACTGCAGTATAATGCTATCATGATTTCAGAATTATTTTTATGTACGTTAATATTCCAATTCTTGTTTTCCACTTTGAAAATCTTCATTTTTGCTTAAACTGATACTTATGCAGTTTCTTCATTGTCCCTCTCAGGTTCTTCACCAGGGTTCTACCATGACTATTTGCAATGCCTCCCAGGGCCATCCTTCTTTCTTCATTCTGCAAGGTATTCCTGGGATGGAGGACAAACACAGATGGATATCTATCCCCTTCTCATCCATGTACTTTCTCACCATCCTTGGAAACTGCACCATCCTCTTCACCATCTCCACAGAGCGCTCCCTGCACAAGCCCATGTTCCTGCTCCTCTGCATGTTGGCCCTCACAGACCTAGGCATGTCCACAACCACCATTCCCAAGGTGCTCTGCATCTTCTGGTTTGGCCTGAGCAAGATCAGTTATGAGGGCTGTCTGGCCCAGCTGTTTTTCATCCACTCCATCTCTGCTTTGCAGTCTGCCATCCTAATGAGCATGGCCTTTGACCGCTATGTGGCCATCTGTGAGCCCCTGCGCTATGCCACCATCCTGTCCAATAGTCGCATTGGGCTCATTGGCCTAGTAAGTTTAGTCAGAGCCATCCTGTTCATTATGCCAATGCCCATCCTCCTTCAGAAAATGCCCTTTCATGTCAATCGTGTCATCCCCACCACCTACTGTGAGCACATGGCTGTAGTGAAGATGGTGTGTGTGGACACAACAGTCAACAGGATATATGGTCTAGTGGTGGCCTTGTTGGTTGCTGGGCTAGACATCTCGGCTATTGCCTCATCTTACGTGCTAATCATCCGGGCTGTACTGCGGCTGTCTTCTAAGGAAGCCCACCACAAAGCAGTAAACACCTGCACCACACACATCTGTGTCATGCTTATTTCTTACACTCCCTCGCTTTTCTCTTTTCTCACTCACCGCTTTGGTCGGGGCATTCCACCCCACATCCACACCATTCTAGGCAACCTCTACTTCCTCGTACCTCCAATGCTCAATCCTATTATTTATGGAGTGAAAACCAAGGAGTTTCAGGAAAAAGTGATCAAACACATATGCCGGAGGAAGGAGCCTATAACCATTACCCATGGTCAGAATCCTGACTGATCATCGAGCATGGTAGGTATGAGAGAAACAGGTTAAGTAGATGCAATTCCTGGGATACTTTGCTAGTAGTAGAAATTGTCATATTGACAGATTAGCTGTCTGAATCATTTAAATATAAAGCTAAGACACAAAAGACTACTTGCTCTCACTGATTCCAATGCCAGGCAATTATGAAAGGAAAATAATAACATCTGTTCTCCATACCTGACACAGTAGTTGGAAAAATTGTCTATGTGAAAATGTATGTGAAAGCACTTTAAACAACACACACCAAAAACATGTAAAATGTTGTCTTACAGACAATTCATAAGAACAAACAATAACTTGCCCACTACTTAGCACAGGCAAGTCCAGTTGTGTGTCTGTTTGGGTGTGTATTTGTATTTGTGGGCTTAAGAGGAGGTGGGAAGTGAAGATTATTTATGGGGAGTGAGAAGGTACATGGAAAGTACAAAACTGTATCTAAACTCTTTTTTTTTTTTATTATCCCTGCTGTCAGAGTCTTGAATTTGGGCAACACATCTTGTTGCTTCCTTGTAAACTAGAATATAGACAAGAAACATAATCTCTAATTTCCAGAAGAAAAATAAAAATGGAAAGCTCCTAAGCTTGTAAGATTAATATGCATTTTAAACTAATTTCCCACTTGTAAAAACTCCTAGGGTCAACTGTCCTGCTTGTCTTGACTAATTCCAGTGTTTGAGAGAATCTCTTACAGAGACAATTCTGAGAATGTTCTGTTAGTGGTTATACTTATAAAAGTCATATTTATACTGAAAATCTTTGGCTACAGACCTCTGCAAGGCAATTTTTCTGGGAGTCCAGAAAGAAGTAAAAGTACTTGGAACAGCTTGTGCAACTCAGATCCTGTGCCCTATATGGGATTTCATTAAATTCAGAAGATATTGTTTATCACTTCTTGACACTGATTAGAGATTTAGTGGCCAATATTTTAAGATGCATGAAGTTTGAAAACAGAAAGAGTCTCAGGTTATTCATCATATTGTAGAACTAATGTATGAAGGTAGAATTTAGTGAAAAAGATACCTCTACTTAAGGCTACATAACCACTATTTTAAAAAGACTTAAAAATTTAAACTACAGTAAATAAACAAAACTTCTCTAAGGTGTGGTGCCTGATATGATATATAATAAGAAAGGCTCACGTTCATGGAATAATTCAATAACAAGGGCAGAGAAAGCTGGGATATTTCATGTGCTGCCTATCTGAAATGAATACCAAGAATAGATACTTAACCCACCATAAACATGTAATAACAAAAAACTCACTCAGCTAAATGTTTTATGATGAACCATTTAATTGACCAATAAGTATCAGATTGTGAAAGAGATTGTGCTGAGATCTTAAAATGATTTTTAAAGATTTGATTCAAATGGGATTGATGTAGAGAAGCAGAGTTCATATGCCAGAAAATATTATCCACCTTTCATAATTATTGAATTTTCCTTTTTTTTTGGTTAGATAGTTTTAAAAATGATCTATTTGCACATAAACACAATATGTGTTGTTGGAATTGTGCCGGGAAAACCGGAAGGAGCAATGAATTCTGGGAAAATTGAGGGAACTAAAGAAAATCAAAGAAAAATGCAAGAAGAAAGATTAACTGTGCCTGTCCTTTCTGACTTGGACTTTTTTTCCTTCTTCAAAGGTGTTATTAATCTATGGTTGATTGTTTCTTTTGAGGGATGAGCTTGATTCCTCTCTTGTGGGCTTGCTGGAAATGTGACAGATGACACTAATATTAAGTATTTTTCTTTCCATGTCTATAGAGTTGTTCCTAGCCATGCAAAAGCTAGAAAAATGTTCACATGTTTCATATTTTGGTCAAGTTTAATCACTTGCACTTGTCTGTTGGGTATTTCAAAGTTGAATTATGACAGAGTCTACTTCACTGTTATTATCTCCATTATCTATGTATAATTTTAAATGGTCTCAAGCACCCCAAATGGAGTATAAATAATTATATAATGCTAGTTATATAAATATCTTCTAATAAATGATCAGGGAGGTGACAGCTCTGACCAGAGTATAGGGTTTGGGGCAGGTTTTTCAGCCTTGGAGGCTCAAAAACAGAGTTTCCCCCAATACAGGGCTGAAGACAAAAACTTGCTTATTGGCAGTTTATTTAAAAATGTGATCACAGAGAGTGGTAGTGAAAAATAGGCAGAGTGAAGCTGTGAAGGAAGAAAAGTCAATGCAAGGAATTGTAATCCAGTTTTACGCTATTAGTGGAGACTGGTGTCCAACCCTGCCAGGACCCTCAGAGAAACCTTATGAAATATTTCACAATTGTCCTTCCCAGGGGATGAAAGGATCATACTCAATTTATTATGTGGGGCTCATGGACTGCCTACCAAGTGTTGACTTCCCCATACTTCTGGGTTGTGTATGCATGAGAGCAGAGCTGGTTGCTAGGGGTGTCCTGTGCCATGGAGTTAGGGCAGCTCCATGGGAAGAAGCTCTAGGTTCTATACATGACCTGATTGCACCTTCATGGAACTGGTCACTGTAACAGTGGCTGAATAAGGTGTGACCAAGCAAGAGGATTTTGAAGTGGTGTGCCAGGATTGTCTAATGTAACAAGCTACAGCTTGGGGACCACTATAAATTTGGTGGCAGAATATTTTAATTTTTAGCTAATTACTAAGCGAACATAAGAAAAATTCAACCTTAAGATAAGATAGGTGCTTTACATGTCTTTTATGGAAAAAGGTACAAGGTGAGAATTAAACAAGAAACAACTTCTCTGGGCAAAATTAAATGATACTTTGTTAATTTTACAAAGAAGAGCAAATTATTATAATTTTGTGTTTTGTTAATTTATTTAGTAACATCTCTTAGCAACTGTTCCACATGAGCATAAACAGACCTATTTTATTATTTTTCATGCCTCCTTAGCATTTCTTTGTATGTTTGTTAAATTTATTTCAGCTGTCACCTATTAATGGACAGGTGGTTGTTCCATGCTTTTGTTGTTTAAAAAGGTCATTTGAACATCTTGTTACATTGACCCTTTTTTCTGCAGATGGCAAGTATTATTGAAGTGTAAATATGTAAATATGGAATTATAGGGAAGGAAATATATTGTCCTTTTACTTTCTTATTGTTGTTCTTTTTGCCTGATCACCAAAATACACCTCGTGAAATGTAAGCATTAAAATGTAAAGGGTATAGCCCTAGCCAGTTTTGCTCAGTGGATAGAGCATTGGTCTGTGGACTGAAGGGTCGCAGATTAAATTCTGGTCAAAGGCATGTGCCTTCGTTGCAGGTTCCCCGGCCCTGGTCGGGGTGCGTGAAGGAGGCAACCAATCGATGTGTTTCTCTCACATCAATGTTTCTCTGTCTCTCCCTCTCCCTTTCACTATCTCTAAAAATCAATGGAAAAATATCCTCAGGTGAGGATTAATAAAAAAATAGAAATAAAATAAAATAAAATATGAAGGGTATAAAATAAATATTCCACTCAGCTAATGACGGGTAATAGTTGACATTGTATTAAGTTTCTTAGAGTTAATGTAAGAAACTATCACAAACTAGGTAGCTTAAAACATTTTTTTTTCTCTCATGGTTCTGGACGCTGCAAGTTGTCAAGTTGTCAGCAGGATCACACTCCCTCGGAAAGTTTTGGGGAAGGGGAAAACTTTCTTTGCCTCTCTCCTGGCTTCTGATGGTTGATGACAATTCTTCCTGTTCCTCAGCCTGAAGACACAATTCTCCAACCTCTGTCTCTGTCATTATGTGGCATGTTCTGTGTATATCTCTTCACATCATTCTTCCTGCACAAATTTTCTTCTTCTTATAAAGACTCCAGGCACTGTGTTAGATTCCAACCTAATTCTGGAAAACCTTATCTGAACTCAGGAATTAAGCAAAGGGAAAACAAAACAAAACACAACCTCATAGACACAGACAACAGTATGGTGTTTACCAGAGGAAAAGGGGGGTTGGGGGAGGTAGAAGAGGGGGTAAAGGAGGATAAATGATGATAAAAAGAGACTTGACTTAGGGTGGTGAACACACAATATAATATACAGATGATGTATTATAGAATTGTATATCTGAAACCTATATAATTTTATTACCAATGTCACCTCAATAAATTCAATAAAAGATAGAAAAAACCCTCCATTATACATGAAAATATATTATTTCCAAATAAGTTCACATTCTGAAATTCTGGACATGTATTCAGAGTTATTCCTTATGCAAACAAATTCTGTTAGTATTATTACTACAAAATAAAATCATGTTCATTGTACTGTTTTGTAATTTATTATTTAACCTAATATTATTAACTGCCACCCATGATACTACATATAGATTCATCCCTCTCCCCCTTTTTAAAAACTGTTTTATAGTTCTGTATTGGTAGACATTTGGATTTATTTTTATTTTAAAAAATTCTGTGGGTGGCCTTAGAGCAGGGGTTGGAAACTACGGTAAATGGGCTAAATTCAACTTATTGCTTGTTTTGGTAAATAGAATTTTATTGGAACACAGCCACCATTTCTTTATCTATTATCTATGGCTGCTACTAACACCACAGTGATAGTGTTGATTAGTTGAGGCAAAGACCAGGTTACCCACAAAGCCAAAAATGTTTACTATCTGACACTTTACAGAAAGAGTTTTCTGACCCTGCCTCAAAAGAGTCCAAGGGTCAGAGAGAGAAAGTATGTTACTTGGAATTTCCTTTCAGATTGCCCTCCAAATTCTATTGGTGTTCTATGATGACCATATGAATGTGCCTTATACACCTCCTACTATAGGGAGTCAATTGACTGAAGGACCAAAACCACTGCAATTTGAAATTCATCATTGCATTTGCATCAAAGTGATGTCTCACATAGAATTCTCCTAACCAATGACTGTGTGTGGCAAGGATGCTAAGGAAGACCACTTCCTGGGGTCATGGGACATCTTGGTAGGCTCCTTGGTCAGCTGATTTGTCTTTGTATGGCAATATAAGATACTTTCACTCAGCCTTTTCTCTCTTTTTAACTTGGAGTTAGACTTGTATTGTGGTCTGACTGTTCTCTCAATCCATACTGATAGTCTTCTTTATTTTCTTTCACACGGATATTACTTCAAATAATATTCTTACCTGTTAAATTCCATCTTGGCATCTGCTTTGCAGAGAACCGAGGCTATTACAAATTGACACTGAGAGTGGTACAAGTGGTAAGATAGAAAATTGGGACTAGTTTACTTCCTGCCTGGTAGGCAGAGAATGCTCTTCTGATTGGTAGGTGGGGCAGGATAGTACCTGGGGAAAGGTAAATATTTTCATTGCTAAATATTTTACCAATGGTGGGAAATTTTGTATTAAGTACAATTTGAAAAATATTGAGGAAGTAGTGCCAACAATGACAGGAATGTACTAGTTACTGGGAACTTGTCTTTATGTTCTATACTAGTAGAAGGATGACAGAGTCAGTAACAAGTATTTAGTAGCTAAAAGGGAGAACCAGATAGCCTTAGTGGTAGTAGTATATAAAGAGACCTTCCTCACTAATAATGAAAGGAAAGATATAATTGAATGGCAGGCTGGAGTCTCAGAGCTCCAAGGATGTTTTAATATTCAGCTAAGACAGGTCTGTTATGTATAGATCAGGATCTTTGTAGAGAAAACATGGAAACTTGAAAACTGAAACAGAGCATTAACATCCAGATAAATGTTATTGAAGGTGACTCAGTAATCTTTTTTTGACCTTCTGGACAGGCAGAGATCCATGCAAAGTTCCAAGACTACTTCTGTGACAAAAGATGCTATAGAAGCATCTGCCCCCAATGACAACAGATGTCCCCATCCCATGACATACCTCCTCTCCTCTTCCTTTTTCTCAGGCTAATACATAGGGCTAAATCACTGCATAACACAGCTAGGTACATTCTAGAATTCCTACAAGAAGAAAAAATACATAACCCTGAATAATTACAGGACGTAGCTGGTATGTATTGGTGGGAGACAGGGATAATCTCTGAAATTAAATTTTGAGTATGCTTGATCAAAGGTGTTAGAATATAAGGCTAGATGATCAGGAATTAATTCACTTTTTTTTAGGAATGGAACTGAATACACATATTAGTTTTCTATTGCTCAATAATGAACTACCGCAAATCGAGCAAGCAAACTCTAGCTGGAGTTCACTGAAGTAGGTTTTATGTCCTAGAAATATTCCTTCATGGCTCCTGACTCTACTCTGTGGGCTCTTGGTTCTAGCTTCTGGGTTCATGGTTACACCTTCTTAGCCATCCTTACTTTTTCAGGAATAGCAGCATGTGCTTGTAGTTGAGTAGTTTATCAGTCTGTTTGTTGCCAATATAATTTTGGAGGCATGTGACCCTAATCAACAGAAGGATGTAGGGAGGCTTTCAAAGTGTCAGTAAGAGGGAATCATGTAAAACTAGGTGACTTACTTGGGTACTTACTGGTATTTCTTTGCCCACTATAAATAAAGATGTAGAGTAATTCCGAACTGAGAATATGACTATCAAGAGTTTAGACATTTCAGGAATGAAGTTTGGGGTTATACAACCAGGTAAACCATGGTACCTGCCTTGGTGATAGTGAATGGTGAGGGAAATTTAGAGTGGATAGTGGAGGAGGACAAAATGAATATTGGTTGCAGTCCTGTGATCAACTGCACATGCAATGACTAGAGTTCATCCCACTAACCCCTTTCTTCTGAGTTTTCCAACTGGGAAAAAGGCCTTTAAAAATCATATGCAAGTCAAATTCTGAACCCAGGTAGAGAAATAGATTTGTGCTGTACAAAGGGTGGATTGCAGACTTTGTACTAGAGACTTAGTACAAAGTAGCTCACAGACTTTGTACTAGACGGGAGTGTAACTGTAATTGCCTGAGGGTTCCCACTGCTTGCCAGGGTCATGCCCAGCAGGGGCTACTTCCAGGCAGTAACTGACAATATCCCTACAGTTACTAGGAGTTAGACCCACACTTGAGAGATTTTTTTTTTAAGTCTGCTTATTTTAGTTCAAAGACTCTCCAATGATTTTGCTCCAAGAAATCTAGATCACCTCCACCCAACTTTCTCTTTCTTATTCACTCAGGGTCAAACTTGGACTGTAGTCTGATGGTTTTCCTAGCCTACCCTGACAGTCTCCCTAGTTTCTTTCACATAGGTATTTCCACTAGTAAAATTATTTTATCTTTAATTATTCTTCGCATTACTTGCTTTGAGGACCCAGACTGACATAGCTCCCTTGGGCAAACCAAATACTGGAGATTGGGCAATGTATCCTATCAAAGCCAACTCCTAGAGGCCAACATGTGTCTCAGAAGAGTGGAGATTAGATGGGAGTGGAGTGGGTCATTGAAAACAGAATAACTAGAAAAGGTAGATATTTTCAGTTCTCCAAATAGTAGTAACTTTTTAGGTATAAACCTAGAGACACCTTTAATTAATTATTGGTATTAAGAATGAGGTAAGCACAAAATAGCTGCCATGGTTTTATGATTAAAGCCATTTCTGTTAAATGTTCTTCCTAGTCTTGATGTACAACTTCTTCATTCTTGGTTGTCTTTAGAGAGGCAATATGTAGAGTGGAAAGGTATTTTATAATCAGAAAGATTATTATTTAAATTCAGGCTTAACCAATTACTAACTGTGTGACTATGGGAAAGGTACAAAGAAATTGAGCTTTTGTAACTTGAATTGCAAAATGAATGTTATTACATAAATTGAGTTAAAATTGAAATGATTCTATGGTCTATTATATATAAAAACTAGAGGCCCAGTGCACAGATTCATGCACATTGAAAGAAATATTTTAGAGGTTGGGGAGGGACCATGGGAGATTGGCTCCAGGGCATGTCCAGCCCATCTCGCCCAGTCCCAATTGGCTGGACCCCAGCAGCAAGCTAACCTACAGTCAGAGTGTCTGCCCCCTGGTGGTCAGTATGCATCACAGTGACTGGTTGAATGGTCAAAAGAATGGTTGGAGGGACAATTAGCATATTAGGCTTTTATATATAGATAGATACCTAGAATAACTAGATACCTAGCACAGAGCCACCTCAACAGATGGTATTTCTTCTGAACCTAATAAAATGGGAAGAATATAAGATAGAAGTCTTACATTCCCTCCTCCCCCAGGACAGAGCTACCCCAACCTTAGTTATTGCCCTGAACTTTTCTAATGGTTTTTATTATCCAGTGTCATCATTTGCTTATCCAAGGTTTGAATGCTATATCTTCTCTGTAATTGAGATTATAGATTGATGAAAATAGGATATTCAGTATTTTTTAAATTAGTTGTTCTCTAAACTCTGACATGCTGATCATGAATGTTAGGCATAAAGTCTCTCTGCATATTCTCACCTTCAATGTGAAATATGGCAAAGGCATCACCAGCTGCCCTCACTGTTTGTTGTGTGGACCCACAGACGATGCAAGTTCTCTGCACAGGCATTTGACCATTTTGTCTCGTATTTCCTTCATATTTATACCGTAGATGATGGGATTGAGCATTGAGGGTAGAAGAAGGTAAAGATTTGCAAGGAGAATGTGGGCTTGAGGTGGGATATTGAGACCAATGAGGTGAATAAGGGAGGAAAAGAGTGCAGGCACATAAGTGACAATGATGACAAAGAAGTGGGCCGAGCAGGTGTTGAGAGCTTTGAAGATAGCACTTCGAGACTTGAGGCGTACCACAGCCTGCAAGATGAGACCATAAGAGAAGCCAATAAGCAGCAAATCAAGTCCCACCACAAGCAGTATCACAAAGAGCCCGTAGATACGATTAGGTCTGGTGTGGTCACAGGCCATTTTTACCACAGCCATGTGGTCACAGTAGGTGTGAGGAATGATCACATGGCAGAAGGTCAACCTTTGAAGTAGAAGAGGCATGGGAAAGACAATAATCACACCCTTCACTAGAGCTATGAGTCCCAGGCGTACAACTAAGGTATGGCTCAGAATTGTGTTGTAGTGCAATGGATCACACACAGCCACGAAGCGGTCAAAGGCCATTGCAACAAGTAGGGCTGATCGTACCACCGATGCTCCATGAATGAAAAACATCTGGGTGAAACAGGCATTGGAAGTTATGTCATGATCATTGAACCAGAAGAGGCAGAGGAGCTTGGGCATCAGAGCCAGAGTAGATATGAGGTCAGCTACCATCAGCAGGGTCAGGAGCAGGTACATTGGTGTATGAAGTGTGGATTCTGTGGCCACCAGGAAGAGGATTGCACCATTGCCAAGGAGGATAGCCAAAAACATGGAGGAGAATGGAAGAGCTAGCCACAAGTGCTGTGACTCTAAGCCAGGGATGCCCATCAAAGTAAAGGTCAGGTAGCTGGAATGGTTGAAGAATAGCATAGTGGAAACTGTTGCTAGTTGTTAAATTTAGACACCTGCCAATGAGACATAGGTATTGGGTTGTTTTTATCAGTTTGGCATTTAATGAGTTGCTAAGATGGGGCTCAGAGAAAGATGGAAGAATACCTCTCTGATGTCATAGAGTGTGCAATTGGGCTTTAGGTCTATATCAAAACACTATATTATTTTCACCGTCACTTTTGAATGATGTTCAGGCTTTTCCCTCTGTATGTGGGATGTTTACTCTTTCCTCTCCCAGTTCAGCAATTCTACACTTAAAATTTTTTTTCTAGAGTTCTGAGTAAGAATAGGACAAAATATTTTTTTTTTATTATTGGTTAAAGAATAGAAGAACCCCATAGAAAAACCAGTATTTTTTCACTGGGAAGCTTCCTAGATAAAGAGGAAATATGATTCCTCATCCCTGTTGCATTTGTGCTGAGCTATTAGGGAAAATCTTTGAGTTTCTTCCTTTTTATGGGTTGTCCCTATTTCATGAATCCACTCTCTGGTCATAATTCTATTTCTCCCTGGGGCTCTCTCTTTTTGGACAAAGTATAAAAGATGTATTGCCCAAATAAAAATATCACTACCTATCAAGCTAAGCATCTATGCACTTGGCCAGTTCTCTGAAGTTTTATACATGACACGTGCACCTTTCTATTACAACTGGCCCTAATGTGTAAATTAATTCCCTTAGTCATGAAGGGTTTACCTCAAATCAGTCCACTGGGCTACCTAAGAGTAGTCATCATGAATTAAAGAGATTTTTTTTCTCTTTCATATATATCCTATATAATAAAAGCTAATATGCAAATTGTCCCCTCGACCAGGAGTTCGACCGGGAGTTTGAGTTTGACCAAGGGGTGGGGCTGGCCAGCCAACCACCCATGGCCCCTCCCCTCGGCTGACCCCACCTGATTGACCCCAATAGAGGCAGGCCAGCTGGACCCGACCCGTGCACGAATTTGTGCACTGGGCTTCTAGTATGTGTGTGTGTGTGTATATATATATATATATATATATATATATATATATATATATAATCTTTCCTGTCTGTTACCATCTTAGCTCCTTACCAGGAAAGAAAGCATCTATAATAATAAAAGGGTAATATGCTAATTAGACCAGAAGACCTTCCAGACGACGCTGGGGCTGCAGCTCTGGGATTAAGGAAGCCGCTGTGGCTGCGAAGGCCTACCCTTGCACAAATTTCATGCATCGGGCCTCTAGTGTTTTATCATTACAATCACTTTCTTGTGTTTTTTCTCCACTTCTTTGTTCTCTTTCCCTTAATTGTATTACTATAGTAAAGGAACAAATCCTGTTTAACCTAAATCTGTCTACTTTATATCTAGACAGGAGCAGCTGAACATGACTTCCAAGAAACACGCAACATAATCATTGATTCTAGTTTTACCACAGTCCCTAAGTGAGTTCTCATCATAGCCAGGCAAACATAAGATAACATTTTTATTCACACACTAGTAGACATGCTACTATCTTTCTTCTTCATCTCCTAGCATGCCCATCTCTCTCCTCAAATCAGAAGGTGATCTTCCTTTCTTTTTCATTTAAAACACACACACACAGAAGAAACTAAAAGATACGTTTCTTACTTCTCCATCATCAAAATAGCACTGATTGCATTAGTACCCATAAACTATACCTTCCTATTAAAAAGAATATCCTGCCTCATTTTTATTTAAAGTTTACTGATCTGCTTCTGAACCGAATCATATTTCCTTTCCCTACACAAAACTTTTTTCAGCAATTATACTACTGTCCCCTGCCTTATTGCCTTTTCCTTTTCTTGTGGTACTTTCAACTCTTCTCATTTACACCTCCAATTCTATCCAGGGCACCTTTAGTTTTCACTTGGAATACTGAAATAACCTCCTGACTGCTCTTTCTGCTTTTCCTTTGCCTACACATGGCTTATTGTCTACGGAGTGTCCCTATTATCTTAAAAAATAAAAGCAATGGCATACAATTCTTAATAGTTTCCTATTATATTCTCTGTAAACTTGTTCAACTTTCAGAAGTGAGGTAGTACTTTTAGGTATCTGGGGTAGAGGTGGCAGGGTGGCTAGCAAATAAATACCAGTTAAACAGAATTTGTGGGGGCTACAGACAGACTTCATTTAGAGAACAATCTTATTAAAAGAATGGGAGGTGTGGGTATTTTAAATTATTTATATTGGAACTTACCTGGAAATGTTCTATTATGTTCTTCCTACCAGCCTCCCTTCTGCTGATAATCAGAACCTTGTTCAGAAGTTACAACTTGAATCTACCTATCGCATGTTTCACGGAACACTGTTTATTTTGATTGTTGTTGTCATTGTTGAGCTGATGTTAGTTCCTGGGAAGGGGCTTACTGCCCACTCTGGCTTCTCCTCCTGTATTTTGTCTTGAGACACAACATATAAGGCTTCTTGTTAGAGTGGACCAAGGCTCTCCCACTATATAAGGGAAAATTTAAACTCTGTTTTTATTACCCAAGAACTCTGAGCACAACCATGACTCTCCAGAGGGCAAGGAAAGAGGGTGGTGAAAAAAATAGCTCATTAGGGGATCCCGTTGGGCTTTGTATTCAAAGAGAATGAGACCTGAAAAGCCGTTCTCAGAGGAAAAGGGATAATTTTGGCCATTTCCAGTTTTCATGTAATGACGGTGTTACGTGATTTCCCTCCATTCAGTGATGCCTGTATAGATATAGCTTTAATCCTTTAACAGAGACTTTTGAATAAGGTCATTTTCAAATAAATAATAGTCTATAGTCTTTTTGCAAAACAATTAATGTTACTTGTGAGGAAACTCAGGCACCTCTGTGCCATTATAATAAGAGAAGGACTGATTCAACAAATGATAACTTCCTATCAAATAAGAATAGAATTCTCTAAATGGACACTAATTTTAAAAGACAAAAAGACAATACTTTTGCATCCTAATGCCCCCATAATGGATTTATTTATACAACCACTGTTCAAAAAAATGAAGTGGCTATTATCAAACTTTAGGGGGCTTTTAAAAGCACAGATTGCTACATAAAAAACCCGAAAGACTCCATCAAAACACTAATAGACTTAATAAATGAATTCGGCAATGTAGCAGGATACAAAATTAACACCAAGAAATCTAGGGCCTTTATATACACCAACAGTGAACTTACAGAAAGAGAGACTAAAAAAGCAATCCCATTTACCATCACACCAAAAAAATTAAGATATCTAGGAATAAACTTAACTAAGGAGGTAAAAGACATATATGCGGAAAACTACACAACACTGAAAAAAGAGATAGAGGAAGATGTAAACAGATGGAAGAACATACCATGTTCATGGATTGGTAGAATCAACATTATTAAGATGTCCATACTACCCAAAGCAATCTATAGATTCAATGCACTCCTCATTAAAATACCAATGGCATACTTCACAGACCTAGAAAGAACTCTCCAAAAATTCATCTGGAATAAAAAAAGACCACGAATAGCCACAGAAATCCTGAGAAAGAAGAATAAAGTAGGAGGGATCTCAATACCAGATTTCAAGCTGTATCACAAAGCCACTGTTCTCAAAACAGCATGGTATTGGCACAAGAACAGGCATACAGACCAATGGAATAGAATAGAGAACACAGATATCGACCCAAACCACTATGCTCAATTAATATTTGACAAAGGAGGCATGAACATACAATGGAGTCAAGACAGTCTCTTCAATAAATGGTGTTGGGAAAATTGGACAGATACATGCAAAAAAATGAAACTAGATCACCAACTCACACCATACACAAAAATAAACTCAAAATGGATACAGGACTTAAACATAAGATGGGAAACCATAAAAATACTAGAGGAACCCAGAGGCAGCAAAATCTCAGACATATGCAGAAAGAACTTCTTCACTGATACTGCCCCTAGGGCAATGGAAACTAAAGAGAAAATAACAAATGGGACTACACCAAAATAAAAATCTTTTGCACAGCAAAAGAAACGATCAACAAAACAATAAGAAAACCCACTGTATGGGAGAACATATTTGCAAATGTTATCACTGATAAAGGTTTAATCTCCAACATCTACAGGCAGCTTATACAACTTAATCAAAAGAAGATAAATGACCCAATAAAAAAAATAGGCAACGGACCTAAATAGAATCTTCAAAAGAAGACAGAAGGAAGGCCAAGAGACACATGAAAACATGCTCAACGTCACTAATTATCCGAGAGATGCAAATCCAAATGACAATGCAGTACCATCTCACACCTGTCAGAATGGCTATCATCAACAAATCAACAAACGACAAGTGTTGGCGAGGATGCGGAGAAAAAGGAACCCTCGTGCACTGCTGGTGGGAATGCAGACTGGTGCAGCCACTGTGGATAACAGTATGGAGTTTCCTCAAAAAACTGAAAATGGAACTCCCATTTGACCCAGTAATCCCACTCCTAAGAATATATCCTAAGAAACTAGAAACACCAATCAGAAAGGATATATGCACCCCTATGTTCATAGCAGCACAATTTACAATAGCTAAGATTTGGAAACAGCCTAGGTGCCCATCAGCAGATGACTGGATCAGAAAACTATGGTACATCTACACAATGGAATAGTATACTGCCATAAAAAAGAAGGAATTCTTACCATTTGCAGCAACCTGGATGGAATTGGAGAACATTATGCTAAGTGAAATAAGCCAGTCAATGAAAGAAAAATTCCACACGATCTCACTCATTTATGGATAATAAAGAACATTATAAACTGATGAACAAAAAGATACCATAGATACAGAGACAGTAAAGCATCAAACAGACTGTCAAATTACCGCAGGAAGGTTAGGGAGAGGTGGGGGAGATAAGTGATCAACCGAAGGACTTGTATGCATGCTTATAAGCATAACCAATGGATGCAAAACTCTGGGGGGTGAGGGCATTTTTGGGATTGGGGTCGGGGGGCAATAGTAAGATAAGTACACATATAATACCTTAATAAAAAAAATGAAAAAAAAAATAAAAGCACAGATTGCTGATTTCCATCACCAATATTTCTGATTCAGTGGGTTTGGGGTGGGACCCAATAATTTGTTGTTTCACAAATCCTCAGGCGATGATACTGCTATTCTGAGACACCCCCACCCACCCTTGAGAAGCATGGGCAGTTGTATTTTGGGCACTGCAGGTAGGGACTATTTATAAGTTTTAACTGATAACATGTTCATGTTTAGTTGCAGCTGATCAGAGATGCTGATGCAAACTCTCAAGAATCCATATTTAAAGGATGTAAATCTTTTAACCTTTGTGCAGTTTTTTTCTTCTTCTCATTTCTGTCAAAATAGGGACAGCTTTTTGGTGATGCCTTTACCCTATAAAGACATAGAATTCTCTAGAGAATTCTAAATTTGGCCTTAAACTCTTTCTCTTTGATAAAGATTCTAATTAATATTATTCTTATTCATTTTGAGATGGTGGGGGCATGGTTTTAATTTTTGGTGAATATCTGATAGTATGGAGAAAATTTTGCTCTTTAGTGTTAATGTATGCTAAACAGAGAGTCTATCCCTCCCAAGCCCAAATTATTCTTACATAATTCTTAATTATGAAATTCCATGCCTAATTTACTTTATAAACAAAAATCTATATAATATTCTAGTTGTAGTATAGAAAATAATCAAAATAATTTGCAATAGATGTAATAATTTATATTTAACATGTGATACATGCATATATTATAAGTGTATATGTAATATACACATACATGTTTAATTAGACCAGACTATAATAAAGACAAGTAGTATGATTTCCAATATTCAATAAATCTAGTGAAGTTGGGAGTTAGTCTCTGTAAACAGGACAGTTGCAAATGCAGAGGAATAGAGATGAGTGGTATAGGGAACTCAAACAAAACATGCTACATTGCCATTAGAGATTTCACATCCCGCCCCCCCCCCCCCCCGCCAAGAATGTTTCAATTGATTTCAGAGAGAGAGAAGGAGGAGGGAGGGAGGGAGGGAGGGAGAGAGAGAGAGAGGGAAGGGGGGCATCGACATGATAGAGAAACATTGATCAGTTGCTTTCTATAGGTTCCCTGATGGGAGATTGAACCCACAACCTGGGTATGTGTCCTAACTGAGAATACAACCCACAGCCTTTTGGTGTACAGGATGATGCTCCAACCAACTGAGCCATCTAGCCAAGGCTGACTTAACATTTCTTGGTAAAGTTCTAAATAAATTAAGTTAGGACCAGTCTTTAATTCTTTATTAGGGAAACTCAGTGAATATTAAAAGCACGTATGGCAGTGTGAGTTATTTCCCAACAAATATGACTCCCCTGTCCCTCTGGGCATAATGTTCTTTCCCACTCCATCGGTGTGGAACTTGACCATAGTTTGCTTGAACATTGGGAGGCTGCAGACGTGACACAAGGAGAGGCCCTAAATGTGTTTGTACTTTTGGGCTTGGCCCTCTATGCCAGGGATCTATTCTGAGAGCATGCCCCTGGTGGCCTCTCTCGCCTTAGCCTGCACTCTAGGGTGAAAACTCTTGAAGATGACATGTGGTAAAATTCATGTAACATGACAGTTACCATTTTCATATATATTTGGAGTATGGGTGATGTAATTCATCTATGCTTAGGTTTGTATATATGAATATGCATTTTATCATTTTTAAAATTTGTTTAAAGATTTATTTGTTAACACTATTTTAGATGACCTCATTCCCCCTCCCCTTTGCCCACCTTCATCCAATCCCAGCCTCTCCTCCCCTTGGCCCTCACACACTATTGTCTGTGTCTATGGGTTATGCATATATGCTCCTTTGTGGTGTTCTTTAATCACATATGTTATGTTTATAAAATCTCTTATATTGCTCATATTTTTCATAAATTTTGTCCACCTATTTATGTTGATTTTATATCTGTCAATCTTGTTGAACTCCTGTAATAATCTAATCAATTCTCTGTAGATTCTCTACAAAAATATTAATATCATGCCCTGGCACATGTGACTTTAGTGGTTAGAGTGTCAGCCTGTGGATGGAAGGGTCATGGATTTAATTCCTGATCAGGGCATATACCTGGGTTGCAGGCTCAATTCCCTGCCCTAGTCTGGGACATGCAGGAGACATCCAATTGATGTGTCTTCCATTGATGTTTCTCTCTCTCTCTCTCTCTCTCTCTCTCTCTCTCTCTCTCTCTCTCTCTCTCCTTCTCTCTCTCTCTCTCTCTCTCCCCCTCTCTCTCTCCTTCTCTCCCTCTCTCCCTTCCGGTCTCTGAAAAATCAACAGAAAAATATCCTCAGGTGATGATAAAAAAACAAAAACTAATCAAACAAACAAAATTGCTAATATCATTCACAATTATTTCTTTATTATTTTTTTCTTAATGCATGAATTTGTCATATAGTACACTGCTCAAATATAAAAGGAGTGAAGGTGATTGTGAATTTGCTTGCCTTTTTGCTCTAAAAGCATTTAGAAAGGTTTTCAAATATTTATTATTTACTACACATTTCTAATTTTTTTCTTTATCTTTTTTTATTGTTTAAAGTATTACATATAGTAGTATATATATCTCCTTTTACACCCCCCCCCATTGACCTTCCCTCAGCCTCCCCTACCCCCTGTTGCATGCCCTCATCCCCCCTCACCAGTGTCTTGTGTCCATTGGTTGTGCTTATATGCATGCATACAAGTCCTTTGGTTGATCTCTTTTCCCCCTTCCCCAACACTCCCCAGCCTTCCCGCTGTAATTTGACAGTCTGTTCTGTGCTTTACTGTCTCTGTATCTATCTTTTTGTTCATCAGGTTATAATGTTCTTTATTTCCCATAAATGAGTGAGATCATGTGATATTTTTCTTTCATTGCCTGGCTTATTTCACTTAGCATAATGCTCTCCAGGTCCATCCATGCTGCTGCAAAAAGGTAACAATTCCTTCTTTTTTATAGCAGCACTAGAGGCCCGGTGCACAAAAATTCATGCACGGGGGCGGGGGAGGGTGTCCCTCAGCCCAGCTTGCACCCTCTCTAATCTCGAACCCCTCGAGGGATGTCCAACTGCCCATTTAGGCCCGATCCCACCAGACATCCCTCTCAAAATCCAGGACTGCTGGCTCCCAACTGCTTGCCTGCCGGCCTTCCTGATTTCCTCTAACCACTTCTGCTTGCCAGCCTGATCACCCTAACCACTCCCATGCCAGCCTGATTGATGTCTAACTGCTCCCCCGCCACCCTGTTTGCCCCCAACTTCCCTCCTCTGCCGGCATGGTCACCCCTAACTGCCCTCCTCTGCAGGATTGATCGCCTCCAACTGCCCTCCCTTGCAGGCCTGGTCCCTTTCAACTGCCTTCCCTTGCAGGCCTGGTCCCTCCCAACTGCCCTCCCCTGCTGGCCATCTTGCATGAGAGTTCCTTTTTCTCCACATCCTCACCAGCAATTGTTTGTTGATTTATTGATGATTGCCATTCTGACAGGTGTGAGATGGTACTGCATTGTCATTTTGATTTGCATCTCTCAGATAATTAGTGACTTTGAGCATGTTTTTATATGTCTCTTGGCGTTCCTTCTGTCTTCTTTAGAAAAGATTCTATTTATATCTGTTGCCTATTTTTTATTGGATCATTTATCTTCCTTTTATTAAGTTGTATTAGTTCCCTGAAGATGTTGGAGATTAAACCTTTATCAGTGATAACATTTGCAAATATGTTCTCCCATACAGTGGGTTTTCTTATTGTTTTGTTGATAGTTTCTTTTGCTGTGCAAAAGATTTTATTTCGATGTAGTCCCATTTGTTTATTTTCTCTTTAGTTTCCATTGCCCTAGGAGCAGTATCAGTGAAGAAGTTCTTTCGGCATATGTCTGAGATTTCTCTGCCTGTGGATTCCTCTAATTTTTTTATGGTTTCCTGTTTTATGTTTAAGTCCTATATCTATTTTGAGTTTTTTTTGTGTGTATGGTGTAAGTTGGTGATCTAGTTTCATTTTTTTTTTGCATATATCTGTCCAATTTTCCCAACACCATTTATTGAAGAGACTGTCTTGACTCCATTGTATGTTCATGCCTCCTTTGTCAAATATTAATTGAGCATAGTGGTTTGGGTCGATATCTGTGTTCTCTATTCTATTCCATTGGTCTGTATGCCTGTTCTTGTGCCAGTACCAGGCTGTTTTGAGAACAGTGGCCTTGTAATACAACTTGAAATCTGGTATTGAAATCCCACCTAGTTTGTTCTTCTTTCTCAGGATTGCTGTGGCTATTTGTGGTATTTTTTTATTCCAGATGAATTTTTGGAGAGTTCTTTCTAGTTCTGTGAAGTATGCCATTGATATTTTAATGGGGAGTACATTGAATCTATAGATTGCTTTGGGTAGTATGGACATCTTAATAATGTTGATTCTACCAATCCATGAACATGGTATGTTCTTCCATCTGTTTACATCTTCCTCTATCTCTTTTTCAGTGTCCTGTAGTTTTCGCGTATAGGTCTTTTACCTCTTTAGTTAAGTTTATTCCTAGGTATCTTAATGTGTAGTAAATAATAAAAATTTGAAAACCTTTCTAAATGATTTTAGAGCAAAAAGTTAAGCAAATTCACAATCATCTTTACTCCTTTTTTACCGAGCAGTGTACTATATCTGTTTTTATTGTTTCTTTTAGTTGTCCCTTTTCTTCTCTCAAACATGCCATTTTTTTCTGGTAGATATACATTAATGATACAATGAAATAAATTAAGATAATACATTAGCTTCTGTATCATTAAAGTTTCCAGCAGAAAAACATAACCAATAGGAGGCATGTGTGTGTGTGTGTGTGTGTGTGTGTGTGTGTGTGTGTGTGTGTGTGTGTTGTATCTGACATGTGAAGATTTAAAACACAAACAAAAGAAAAATAGAGATTGTTCCAAGGGAGTAGGTTACAAATATACTTTTCCTAACTTTTTAACAAAAGCCTCTACTTTCATCTTGTATTCTGGTCTGGACAAATAGAAGAGAAGAGCTTGAATGAGTGATTTCCTAGGGAACACAGAAGCTCCCTTGATGGCTCTAGCTATAAGCCCAGAGCCACCCACCAAACTCCCATGTGGGCCTGTGAGATAGGTTTCATTAGTATAATAACTCTAGTCCCAGCATTCAGATAGTTGAACATGGGAGACTAGTAGTGCTCTTTTTATCCTCTGGGTGAGATGATAAGCATACACAGATCCATAAAGAAGTTGGTGTGTATAAAGATTGGGATTCCTTATAAATTACAGGAACTGTAAGTAATGTTCACTTACATTAATCAATGTAAGTAAGTCCAGTGATTTGTAGTAATTTATGCTCAGTTCAGTTTCAAAAAAAAAAAAAAAAGCATAGAATCCAAAACCTAAATAGCAGGAAGGAACCTCAGTGAAGAATCAAGTTAAGCCTCCTGACTTTGGGTGAGTGAATTTGCGAGATGACTGAAAATTGTAGGAATGTCTGGCGTAAACAAAGTGATTGGGGTGATGTAGTGAGCATGGCTTTTCTGGTTCTTCCTCTGACTAGCTCCATTCTCTCTTGAGCTACCCAGTTGAGCATAAATAGGGCAACATTAGCTCAGAAAGCAAACCTATGTCATAAAAATCAGAACTAAGTGCATCTAGTTTGGCTGAGAGCAGACAGGGAAGCTATTTTCCTATCTCCATTAATGATTGTTAGGTGACCCTAGAGGGCATATAGGAAAAATAAAATAAAAAGAACATTGATTTTATCAGCAAGTATGCCCTACAATGGAACAATTTCATTATATACATGTTCAAGCTAAGAATAGACTCTAGTTGGCTAAGGAAACTGTGTGAGGATTCTGTATGAGATATGAAGTCACTTTCCTATGAAGGCAATGACATTTATTGAGCACCTTCAAAGGTTCTCAATGAAATAAAAGGTTATTTTCATTTCAACAACCTTACCGAGTATTATTATTACCATATTACCATATAGGTCAGAAAACTATAGGATCTTACAGTAAAATTAACTTGTCCAAGGTATCACTGTCACCAAGAGATAAACACAAACATTTGTTTCCAGTTTTATAGATTCCAATGGCTACAGTCTTTTTTTACCACCACACATTCCTGCTTTAAAAATTCCAAGATCGTATGCCTCCAAAATGTTTTGCCTCTTCAAAGAATATGTTTAAAGCAAGCATGAAATCTGTAGTATATTTTTATATGAATATTAGGTGGTCTCAAGAGCTTAAATCACATCAATAATAGTCACATTTTTGGACAAGTTAAAACTTTAACCTTGATGTGTTTCTCCTTAGGGATGGTAGGACCCTGGGTCAAATTGATCAGAACCTTAGATCTTTGCTGCATCTGCCTTCACAGATACACACTCACAGAGTAGTATGTCCAACAAGACTCTTCATACACACCTACTGGTACATACACAACTTGAGCTGTGATTAGAATAACATTTGTCACCAATCTCCTCTCCTTCTGTTAGTCCCTATGTCTATGAAGACAAAACAATAATTAATTTTGTTTACCTGCATGTTTGGGCTATCAAGTGTTGTTTGGTCTTTTAAACCCACCTACACAATAATGAACAATCTGCTGTTAAGTCCAAAAATAAAGGAACTTCTCTGGGATTTTTTCCAGTGACTATCATACACACTACCTGGACTATTGAGGGATAGGAGAGTCTCTTCTCACCTGACATATATGTACCTGGTATAAGAAAGAACTGTGGCAGAGTTGATTCCCCTTTGATAACTATTTCTCACTCCTCAAATTTCCTAGAACCTGTGGCTTTTTTTTTGTAGTGATTATTGCAGGACTGGTTACACAGCTTTGAGAATAAAGAGATTTATTGAGGAGGTTCACATTAAATATTTGTGGTTGAATAAGTGGATATGAATTTCTAGGATATGAATTTCTAGTTCATTCCCATTTTGAAAACTTCCAGTTAAAGTAATTTATCAGATATTAACTTAATGAATAGACCTTTGTTTCTATCCTATTACCATCATGGTTTCACATGTTCTGCAGAATTAATTTGGGTTTAAGTACTCCTTGCTCTGAACTGTGTCCTCCTGGAGTGGAGGCAAGTGAAAGGTGGGATAAATGAGGTAGTGGCATAAGATTTTTCCACAAGGAGAGATGAGTCATCAGTGTCCAGCCATGAGTTAAGGTAGAATTAGCAACTCACTGCCAAAACTGGTTTGGCTCAGTGGATAGAGCATTGGCCTGCAGACTCAAGGGTCCCAGGTTCGATTCCGGTCAAGGGCATGTACCTTGGTTGCGGGCACATCCCCAGTGGGGGGTGTGCAGGAGGCGGCTGATCGATGTTTCTCTCTCATCAATGTTTCTGGCTCTCTATCCCTCTCTCTTCCTCTCTGTGAAAAATCAATAAAATATATTTTAAAAAAAAGGAATTAGCAACTCACTTCCTGACATTGTGAAAGGACCAGATTGAAAAGGATTTGGCTAAATCTTATCTTTGAAATCACCAAGAACCACAGAGAGAATGTGAATAAAGGTGTAATGCAGAAGTAGACTGTAAAAGACTGGAAGTGTCTGTTTCAGAAGTAGAACCCTGTTTCAGGATTCACTCCAAATCTTAGGAAGTGGAAACTGGACATGTGAGGGTACATAAAGCATGTTCTGGAATTTCAAATGGAAGTTCATGGGAGATATTGGGATTATCTCTTGGTTAGTGAAAGCAGTGGAAACAACTATGTTAATCTTATTATCAGAAATAATTACCAAGCACTAGGTTCCAAACCAGAACTCACTGTAAGTTCAAAAACTAAACAAAATGATGTTCACCTTCATTCAGGGAACTGTTGGTAGTTTGGGTTCTGCCTAATCTCTCCCCATACTCCAGAAAAGAAAGGCAAGAAAGGGGGGTGGTGGGGGTGGGGAGAAAGAGAGTGAGAAAAAGAGAGAGGTCTAGTACTTTTGAGGACAATAGGTCTTAGAAAACAATTCTAATTAATTTTAATGCTTATTTGAGCCCTGTCTCACATTCACTAATTTTATTTAACAAATATGATATATCAGGCATGATTCAAAGCTCTTTACAAATATTAACCCATATAATTATCTTAACAATCCTATATTAATCCCATTTGATAGATGATAAAGCTTGCCTAACACTGTATAGCTAATAAGTGTTACTCTAGTCTCACTGATACCCCTGTTCTGTGTTGTCTCTTCAGGTAATGTGATACAGTGTGTGAGTTCCTGACCAGATAAGATGCTCAGAACTCTTGGCCAGACCATGGAGTTTCCTAATCACACTAATCTGGACACCTCTCTTTTTTTTCTCCTGGGCATCCCAGGTATGGAACAGTTCCACCTGTGGCTCTCACTCCCTGTGTGCTGCCTGGGCACTGCTACAATTGTGGGCAACATAACCATCCTGGTTGTTGTTGCCACCGAACCAGCCCTGCACAAGCCTGTTTACCTGTTCCTATGCATGCTCTCCACCATTGACTTGGCTGCCTCCTTTTCCACAGTTCCCAAGCTCCTGGCCATCCTCTGGTGTGGAGCTGGACATATCTCTGCCTCTGCCTGCCTGGCACAGATGTTCTTCATTCATGCCTTCTGCATGATGGAGTCCACCGTGCTGCTGGCCATGGCCTTTGATCGCTATGTGGCCATTTGCTACCCACTACGCTATGCCACTATCCTTACTGATACCATCATAGTCCGCATTGGAATGGTAGCTATGGTGCGGGGCTCCATGCTCATGCTCCCATGTCCCTTCCTCATTGGGCGTTTAAGCTTCTGTCAAAGCCATGTAATCCCACACACATACTGTGAGCACATGGCTGTAGTGAAGCTAGCCTGTGGAGATACTAGGCCTAACCGTGTGTATGGACTGACAGCAGCACTGTTGGTCATTGGGGTTGATCTGTTCTGCATTGCTCTCTCCTATGCCTTTATTGCACGAGCTGTCTTTCGCCTCTCATCTCAAGAAGCTCGGTCTAAGGCCCTAGGGACCTGTGGTTCCCATGTCTGTGTCATCCTAATCTCTTATACACCAGCCCTCTTCTCCTTTTTTACTCATCGCTTTGGCCACCATGTTCCACTCCATATTCACATTCTTTTGGCCAATGTCTACCTGCTCTTCCCACCTGCTCTTAATCCTATGGTATATGGAGTTAAGACCAAAGAGATTCGGGAAAAGGTTGTCAAGGTGTTCCAAAAGGAGCAGGGAACTGGGGTCAAGGCATCTGAGTGACCCAGGAATATAGAAGAGACTTAGTCCAAAAGAAAAGAAGCTTTTCAAGATTAAATAATCCTCAGTATTTGAAATTGGAAAGAAGTTTTAATAGGGTGATGAGGCCCTCCACAGTACCTTCTAGATCATTTTCAAGGTTGAAAAATCACAGAGGAGATCAAGTTGGTTCAGCATTTTTAACTTCCATCTAACAAAGCATAACATTGGGAGAGTCTTCCAACCTAGGTTACAAGAGTCTCTGCATAGTCAAAGAAACTTTCCTCAGAAACTTTCCTCAGTTCTTGGCCCTCTCCCAATACAGAGGCATAGATTTCTAACCTCATATTTTAGGCTATAGCTGCTATTTTTCCATCTACAAGGATCAGAAGATGGGACCATACAGCAAGAGTGAAAGAGATTAGAGCTACAAGAGACCATAAAAAGCCTGAAACAGCAATCAGAAATAATATATGCATCCCTTTGTTCATAGCAGCATTATTTACAATAGCTAAGAATTGGAAACAGCCCAAGTACCCATCAATAGATGAGTGGATGAAAAGCTGTGGTACATTTACACAATGGAATACTATACATCTGTAAAAAAGAAGGATCTCTTAACCTTTGACACAGAATGGAGGGACCTAGAGAGTTATTATGCTAAGCAAAATAAGCCAGTCTTTTGTATTATTTGATATGATGGCATTTTACTTCCCAGCTTAACACACATTCAAGAGAAATAAATTAAAAGTAAGAGTGGGAGACCACAGTACAGTATTCTTTTGTCCAAGACTAATGAAGAGTATACAGAATAAATAAACCTAATAAATGAGATATTTCCTGTAAACATATACTGAGCTTATACCCCAGTAAGAGACAAGATTCATTCTTCTCAGGCAAATATAACACTTTAACCAAAACATCATGTTCCTATTAATGAGATCACATCATACCATCAACAATCCTTATCAAGAGAAATAATATAAGCAAACTCATTAGGTAACCAACACCTTGGTTAAAGGACAAGGAGCCAACAAGTCTCAGCAAATTGTCATGCAACTATAGGAATGAAAGAAGGAGAGCTTAAAAAAATTCTATTTTATCTAATAGGATTTCATTTTGAGAAGATAATCTGATAAAATGTCATATGAAAGTTTTACATACATGTTTATTTATTATGTTTCTTTTAGAGAGATATATAAGTATAAGATTATGTTTAAATGAATTAAATGCATCTATAATATACTTTTATTTAATTCTAGTAACGCTGTTTTGGAATTATATAAGTTTAAATGAAAATACCAGTCCATGTTATAATGCATTATGATGACTTTTTATTAATACTTGTATAATAAATATATATCAATACATTTACATATATGTATTTTTAATCAAGCTAAAGATATACCAGAAGTTTCCTCTAAGTTGTAGAATTATGAATATTTTTTAGTAACCTTTAAAAAGGTTAGCCAAGCCCTAGCTAGTTTGGCTCACTGGATAGAGCGTTGGCCTGCGTACTGAAGGATCCTGGGTTCGATTCCAGTCAAGGGCACATGCCTGGGTTGTGGGCTTGATCCCCAGTAGGGAGCAAGCAGGAGGCAGCCAATCAATGATTCTCTTTCATCATTGATGTTTCTATCTCTCTCTCCCTCTCCCTTCCTCTCTGAAATCAATAAAACTATATTTAAAAATAAATAAATAAATAAAAGGATTAGCCAAAAAACATAAATACGGAACACATAGACACAGACAACAGTGTGGTGATAGCTAGAGGGAAAGAGGGATGGGGCCCATGTGGAAGTGGGCAGAGCAGGGTAAAATAGGGGTGGCAAAAGACTTTATTTGGGGTGATGGGCACAAGATGCACTGTGCAGATGATGTTTTATTAAGTTGTACACTTGAAACCTGTATGGTTTTGCAAACCAATATCATTCCAATAAATTCAATAAAATAAAATACCTATCATTCCAAATTATTTAATATATGTTGGTATTACTTTTATCTATTTTAAATAGGTAAAAAATTAGAATCAGTTACTTTCTAAAATTATTGTTGTCATCCTGATTATTATTTTAAATTTTAAATATTCATCTATTTTTTAACAATGTGGAAATGCAATAAGCCTAAGCTTTTGATGTCTTTCTTTTCTAGCCTAAACTTTTGGTGTCTTTCATAACATTCATCATATTCCTTCCTTGAAAGTAAGCCTTTTAAATCAAGGGCCATATTTATGTATTTCTTAGACTATCTTGGAGAGTGGAAAATCTCAATAAACATTCATTAAATGGAGAAATGAAACATTACATTTATTTTTAAAATAAAAAATGAATCAATGTGTGAATTTAAAATATTTCCTATTTAAATGCTTTTGATCTATTTTTTTCACAGAGCAGTGAGAAAATATAAACTTCTGATAAATATTAAATCCTAGTTTTAATAAAAATAACTGGTCATTTTCATTCTTTACCTTTCCATATATGCATGCTAACACACAAACACACACAAGCGTTTATTCTCTTATATGTGTATCATTATTTGGACATTAATAGTGGAAAGTTCTCTTTTTCTTCTTCCCACAGAGATTAGCTTAATCCCCACATGTATCTATGATATTTTGATATATCCCCTTGGGACACATAACACACATTTTCATTTAAAAGCTCAGTTCAATAGTACAGAAAATAAGGAAGTTAGAGGTTGGCAGCTACACATGCACATTTATTCTACAATTGTGATTATTTTGACCATGATCCTGAACACCTGGACCAGATAACATTCAGCTCACTGTTTTGCTATCCAGAAACTAAGGTATTTAAAGGCATACAAAAGAGCGGTTAGTTGCCACATTTTTTTTTTTCAGCAGTAAGATAAAATGGAGAGAGGATTTGAATATACATCAATTGCTTATTATTTTTTCAGAAATAAATATTTTATTTCATTCACACAATTTGAAGGCAGATGTGTAAAATTGAGTGTTCCTGGAAAAACATGTGCTTTCCAAAATACTAGTATGGCAATAAACGCAGTCTAATATACTGATCATGACTGTCTGTATTATTTCTCTATCCAAATAGAAATCTTTATTTCAGTAGTGGTAGAAATCATGACAAGGAAAAATATGAGAATAGAAAATAGTTCTTGACTATTAGAGCAATCTTCAGATTATTTTTGCTTCTTACATGTCCCTACCTTATTCCTCAAAATTATAGTGCAGTCTCCCTTGATTATTTTCTGGAGACACTGAGCTGTAACTCTAAGGTTGTAAGGCATGAAGAAAGGTCTTTGGAGAGCATGCTTACTAACATGTTCAACCTGTGTTTACTTTCTATTTCCAACTCAAATTACCTTTGGAAAATCTGAGCTGTGTTCTCTTGGTGTCACTTTATGCTGTAGAATTTTCCTTATACACTATCAGATGATGATTTTAAAATAGCCAGTTTTATTAATGAAGGGTAGAATGACCATTTCTACTGATGAAACACAGAATTCATTTAGTGACATTCAATTGCCTTCTATGATGTTAATTTTTGTAAGCAAGCCAAAATCACTGTTGGTCTGAGAGTACACAAAATTTTAATTTTAACTTAATTCAATATGTCACTTTTATGGTAGCATTTTTGTGTCCTGTTTTCAAATATTTGCCTACTCCAAATATCAAAGAGAATGTGTGTTTTGCATTTTACTTTTAACTCAATATTTTTCTAAAATTGTTTTTGTGTATGATATGATTTAGAGAACAAAATATGTTTCTTTTTCTTTCACATATATTCATTGACTCAGTAATACTTATTAAAAATAACATTTTTTCTCCACAATCTGCAGTGTTCCCTTTGTCATAAATTAAATGGTTTAATGTGTGTATCAATATTTGGTTTCTGGATCCTATATTTCTTGCAAAAGCATTTTCATCCATATTTAAAAGGATGGGCAATCTGTTTTTTAAGGAAGTCACATACATTTTCCATATGCTTATTTTAGGAATTGGAAAAATGAGGTTAAGATCCATATAGTTCATTAAAATATTACTTTTTTTTGAATTCCTGATCTTAGATCATTTGAGAGACCAAAAAACCCTCAAAGGTGTTAAGTGAATTAAAAAATCAGTTATCAAATTTAGGTGTTCTAACAAATTGATGGCATTTCCACCACATTATTTGAAAATGCTTTTATGGAAAATCAGATACACCATTTTCTGTTTCTGGAGGAGTATTGGGAAGGTGTTCAATGGAAGCCAATTGGGTTGTTTGGGAAATTTGGTCAGAGAGTTCCTTTCATGCTAATGGGCAGAAAACTTACATAAAATTTCTTGTTGCTGTGCTTTCTGAAGGATTATCTGCCATTCTAATCTGCATGAATTTCCCATGAATTCTTATTTTGCTACCTTTTGGGCAGAGACTACAATATCTCAATGTTTCTCCCTTCCCTTTTTTACCCTCACTGATGGGGGTGGGGGTGGAGGTGGAGGATATTTTCCTTGAGGGTAGAAAGAGGATTTTGACTTCACTGCTTAACACACTTGTTAAGCACCATAAAGTTAATTTATGACCCTATGGACTCTTGTGAATTATTTATTCTCTATTACCAAGAAATTTTTCATTATTTAATAATTACAAGATTATTTATGATTTAGCTCCTGACCAAATGTTTAGCTTATGACTTTCTCCCACCATACCAGTGAATTCTCACAGACTTGATTGTTTTGATTTTCATATTTTTACATGTTGGTTCTTCTCCCTGGAAATCCTTTTACAAATGAGTATCCTTATAATTTGTCTTTTTTCAAAATAGATATCAAACACTTTTTCTTTAACATAGTCAATAGTCTGGTGCTCACTTAGGGTCTTGTACAGACTTCTGCTTTAGTTCTTGTAAAATTTACTGTAATTATTTGTATGTATCTTGATCTCTACACTAAATTCTGAGCTCCTTAAAAGATGAAAATGTGTCCCCATATTGTCACATTGTAGGTGTTCAATAAATATTTCTGAGAAATAAAGAGATTAATAAAAGAATGAGATGCCATTTCTTCACCCCAAATATTTAGTTAACTTCAAAATAAGATTTTGGTGTAAGTGCAGAATTTTGGATTAATTAATTTTTCTTTTGAATGAGAAATAAATTTACTGTGTGGTTAGAAGTAAAAATATAAAATTATATTTCTATTGACTCCCACTAGAACCCAATTAAAATAGTTTCCATTGTTAAAAAGTTATAAAAATGCAAACCCAAATGGTCAGAGAGAACAAGTGAGAAAATAATAGAAATTGAAGATAACATATTATTAAATGATAACTATTACTGGAGAAACTAGCCTAATTGAGGTAAAGTATGCTGGTTTTGTTAGTAAGATATAATAATACCATGCAACTTTTTGTTTGTATGTTTTTGTATTTGCCACAGACACCAGATGATCTCAGGGAGCAATTCCTGAAGATAAAATAGAAAGATTGCTTACAAGACAGAAGGAAAGAAATAAGTTGTTACTATTGATAGATTTATTCTCTGAAGCAATGTTAGCTGCTTTCAGTTATAACTATACATTTTTTCTGAATAAAAACATAAAAAGCATTTCTATAAATCCATCGAGATAAGATATAATGAAAAAAGGAGGTCTTAAAAGTGAGAAGACTGCCCTAGGTGATTTGGTTCAGTGGATAGAGCATCAGCCTGATGACTGAAGGGTCTCAGGTTTGATTCTGGTCAAAGGCACATTTGGCAGGTTGGCAGGCTCAATCCCCAGTGTGGGGTGCACAGGAGGCAGCCGATCAATGATTCTCTCTTACCATTGATGTTTCTATTTCTCTCTCTTCCTCTCTGAAATCAAGAAAAACATATATTAAAAATAGATAAAGACTTTTTAAACAATAACAATAGTATTTTAAAAAGTGAGAAGACTGAATAAAAAATTTTACCGAATTGTGAAACACTAATCCCAATAGAAGAATAAATAATTCAATATTTTCAAATACTTAGAACAGTACCTTAGTAATCAAAAATAATTATCAACCGTTAATTATCAATAAGAATAAAATTGAAATTATCTGTTGGGTCATTGATAAGATCAAAAAATCTTTTCAAGGACATATCAATAGGAAGGTGCATATAGTTATTAATAGTTAAGTAAGGTATCTTAACAAAGATTCCTTTGTAGAAGTCATACAGAATTATACTTTGTTGTTGTTGTTAATTCTCACTGGAAGATATTTTTTACCGTTCATTTTTTTAGAAACTGGACGGGAGGGAGGAAGGGGGAGAGAAAGAGAAAAACATCGATGTTGACCTGATTAATTGCTTGGTTGCCTCCCACTAGCGCCCAGACCTGGGCAAGGGATCAAATCTGCAACCACATACATTCCCTTGACTGGAAATAGAACCCATAAGACTTTGGTGCACAGGTCACATTATAACCACTGAGATACACTGGCCTAGGCCAGAGATACACTTTAATATAACTATCTGAGAATGAGAAACTCTTTATTTATTTATTTTATTTTTTTTAATTCTTTTTTTTTCATTTTTTTAATTAAGGTATTATATGTGTACATATCTTACCATTGCTTCCTCTCACCCAACTCCCATACATGTCCTCACCCCACAGAGTTTTGCATCCATTGGTTATGCTTATATGCATGCATACAAGTCCTTCAGTTGATCTCTTATCTCCCCCACTTCTCCCTAACCTTCCTGCTGTAATTTGATAGTCTGTTTGATGCTTTACTGTTTCTGTATCTACGGTGTCTTTTTGTTCATCAGTTTATAATGTTCTTTATTATCCATAAATGAGTGAGATCATGTGGAATTTTTCCTTCATTGACTGGCTTATTTCACTTAGCATAATGTTCTCCAATTCCATCCAGGTTGCTGCAAATGGTAAGAATTCCTTATTTTTTATGGCAGCATAGTATCCCATAGTGTAGATGTACCATAGTTTTCTGATCCAGTCATCTTCTGACAGGCACCTAGGCTGTTTCCAAATCTTAGCTATTGTAAATTGTGCTGCTATGAACATAGGGGTGCATATATCTTTTCTGATTGGTGTTTCTAGTTTCTTAGGATATATTCTTAGGAGAGGGATTACTGGGTCAAATGGGAGTTCCATTTTCAGTTTTTTGAGGAAACTCCATACTGTTCTCCACAGTGGCTGCACCAGTCTGCATTCCCACCAGCAGTGCACGAGGGTTCCTTTTTCTCTGCATCCTCGCCAACACTTGTTGTTTGTTGATTTGTTGATGATAGCCATTCTGACAGGTGTGAGATGGTACCGCATTGTCATTTTGATTTGCATCTCTTGGATAATTAGTGACTTTGAGCATGTTTCCATGTGTCTCTTGGCCTTCCTTCTGTCTTCTTTTGAAAAGATTCTATTTAAGTCATTGCCCATTTTTTATTGGATCATTTATCTTCCTTTTATTAAGTTGTATAAACTGCCTGTAGATGTTGGAGATTAAACCTTTATCAGGGATAACATTTGCAAATATGTTCTCCCATACAGTGGGCTTTCTTGTTGTTTTGTTGATGGTTTCTTTTGATGTAAAAAAGCTCTTTATTTTGATGTAGTCTCATTTGTTTATTTTCTCTTTAGCTTCTATTGCCCTAGGGGCAGTATCAGTGAAGAAGTTCTTTCAGCATATGTCTGAGATTTTGCTGCCTGTGGATTGCTCTAGTATTTTTATGGTTTCCCATCTTATGCTTAAGTCCTGTATCCATTTTGAGTTTATTTTTGTGTATGGTGTAAGTTGGTGATCTAGTTTCATTTTTTTTGCATGTATCTGTCCAATTTTCCCAACACCATTTATTGAAGAGACTGTCTTGACTCCATTGTATGTTCATGCCTCCTTTGTCAAAATTAATTGAGCATAGTGGTTTAGGTCAATAACTGGATTCTCTATTCTATTCGATTGATCTATAGTTCTGTTCTTGTGTCAGTACCATGCTGTTTTGAGAACAGTGGCTTTGTAATACAGCTTGAAATCTGGTAGTGAGATCCCTTCTACTTAATTCTTCTTTCTCAGGATTGCTGCGGCTATTTGGGGTCTTTTTTTATTCCAGATGAATTTTTGGAGAGTTCTTTCTAGGTCTGTGAAATATGCCGTTGGTATTTTAATGGGGAGAGCATTGAATCTATAGATTGCTTTGGGTAGTATGGACATTTTAATGATGTTGATTCTACCAATTCATGAACATGGTATGTTCTTCCATCTGTTTACGTCTTCCTCTATCTCTTTTTTCAGTGTCCTATAGTTTTCCGCGTATAGGTCTTTTACCTCCTTAGTTAAGTTTATTCCTAGATATCTTAATTTTTTTGGTGCGATGGTAAATAGGATTGCTTTTTTAGTCTCTCTTTCTGTAAGTTCACTATTGGTGTATAGAAATGCCATAGATTTCTCGCGTTAATTTTGTATCCTGCCACATTGCTGAATTCATTTATTAAGTCTATTAGTTTTTTGATGGAGTCTTTCGGGTTTTTAATGTACAATATCATGTCATCTGCAAATAAGGACAGCTTTACTTCTTCTTTTTTAATTTGGATGCCTTTTATTTCTTCTTCTTGTCTAATTGCAATGTCTAATACTTCCAGTACTATGTCAAACAGGAGTGGTGAGAGTGGTCATGCCTGTCTTGATCCTGTTCTTAGGGGAAATGGTTTTAGTTTTTGCCCATTGAGTATGATGTTCGCTGTGGGTTTATCATATATAGCTTTTATTATGTTGAGATATGATCCTTCTATTCCCACCTTGTTGAGAATTATTATCAAGAAAGGGTGTTGGATTTTGTCAAATGCTTTTTCTGCATCAATTGATATGACTGTGTGATTTTTATCTCTCCATTTGTTTAGGTGATATATCACATTTATTGATTTGCGTATATTGTACCATCCTTACATTCCTGGGATAAATCCTACTTGGTCATGGTGTATGATCTTTCTGATGTACTGCTGGATCTGATTTGCTAGAATTTTGTTGAGGATTTTGGCATCTATGTTCATGAGGGATATTGGCCTGTAATTCTCTTTCATTATGTTGTCTTTATCTGGTTTGGTATTAGGGTGATGCTGGCTTCATAGAAGGAGCTTGGAAGTGTTCCTTTATCTTGAATTTTTTGGAATAGTCTGAGGAGGATAGGTCTTATTTTTTTATTTACTATTTATTTTTAATTTCTTTATTGATTAAGGTATCACATATTTGTCCTCATCCCCCAGTCCCAACCCACACTCCTCCCCACACATGCCCCCACCACCCTGTTGTCCTTTACTGCTGGTTAGGCTCATATGCTTGCACACAAGTCCTTTGGTTGATCTCTCACCTTTACCCCCACCCTCCGCTACCTTCCCTCTGAGGCCCAACAGTCTGATCCATGCCTGAGGAGGATAGGTTTTAGTTCTTCCTTGAATGTTTGGTAAAACTCTCCTGTGAAGCCATCTGGCCTCGGGCTTTTGTTTGCTGGAAGCTTTTTGATGACTCCTTCAATTTCTTCCATAGTTACTGGCCTATTGAGCTGTTTATATTCTTCCTGATTGAGTTTTGGAAGGTTATATTTTTCTAGGAATATGTCCATTTCCTCCAGGTTGTCCAGTTTGTTGGAATAGAGTTGTTCATAGTATTTTGTAACAATCCTTTGTATTTCGGTTAGGACTACTGTTATTTCACCTCTTTCATTTCTGATTTTGTTTATTTGGGTACTCTCTCTTTGCTTCTTGGTGAGCCTGGTTAGAGGTTCATCAATGTTGTTTATCCTTTCAAAGAATCAGCTCTTGGTTTTGTTGATCTTTTGTATTGTTTCTTTGGTCTCTATGTCATTTATATCCACTCTGATCTTTAGTATTTCCTTCCTCCTGCTTACACTGGGCTTTTCTTGTTGCTCTTTTTCTAACTTTTTGAGTTGTAGGGTTAGGTAATTTATTACCATTGTTTCTTGTTTTTTGCAATAGGCTTGTAGAGCTCTGAACTTCCCTCTCAAGACTGCTTTCACTGTGTCCTATAGATTTTTGATTGTTGTGTTTTCATGATATTTTTTATTTATTCCTTGATCTCTCTGGTAACCCAGTCATTGTTTAATGGCATGCTGTTTAGTCTCCATGTGTTTGATTTCTTTGGATTGTTTTTATTATAATTGATTTCCAGTTTTATGCCATTGTGGTCTGAGAAGATGCTTGATATGATTTCTATCTTCTTGATTTTGAAGAGACTTTGTCTATGTCCCAATATATGGTCTATCTTTGAAAATGACCCATGTGTACTTGAGAAGAACGTATATTCTGTGGCTCTGGGGTGAAATGTTCTGAAGATGTCAATTAATTCCATTTGGTCTAGTGAGTTATTTAGGATTGATGTTTCTTTGCTGATTTTTTGCTTAGAGGATTTGTCCAATGATGATAGTGGGGTATTAAAGTCTCCTACTATGATTGTATTGCTCTTAATCTCTCCTTGATGTCCTCCAGGAGTTTTTTATGTATTTGGGTGCTCCTGTATTGGGTGCGTATATGTTTACCAGAGTTATTTCTTCTTGTTGGATTACTCCCTTTAGTATTATGAAGTGGCCTTCCTTATCTCTTGAGATGTCCTTCACTTTGAGATCTAATTTGTCAGATATAAGTATTGCTACCCCAGCTTTTTTTTTTCATTTCCATTCACTTGAAAAGCCTTTTTCCATCCCTTTACCCTCAGTCTGTGTGTGTCTTTTTTTCTGAGGTGGGTTTCTTGTAGACAGCAGATATATGGGTCTTGTTTTCTTATCCAATCCATTACCCTATGTCTTTTGATTGGGGCATTTAATCCATTTACATTTAAAGTTACTATTGATAGGTACTTATTTGTCACCATTTTTATTCTATGCCCCTGTGTTCCTTCTTTGCTTCCTATTTCTTTCCTTTTTTTTTTTTTTTTTTTCACAGCAGACCCTTTAGCATTTCTTGCATTGCTGGTTTAGTGGTGATAAATTCCCTTAGTCCTTTTTTGTCTGTGAAGCTCCTGATTTCACCTTCAATTTTGATTGATAGCCTTGCTGGGTACAGTATTCTTGGATTCAGATCCTTCCTTTGCATGACTTTGTATATTTCATTCCATTCCCTTCTGGCCTGGTGAGTTTCTGTTGAGAAATCAGTTGTTAGTCTGATGGGGATTCCTTTGTATGTAACTTTCTGTCTCTCTCTGGCCACTTTTAAGACTCTTATTTTGTCATTGGTATTTGCCAATTTAATTATAATGTGCCTTGGCATCGGTCTTTTGGGGTTCATTTTGCTTGGGACTCTGTGAGCTTCTTGGATTTGTGTGTGTGTGTTTTTTTTTCCCTATATCAAGAAAGTTTTCTGTCATTATTTCTTCAAACAGGTTTTCTATTCCTTGCTCGGTTTCCTTTCCTTCTGGAACCCCTATTATGCGGATGTTGTTTTGTTTTATGTTGTCCCAAAGTTCCCTTAGGCTCTCGTCCTGCTTTTTAATTTTTTTTTTTTCTAGAAGCTGCTCTACTTGGGTATTTTTTCCCTTCTTGTCTTCTAGCTCACTGATGTGGTCCTCTGCTTCTTCTAGTCTACTCTTGATGCTTTCTATTGAGTTCTTTATAGCAGCAATGTCATTTTTCATTTCTTCTTGGTTCTTCATTTCCTCTTGGTTCTTACTCATATTGTCAAATTTGTCTTCCGTTCTTTTCAGCCACCTTATGACCATTTCTCTGAATTCTTTCTCTGATAGGTTGCTTGCCTCTAATTTGTTTACTTCCTTTTCTGGTGATGCCTGCTTTTCTTTCATATGCAGGCTGTTTCTTTGTCTCCCCATGGTCTCTCTTCTCCGGATGTCTGGTTATGTAGTTCTCTCTCTCCTGCATTGATTTTAAGGCACAAAATACAATACAACCAGGTACAACACACAAGGCACTGAACAGAAATGTATTCACGATATTAATAACCTCCAATAAAGGTGAACACCCGAGAAAGGCAAATTAGGGGATAGGAGAAAAAGAAGAAGAGTAAAAAGAAAGAAAAAGAAGAAAAAAGAGTTTCAAAATGAAATTGGGAAAAGGGAAAAAAAAGTAAGAGAGCCAAGAATGAGACTAAGAGAGAAAAGGGGAACAAACTATATATATGGGGAGAAAACTCCAAATAGAACAACCACTAATCCCAGCAAATGCCAGCAACAAATACCTGGAGATTAATACAAACTACAAGAACAACTAATATCAAGCAAGGCAAGGGAAAACAGAAGTAAAAAAAAAAACAACACAAACACAAAGCAAACAAAAAAAACGAACAAAAAAAAATAATAAGCAAAACAATCTCACAAAAAAGCATAAAAATTCGATATAATCAACATTCAAGCAAACAACAACAAAAAGACAGAGAGAAAAAGAATTTTTTTGATAGTTAAGACAGTGAAGAGAGAAGTGTGTAGGGACTTGGGGCAGGGGATTGGAAATTAGATATATAAGTAGTGTGAAATTTTAGCAAGGGGTAAACAGAAAGAATATGGAAAATCTAAAGCAGGAAAGGGTTAAGATAAACAGGACACCAAAAGGGGAAAGGTTAGGAAGAGAGTGATGGCATAAAGGTAGAGTTGAGATAGGGTAAAACAATGCTAAAGGAAAGATGAAAATATAATTTAGAACACTAATCTCAAAGTAAAATAAAGAGAAAATAAAATGACACTTAAAAAAAAAGAAGGTAAAATAGTAGTAGTAATAATGCTGATTGAAAATAAAAATGTAATAATTAAAAAGGTAAAATCAATTGAGGAAAAAAGAAAAAATTTAGTTTCTTAAGTAAAAGATGCAAAAAAATGAAAATAAAAAAATAAAAATAAAAATAATAAAAAAAATAAAATGTGCAGTAGTGAAGGTCATTCACTTCCTCTATTGTTCTGTTTGGCAAGCCTGTTTCCCAGTCCAGACAGTATTGCAGTTCCCTGCGTTCCACTGCTCCTCAGTGTTGTAAGCCAGTCCTGATTTTTAAGTAGGCTGTGTCTTAATGTTTTGTATTCTTTTATTTTTGATTCCACAAGAGTCAATTTGTGATTCAGCCTCTGGGTGGCAGTGTTTCTGGGTTGACTTCTGGGTTCTATGGCCTCTCTAACCTTCTTTCCCTGTGGCACTCAATACCGGTTTGTGGATGTGGGCTGCTCAGAGCTTGCTCTCCGATGGTCACTCCCCACTCCGATCCCCAGGTTCCAGAAAAACAACTTCCCCCTGCAGTCTCCCAGGGTGTCCCCAACTGGGTAATCCTTGCTGAGTAATCAGAAGAAAGAAAATGAAGAGGAAAAAGCCCAAGTGTGGGAACAATGGGTCTGTGCGCACGTCTAAGCAGCCTGCACACCTTTGAAATTCTTAAGCTGTCGCTCCGCGTCAGATCAAAATGGGTTGCTTTTTAGAGATCCCTTCTGTTAGCAGCTCTGAGGACCCCCTTCCACATTCATGGATCACGCCAGCCCCAACAGCCATGGACTTTTCTAGGCACAGACTTCCCCAGTTCTCCAGCTCCCGCAGCACGCACGTTTCACTCTCCTGCCGGGACCAGAGACCTCACCTTATCCCCAGGGAAATCTGACCTTTCTGTGGTGGAGTGAAGAGCTCCTTTGAATTCATGTGTTTGCGCCAAATGGGGACAGGTGTTCTGGGACTCCCAGCTGTTCGGTGTTTGCTGCAGTTGTGGATTTTCAGGCTTCCAATAAGATCCACTTTCCCTTTCAAGATGGCGCGGTTTCCACATCTGAGACCGTAGCTCCGGGAAGGGATCCAGCCACAGGGGGGGCTGCCCGGTCAGGGGAACCCCGTCCAGCAGTCCCCTACCTTCTCCTGGAATTTAGTTGTCCCTTAGGTTGCCAACAAACACTCCCCGTGCTACCCTCAGCTGCTCCTTCTTTCTGCTCCAGGACAAGGCTCAGAACACATCTGTCTACTCTGCTGCCATTTTCTCGCTCCCTCAACTCTTATTTTTTTTTTTTTTTAGAGATTAAAGAAAAAGTATTGCCTGTAATGAGAACTTGGATTACCTGATAAAAATTGGTTGAATGAACAGAAGAACTGATCAACAAATGAGCAACAAATAAACAACAACAACAAAAAAAGCTACTCTCTGGCACTTAGAAAATATGGTTGTTTGATCATTAAAATGCACTAGAAAATTTTAAAACATGTGGTGAAACTTACACAGTAACCATAAATTATATTTTCTCTTTTCTTTTTCTTACTCTAGAAAAAACCCCACATAAATTTTAAGCCTAATTGATCATGCTAATGCTGAATAAAACAGACCTACACCCAGCCTCATTTATTCTTAATGGAATCCCAGGACTTGAAGACATACAAATATGGATTTCCTTCCCATTTTTCTCAATGTATGTCGTGGCTATGATGGGGAATTTTGGGCTCCTCTACCTCATCCACTATGAAGACTCACTGCACAAGCCCATGTACTATTTCTTGGCCATGCTTTCCCTTACTGACCTTGTCATGTGCTCTAGTACAATCCCTAAAGCCCTCTGCATCTTTTGGTTTCATCTTAAGAAAATTGGCTTTGATGAATGCCTGGTCCAGATGTTCTTTACCCACACCTTCACAGGAATGGAGTCTGGGGTGCTTATGCTTATGGCCTTGGACCGCTATGTAGCCATCTGTTACCCTCTGCGCTACTCAACTATCTTCACCAACAATGTTATTGCAAAGGTTGGGCTTGTTACTTTCCTGAGAGGGGTATTGCTTATTATTCCTTTTACTTTCCTCACCAAGCGCCTTCCCTACTGCAGAGGCAATATAATATACCACACTTTCTGTGACCACATGTCTGTTGCCAAGTTATCCTGTGGCAATGTCAAGATCAATGCCATCTATGGTCTGATGGTTGCCCTTCTGATTGGAGGTTTTGACATCCTGTGCATTACAATTTCCTACACCATGATTCTCCGGGCCGTGGTCAGCCTCTCCTCAGCAGATGCTCAACAGAAGGCCTTCAGTACCTGCACGGCCCACATTTGTGCCATTGTTTTCTCCTACAGTCCAGCTTTCTTTTCCTTCTTTTCCCACCGCTTTGGGGGTCATATAATACCTCCATCTTGCCACATCATTATGTCCAATATTTATGTGCTCCTACCTCCCACTATGAATCCTGTTGTCTATGGGGTAAAAACCAAGCAGATACGAGACTGTATCATTAGGATCCTTTCAGGTTCTAAAAATATCAAATCCCATAGCATATGAAAGAGATAATTTCCAGGAGAGAGAAGGGCTCCTATTTAGACAGGAGCCAATAAAATATTTTGAGAAGTACTACTTTGACCACAGAAATGAAGCATTTTGAATGGTGCATTTCTAAGTATGTCTTGAGAATTTCAACATCACTGGACAGCCTACCAATCTTTCTGTGAATTATTTTTGTTTCTCACTCCATTGAAATATTAGTCTAATAATTAACTCACATTCCTTGGATAAACTTAATTTATTCATTAATTCTTAAAAACTAGAGGCCCGGTTCATGAAATTCATACATGGGTAGGGTCCCTAGGTCTGGCCAGCAATCAGGGTTGATCAGGGCCTTCCAGTTTCTGGCTGGGGCCTTCATTCTGGCTGCCAACCAAGGTCTCCCTTTGTTCCATGTTGCCCTCTGGTGGTCAGTGCACGTCATAACAAGCAATAGAACTTCTGGTCTCCAGATTGATCTACTGAGGAGATGCTTTGCATATTAGCCATATATATATACACACACACAATTTTGTTCTTCTTTTTTAAGTTTGTGTTGACAATTAAGAGTTCCTTGCAATTTCAGATAAATTTGTGAATCAGGATTTTCAGTTATGCAAAAACACTATCAGAATTTTGGTAGGAATGTCATTGAATCTATGGATAATTTTTAATAATATTGCCATTCATGAACATTGGAAGGCTTTCCATTTTCTTATTTTTATTTTTTAAATCTTTATTGTTGAAAGTATTATATATGTCCTCTTTGTTCCCCTCCCCCCAATTAACCCCTTCTAGTTCCCCTGCACTGCCTATTTTTAATTGGATTGTTTGTCTTCCTTAAGTTGTATGAGTTCCTTATATATTTTGGATATTAACCCTTTGTCAGATGTATCATAGGAAAAATGTTCTCCCATACAGTGGGCTCCCTTTTCATTTTGTTGATGGTTTCTTTTGTTGTGCAGTAGCTTTTTAGTTTGATGTAGTCCGATTTGTTTATTTTTCTCTTGTTTTCCTTGCCCTAAGGCCTAGAAGATATATCAGCAAACATTTGTATAAGAGATGTCTGAGATTTTTCAACAGGAAGTCTTTCCATTTAGATAGGTGTTCTTTTATATATTTATAATATTTTTTAATTATTAGTGAACAACTCCTGTATTTTCTTAGTAGAATTTATTCTTAACTATTTTCTTATTTTGATATTATTGTAAAAATAATTTTTTTCTGATATTCTTTGGGGGTTTTTCCATTGCTGGTGTATAGAAATACACTGATTTTTATGTATTGATCTAGTATCCAAAATTTTTTCTAAATTAGTGTATTAGCTCTCATGATATTTTTGTGGATTCTTTAAGATTTTCTCAATATAAATTATACCTCTGCATATGGACACATTTTTACTTCATCCTTTTTTGATTTAAATATATTTGTTACCTAATTTCCCTGGCTAGAACCAACTTTCTACCAATCTCTGCCTTTTATTTGGAGACCTAAGTCCACTTACAATTAATATAGTTACTCAATGAAAGGAATGATTTCTACCATTTTGCTATTGTTTTTCCTAATATGACATATCAATTTTAATTGGCAAATATTTGAATAGACATTTTCCAAAGAAGATGTACAAAAAATAACAAGCATAGGAGAAGTTCCTCAACATCATTAGGCAAATTCAAATCAATACCATAAGAGACCAATTCACACACCCGAATGGATATAATGATTTTTCAAATGGAAAATAACAAGTGTTAGTGAGGTTAGTAGAAGCCTGGAATATAAAATGGTACAGCCACTGTGGAAAAAGAATGGCAATTTCTCAAAGTTATGCATAAGCCCAGCCAGTATTACTCAGTGGTTGAGTGTCAACCTGTGAAACAGGAAGTCACAATTTGATTCCTGCTCAGGGCACATGCCTGGGGTTGCAGGCTAAATCCCCACTAAGGGGCATGCAGGAGTCAACCAATCAAGGATTCTTTCCCATCACTAATGTTTCTATCTCTCTCTTCCTCTCCCTTCCTCTCTGAAATTAATAAAAATATATTTTAAAAAATCAATAGAAAAGATATTTTTAAAAAGTTATGCCTATAATTCCCATATGGTCCAGGAGTTCAACTTTTAAGTATATATCCAACAAAATTTAAAAGAACTGTTAAAATAAAAACTTCTACACAAATATTACAGTAATAATGTTAGCCAAAAAGTAAAAACAACCTACATGTCCATCAATCACTGAATGAATTAACAAAATGAAGTTTATCCATAAATAGATTATTATCGATCAGCTGTCTCCTGCATGATCCCTACTGGCGATCCAGCTCCCAACTTGGGCATGTGACCTGATTGTGATTCAAACTTATGATCCTCTGCTGCATGGGATGATGCTTAACCAACTGAGCCACACCAGCCAGGCCTAATTTCAATTTTTAAAAACTCAATGAAGTTAAAAATTGTGATAAAAGTATTCTCTACATACATATATATGGTATTGTGTTATGTAAATTTAAAAAATCCTACATGTGTAAGAATAAAAAAACAATTAAATTAATTATATACATACATATGAAGAACTTTTATTCAATCATAATACTTAACAATCCTTACTAGAATGAGCTAATTATGTAATGCCAATTGAAAATAGCCAAATTTGTGCTTTAATATGGTTTGATTAAGGCTTTTGTTAAAACCATATATTGCTACTGTATGTGTATAAACACTAGCTAGATACATCTTACCTAATAATAGACAAACATGTAAATTGACCATACCGCCGCTATACCACCAGCCAATCAGGAGTGATATGCAAATTAACCCAACAAAGATGGCGGTTAATTTGCATACACAGGCAGTGGGGGGCGCTTGCATTGTCCATGGTGACAACGCAGGCATTCTGTCCCACCCCCGGTCTCTCAGGGCCTCTGGGCAGTGTGGGAAGGTGAGGCTGGGGCTGAAAGAGGCAGATTGGGGGCCTGAGTGGAAAGGGGCTGTGCCGGAATGGAAAGTCGATGCCGGCAGCCAGGGAAAGGAAAGCCTATTCTAGCACGAATCTTTGTGCATCGGGCTTCTAGTATGTATATATTTTTTAAATGTATCATAAGTTACCTCTATATCATACAATTTAAGAATGCTATTATTCTCCTTCCAAACATTTCTATTTTTTTCATTTTATTTCCAGTAATGTACAAAGGTGTTATTGAAACATTATTTATAAGAATGTATAATTGGAAACAAATGTCCAACAGCAAAAAAAAAAAGTTAAATGGGGGAACACTGGTAATAGCAGATTGTCTAAAGCAGTGCTATTTAAAGTGTGGCCCCTGGATCAGCAGTATCAGCATCACCTGGGATTCATTAGAAAGGCAGAATATCTGATTGAGACCCACTGACAAAATACACAGGCATAGTTATTATTTAATTAATGAACTTTAAAAGTTAAAATTAGAATCAGTTATTCTGTTTTATTATTGACACTATCATCATCATCATTATATGAAGGTTTAGGCATTCAAACTTAATGTGTATGCATAACAAGCCTGAACTTTTGATGACTTTCTAGAATGCCATAATATTCATCATTTACTTCAGTTGAAAATAGATTTCTTAGAAACAGGCCCATAATATATCATTCTTTTTTCATAGATCCTAGCCTATCTTGGGGAGTACTAATACTCAATTATGTATAAACAGTGTATTTAAGAGAGAAAGGGAGAGAGAGAGAGAGGGATAGAAACATCAATGGTGAGAGAAAATCATTGATTGGCTGCCTCCTGCACGCCCACACTGGGGACCCAGCCTGCAACCCGGGCATGTGCCCTGACTGGGAATCAAACCAGTAACCTGCTAGTACATAGGTTGATGATTAAGCATTAATCAATGCCAGCAGGATATGTTTTTAAATTAGGAACATGAGAATATCCTATCTAATAAAGAGGGAATATGCTAATTGACCATCACATCATCGCAAAGATGGCGGCACCCACAGCCAATAAGGGGTATATGCTAATTGCCTGCCCTACCTCAAAGATGGTGGTGCCCACAGCCAATGAGGAGGGAATATGCTAATTGACTGCCACGCCCTCAAAAATGGCGGTGCCAACATCCAGAAGATGGTGGCACCCAGTCCCCTCAGCCTCACCAGGGCAGCTGGCATGGAGTCCCCCAGTTCACTCAGCCCCCAGCAGCCCAGGGCCAGCCTGAGGTGCAGGCAAGCCTCAGTTGGCAGCTGCCCAGCTGGCCAGGGCCGGCCGAGGCTCAGGTAACCAGGGCTGGCCAAGGCTTGCACTGCTGGCAGTGGCAGCAGCAGAGGTGTGATGGGGCATCACCTTCCCCTGATCACCAGGTCACCTCCTGCCCCTGAGGGCTACCAGTCTGTGAGAGGGGGCAGGCTGGGCTGAGGGACCCCCCTCAAGTACATGACTTTTCATCCACCAGGCCTCTAGTCCTATATAATAAAAGAGTAATATGCAAATTGACCATCACTCCAACACACAAGATGGCTGCCCCCATGTGGTCAAAGATGGCTGCCCCCATGTGGAAACAAGATGGCCACCACAAGATGGCCAGCAGGGGAGGGCAGTTGAGAGGGACCAGGCCTGCAAGGGAGGGCAGTTGTGGGCGATCAGGCCAGCAGGGGAGGGCAGTTGGGAGGGACCAGGCCTGCAAGGGAGGGCAATTGGGGGCGATCAAACCTGCAGGGGAAGGCAATTAGGGGTGACCAGGTCGGTAGAGGAGGGAAGTTGGGGGTGACCAGGCCTGCAGGAAAGGGCAGTTGGGGAGGACCAGGCCTGCAGGGGAGGGCAGTTAGGGACAAACAGGCTGGCAGGGGAGCAGTTAGGCATCAATCAAGCTGTCAGGGTAGTGGTTAGGGGGTGATCAGGCTGGCAGGCAGAAGCAGTTAGGGGCAATCAGGAAGGCAGGCAGGCAAGCAGTTGGGAACCAACAGTCCTGGATTGTGAGAGGGCAGTTGGACATCCCTCGAGGGGTCCCAGATTGGAGAGGGTGCAGGCTGGTCTGAGGGATACCCCCACCCCCCATGCACGAATTTCGTGCACCAGGCCTCTAGTAAATAAATAAAAGAGGAAATGGATAGATTTGTGAAGAAATATATTGATTCTATATGTACATGTTTTCAACATGTGCCCCACAAAGCCTTACATAAAAATAAACAACTTTGCAATAAATGTTACAATCTCTAATATTTATTTTTAAAAGTTTGCTTTCATTCTTTTTAAAATTTTTATTTATTGATTTGAGAGACAAAGACAGAGGGAAATAAACATCAATTTGTTGTTCCATCTATTTATGCATTCATTGGTTGATTGTTGTTACATGTCCTGATTAGGTATAGGACCCTTAACCTTGGCGTATGAAACCAATGCTCTAAGGAAGTAAGTTATGGGGCCAGGGCATCTCCCTCATAAATGCATGCTCACACTCAAACACAAAACATTAAAATTATTTACTTATTTATTTAGTAGAGCATAGGAGTAAGACAGGGAAGTTTTCATTCTCTTAGGGTAGGAGTTAGCTTGATTCCCACAACCGTGCCTGTGTCTCTAATGTGCTGAAATATTCCCTTGAGATATATAACACACATTTTTTTATTTAAATGCTTAGTTTAATAGTACAAATATCAAGGGATTTAGAGGTTGAGGGCTGTATGTGTACATAAAAATAAACAACTCATGTAGAATCATGATGGGTTTTTTTACCAAGATCCTGAGCACCTGGAACAGAGGACCTTCTACTTATTATTTTGATAACTGGAAACCAAGGTATTAAAGGACAGAAAAGTGGAACTAGAAACAAGGTTTTTATTATTTTATAGGCAGGGCAATCAAGAGAAGAGAGTGTTTGGATGAATACTAATTGATTATTATATTCTTAGAAATACAGGTTTGATTCCATCCACCAATTTGAGGACAGTAGTGTTGTGATAGCTTGTTGTTGTTTTTTTTGGGGGGGAGGTGTTCATTTCCATGTTCAGTGTAACTTTTGATTATGATTATAAATAAGTTACTTTCCTAACCAAACTGAATCACTGGTTCTGTTGTAGTGGAAGTCAGATACAAATCACCCCCATCATTCTCCATCATGGTCAGAACACTCTTGCTGTTTACCTACTCTCCCATTGTTCTCCAAATAAGATTCTAATTTACTTGCTTCATGTCTGGAGAGACTTATCTGTGACTGTGTTTCCTCCACTTTAGAAGCAAAACTTACTTGGAGGAACTCAATGTCATATTGAGAGAAAAACATGGATAATAAAATTGAGGACTATCCAGTGAGAAAGCAAACTTATTGTCTATGGGTTTGGGGAAAGAGAATAGACAAAAGATGACAGAAATTTATATTTATGGGGACTTATGAAGTAGGTAAGTTTTTCTTCTAAAGTGGAGTTCTGTTTCATCTGGTGGTTCAAGTGTGAAATTTTATTAATTTACTCATTAATTTCTTTATTCATTCAAAAATATTTATCAGCATATACTAGTAAAATGTGTCTGGTGGCTTGCTAGATACTGGATATAACTATAAATACCATCTAAAAAATTAAGAGTTTTTTATATTAAGGGTGATTCAAGAATATCTATAATAATTAAAGCATATATGCTCATTAGACTGGACGTCCTTCAGGATGTTCTTCCAGACAAAGCCGGGGCTGCAAGGGAAGCCTGGGTCCCCTGTGCCAGAGGGAAGCCGGTGCCAGCAGCTGGGGAAAGGAAGGCCTACTCTTGCACAAATTTTGTGCACGGGGCCACTAGTGAATAAATATTTATAATCCATGATATTAAATGACAAAAGAGATTGATTATGTCAGCACTTCCCAGAAAGAGACAAATGGTGTGGGAAGGACTAGTATTGATAGATTGTATTTAACTGTCAAGAAATAATAGTAAAACATTTTACAATTGTGAAAATCAGTTAAAATTTTTTGACATCGCTACATCAGATACTAAACAAAATAAATGAAATTATTATCAAAAGGAAAAATATTAATAGGGAAGAAAATATACATGTCATTTCATGTGACTTAGCAGAGATAATACCAATATATAATAAAAATAAAACACTAGGTAATAATTTAATAAAAACAATTTAAAAGGAAAAAGGAAGTAAAAGTCTAGACAAATTATTTTAAAATAAAAAAGTCAACGCTAAGTAACTACCTGTGGGAAGGTGGAATTTGACAGTCGAATGATGGAGTTGGATTATATTTTATTTTCATTATTATCCTATAGTACTATTTCTTTCTAACACATTTCTATGACAAAATTGAAAATAAATAATTAAAATGAGGTGGTCAGAGAAGGGCTTAGTGTTGGTATTAAATGTACAACAATTCAGACATAAAGCAGCCTTATCTCCTTAGGGCCTCCATATAAGGTGCAAAACTTCCTCAAAGAGTATTTAGTATATGAATATGAATCATTAAGAGTAATAAATTAGTGATGATTGTATTTATGTCCTTTTAGTTTCAAAATAATGCAGACAATATATGTGATTGAGCCTGGGACATAGTGGATGGTAAATATGTATTTGTTTAATGAATTAGTAAATTAATGAATTAACAATAAAAACTTACTTGGTTTTAACTTGTTGAAGTAAATATTTTCTCTCATTTAAACTATTTGTTTGATATTAAAATGCAGATTTGACAGAGAGAAAAAGAGAGAGTGAGAGAAAGAACAGGACTAAAATTGTGTTTTGTTTGTTTTTTTTCTAATCCTGGAGGATCAGAAAACAAAATATAAACTAAGAAACATACAAAAACTATAAGCTGCTTAATGTTTCTAACAATCTAATCATGCTAATGCTGAATCAAACAGACATGACTCCAGCCTCATTCATTCTTAATGGAATCCCAGGACTAGAGGACATGCACCTCTGGATTTCCTTCCCATTCTGCACGATGTATGTTGTAGCTGTGGTAGGCAATTGTGGACTTCTCTGCCTCATCCGCTATGAGGACTCCCTGCACAGGACCATGTACTATTTCTTGGCCATGCTTTCCTTTACTGACCTTGTCATGTGCACTACTACAGTCCCTAAAGCCCTCTGCATCTTCTGGTTCCATCTTAAGGAAATCAGCTTTGATGAATGCTTGGTTCAGATGTTCTTTATCTACACCTCAACAGGGATGGAATCTGGGGTGCTCATGCTTATGGCCCTGGACCGCTATGTGGCCATCTGTTACCCTCTGCGCTACTCAGCTATCCTCACTAATCCTATCATTGCAAAGGCTGGCTTAGCCACTTTTCTGAGAGTGGCATTGCTTTTCATTCCTTTGATGTTCATCACCAAGAAATTACCCTACTGCAGAGGCAATATAATATACCATACCTACTGTGACCACATGTCTGTGGCCAAGTTATCTTGTGGAAATATCAAGGTCAATGTTATCTATGGTCTAATGGTTGCTCTCCTGATTGGGGGCTTTGATATCCTATGTATCACAATCTCCTACACCATGATCCTACGGACGGTGGTCAGCCTCTCCTCAGCGGATGCTCGGCAGAAGGCCTTCAGCACCTGTACTGCCCACATCTGTGCCATTGTTTTTTCCTACAGTCCAGCCTTCTTTTGTTTCTTTTCCCATCGATTTGGAGGTCACATAATTCCTGCCTCTTGCCACATCATTGTGGCTAATATTTACCTGCTCTTGCCTCCCACTATGAACCCTGTTGTCTATGGTGTGAAAACCAAACAGATACGAGACTGTGTCATACGGATCCTTTCAGGTTCTAAGATTACCAAATCCCCATAACATATGAAAGGGACATTTGTCATGGAAGGGAAGAGAAGCAAAGTGGAAGACGAGTGAAGAGGAAAAAAGAAGGAAATAGAACAAAAGGAATACTTCCTTTGGTCGTTTAGTCAGGTCTAATAATGCCTTCTTGAGAGTACTGTTTGGGCTGTGACAAGGGAGGGTTTGATTCATGCATTCCCATTGTCTTCAGAATCTCATCACTGGCATGCCCAGAGCCATTCCTGTGAGTTTTACATCTTCTCATCCTGTGAAGGACTGATCTCATCACTAACCAGTTCCCAGAAACACAAGCCTAATGGGATGCTGAGCCAATGGAGGGAAATGAAATCGACTTTGATGAATGCCTGATTGAAGGAGATTATCTACAATCAGATGCAACCTTGTCCTATTTTCAAATAGTGATTGGACTTTCCAGTTTGAAAGATACTGTTACTTTCCTTTGGAAAAAAAAAAAAAGCTAAATTTTTCTCATCAGTACCAAAATTCCTGTTTTCTCACTGTTGTCTTCCTGATGAAAACGTTATGAAATATCCATGAGGTCATTAGTTTAATGAGGTTTCAGGCTCTGGTTTTTAGAGGGTCCAAATTTGGTCTTTGTTCATTTTACTTATAATTTTTCCCATAATCAGATTTATGAAAAGTCTATCTATCTTAATATTTTCAGAGTCCATTTTTGTTTTTATTAATCTTCTTTAATTTTCATAGGTGTTTTTCTGTTTTTATTGCTTTAATTTTTACTCTTGTCAATTATTTGAATTAATTCACTTGTTCTTTACCTGGACTTCTGTATAAAATATCTGCTTTACTATTGTTAATTTGTCTTTTTCTTTTGATAGAGGTTATAAAAGCTTAAAAGAAAGGAAAACTTCTTTGGATATGTGTTTCAATTATGTCATCTTCATTTTATCATGAAGTTCTTTAAATATAATTTATTTTTATGAATTTCCCTTTTCCTCCCCAATAAGTTATTTAGTAGCATATATTTAATTTTAATTTTTAAATATTTATTGTTGAAACTATTACATATATCCCCCTTTTTCTCCAATTGACTCCTTCTAGCTCTCCTTTGTGCTCCCACCTCCCACCCGAGGCCTTCACTACCCTATTGTCAGTGTGCATGGGTTATGCATATATGCATACAAGTTCTTTGGTGGATCTCTTCCCTTCCACTCACCCTCCCCCACCTTCCCTCTGAGATTCCACAGTCTGTTTCATGTTTCTATGTCTCTGGATCTATTTTGTTCATCAGTTAATTTTGTTCATTAGATTCCACATATAAGTGAGATCCTGTAAAACTTGTTTTTCTCTGATCGGTTTATTTCACTTAGCATAATACTCTCCAGGTTCCATATATTTTAGATTCTTGCTGAATGGTTCTTTTGTTATTACGTTCTAATTTTATCCTGTTATAGTCAGATATTATACTTTATTGATGTGGATTTGGGTGATTGAGATTTTCTTTGGAACCCAATGTATGTTGATTTATGTGCACACATTTTGCGGTCTTGTTAATTGATGAGTTTTCTCATTGCTTGTGGTGAAGACAAAACAATAATTAATTTTGTTTATCTGCATGTTTGGGCTATCAAGTGTTGTTTTATCTTTTAAACCCACCTACATAGTAATGAATAATCTGCTTTAAGTACAAAAATAAAGGAACTTCTTTGATTTTTTTTTCCAGTGGCTATGCATACACAGTACCTGGACTATTGAGGAATAGGGGAGTTTACGTCTCTTCTCACCAGACATATATGTATCTGGTATAAGAAAGAGTTGTGGCAAAGTTGACTCCCCTTTGATAACTATTTCTCACTCCTCAAATTTCCTACAATCTATGGCTTTTTTTTTTTTTTTTTGTAGAGATCATTCCAGGACTGATTACCCAGCTTTGAGAATAAAGAGACTTATAGAGGAGGTTTACATTAAATATTTGTGGTTGAATAAGTGGATATGAATTTCTAGGCAGTAAAGTGCATTCCCATTTTGAAAACTTCCAGTTAAAGTGATTTATCAGATAGTATCTTAATAAATAGACCTTTGTTTCTATCCTATTACCATCATGGTTTCCCATGTTCTGCAGAATAACTTTGGGTTTAAGTACTCCTTGCTCTGAACTGTGTCCTCCTAGAGAGTGGAGGTAAGGGAAAGGTGAGATAAATGAGATAGTTGTGTAAGATTTTTCCACAAGGAGAGATGAGTCATCACTGTCCAGCCATGAGTTAAGGTAGAATTAGCAACTCACTTCCTGACATGGTGAAAAGACCAGATTGAAAAGGATTTGGCTATATCTTATCTTTGAAATCACCAAGAACCACAGATAGAATGTGAATAAAGGTATATTACAGAAGTAGACTGTAAAAGACTGGAAGTGTCTGTTTCAGAAGTAGAACCCTGTTTCAGGATTCACTCCAAATCTTAGGAAGTGGAAACTGGACACGTGAGGGTACATAAAGCATGTTCTGGAATTTCAAATGAAAGCTCATAGGGGATATTGGGATTATCTCTTGGTTAGTGAAAGCAGTGGAAACAACTATGTTAATCTTATGATCAGAAATAATTACCAAGCACTAGGTCCCAAACCAGAACCCATTCTAAGTTCAAAAACTAAACAAAATGATGTCCACCTTCATTCAGGGAACTGTTGGTAGTTTGGGTTCTGCCTAATCTCTCCCCATACTCCAGAAAAGAAAGATGAGAAAGGGGTAGGGGGAGAGAAAGAGAGTGAGAAAAAGAGAGAGGTCTAGTACTTTTTTTTTTTTTATGATCTATTCCTTTCAAGTTCTTTTTTTATTCATCTCATTTTGTTTTTGTTTTGTTTTTTCCTTTTTTATTAAGGTATTATATGTGTACATATCTTACCATTGCCCCCCCCACCCCACTCCCATACATGCTGTCACCCCCCCAGCATTTTGTGTCGATTGGTTATGCTTATATGCATGCATTCAAGTCCTTCAGTTGATCTCTTATCTCCCCCACCTCTCCCTAACCTTACTGCTGTACTTTGGCAGTCTGTTTGATGCTTTATTGCCTCTGTATTTATCTTTTTGTTCATCGGTTTATAATGTTCTTTATTATCCACAAATGAGTGAGATCATGTGGTATTTTTCTTTCATTGACTGGCTTATTTTGATTAGCATAATGTTCTCCAGTTCCATCCAGGTTGCTGCAAATGGTAAGAGTTCCTTCTTTTTTATGGCAGCATAGTATTCCATTGTGTAGATGTACCATAGTTTTCTGATCCAGTCATCTGCTGATGGGCACCTAGGCTGTTTCCAAATAACAGCTATTGTAAATTGTGCTGCTATGAACATAGGGGTGCATATATCCTTTCTCATTGGTGTTTCTAGTTTCTTAGAATATATTCCTAGGAGTGAGATTGCTAGATCAAATGGGAGTTCCATTTGAGCTCTAGTACTTGTGAGGACAATAAGTCTTAGCTAGAAAACAATTCTAATTAATTTAAATGCTTATTTGAGCCCTGTCTCACATTCATTAATTTTATTTAACTAGTATGATATATCAGGCACGATTCAAAGCTCTTTACAAATATTAACCCATATAATTCTTTTAACAATCCTAGGGGATTGTACTATATTAATCCCATTTGATAGATGATAAAGCTTGCCTAACACTGTATAGCTAATAAGTGTTACTCTAGTCTCACTGATACCCCTGTTCTGTGTTGTCTCTTCAGGTAATGTGATACAGTGTGTGTTTCTGACTAGATAAGATGCTCAGAACTCTTGGCCACACCATGGAGTTTCCTAATCACACTAATCTGGACACTTCTCTTTTTATCCTCCTGGGCATCCCAGGTATGGAACAGTTCCACCTGTGGCTCTCACTCCCTGTGTGCTGCCTGGGCACTGCTACATTTGTGGGCAACATAACCATCCTGGTTGTTGTTGCCACCGAACCAGCCCTGCACAAGCCTGTTTACCTGTTCCTATGCATGCTCTCCACCATTGACTTGGCTGCCTCCTTTTCCACAGTTCCCAAGCTCCTGGCCATCCTCTGGTGTGGAGCTGGACATATCTCTGCCTCTGCCTGCCTGGCACAGATGTTCTTCATTCATGCCTTCTGCATGATGGAGTCCACCGTGCTGCTGGCCATGGCCTTTGATCGCTATATGGCCATTTACTACCCACTCTGCCATGCCACTATCCTTACTGACAGCATCATTGTCCACATTGGAGTGGTAGCTATGGTGTGGGGCTCCATGCTCATGCCCCCATATCGCTTCCTCATTGGGAGTTTAAGCTTCTGTCAAAGCCAGGTAATCCCACACACATACTGTGAGCACATGGCTGTAGTGAAGCTAGCCTGTGGAGATACTAGGCCTAACCGTGTGTATGGACTGACAGCAGCACTGTTGGTCATTGGGGTTGATCTGTTCTGCATTGCTCTCTCCTATGCCTTTATTGCACGAGCTATCTTTCGCCTCTCATCTCAAGAAGCTCGGTCCAAGGCCCTAGGGACCTGTGGTTCCCATGTCTGTGTCATCCTAATCTCTTATACACCAGCCCTCTTCTCCTTTTTTACTCATCGCTTTGGCCACCATGTTCCACTCCATATTCACATTCTTTTGGCCGATGACTACCTGCTCTTCCCTGCCCCGGCCAGCGGGGTCTTCTAACGGGGGTACCAAGGCGGCGCACCTAAGAGAATGAGAAACAGACAAGGGACGCGAAGAATGGAGGCAAGACAAATGGGTTTCTGATCAAGCCTCCAGATTTTATTCTTACAGTGTTCCTTATATGTGGTTTCTAGAAGGGGAGATGCCTAGGAGGGGTGGGGGCTGAGTGGGTCATATGGACTTAGATAATTTGGCTAAGGTCGTAAAGGGTGTTGACTATAGATAAAGGATGGGGCAAAGGGTGCTGACTATAGATAAAGGACAGCTATGTGAAGAATGCTTTGTCCTCAGGCCTGAGGAAGTAGGCCTATGGTGAGGACCAAGTTTCCGTGAGATTCTGCTTCATTAGCTCACTGAAACAATGTTAGAATTAATTTGTGATTGACTCTTGGCTCCTGACACTTCCCACCTGCTCTTAATCCTATGGTATATGGAGTTAAGACCAAAGAGATTCGGGAAAAGGTTGTCAAGGTGTTCCAAAAGGGGCAGGGAACTGGGGTCAAGGCATGTGAGTGACCCAGGAATATAGAAGAGACTTAGTCCAAAAGAAAAGAAGCTTTTCAAGATTAAATGATCCTCAGTTTTTGAAATTGGAAAGAAGTTTTAATAGGGTGATGATGCCTTCCACAGTACCTTCTAGATCATTTCCAAGGTGAAAAATCATAGAGGAGATCAAGTTGGTTCAGCATTTTTAACTTCCATCTAACAAAGCATAACATTGGGAGAGTCTTCCAACCTAGGTTACAAGAGCCTCTGCATAGTCAAAGAAACTTTCCTCAGTTCTTGGCCCTCTCCCAATACAGAGGCATAGATTTCTAACCTCATATTTTAGGCTTTAGCTGCTATTTTTCCATCTACAAGGATCAGAAGATGGGTCCATACAGCAAGAGTGAAAGAGATTAGAGCTACAAGAGACCATAAGAAGCCTGAAACAGCAATCAGAAAGAATATATGCATCCCTTTGTTCATAGCAGCATTATTTATAATAGCTAAAAACTGGAAACAGTCCAAGTACCTATCAATAGATGAGTGGATGAAAAGCTGTGGTACATTTACACAATGGAATACTATGCATCTATAAAAATGAAGGATCTCTTAACCTTTGTCACAGGATGGAGGGACCTAGAGAGTATTATGCTAAGCAAAATAAGCCAGTCTTTTGTATTATTTTACATGATGGCATTTTACTTCCCAGCTTAACACACATGCAAGAGAAATAAATTAAAACTAAGAGTGGGAGACCAGAGTACACTATTGTTTTTTCCAAGACTAATGAAGAGTATACAGAATAAATAAGCCTAATAAATGAGATATTTCCTGTAAACATATACTGAGCTTATACCCCAGTTAGAGACAAGATTCATTCTTCTCAGGCAAATATAACACTTTAACCGAAACATCATGTTTGTATTAATGAGATCACATCATACTATCAACAAGCCTTATAAAGAGAAATAATATAAGCAAACTCATCAGGTAACCAACACCTTGGTTAAAGGACAAGGAGCCAACAAGTCTCAGCAAATTGTCATGCAACTGTTGGAATGAAAGAAGGAGAGCTTAAAAAAAATTCTATTTTATCTAATAGGATTTCATTTTGAGAAGATAATCTGATAAAAAATGTCATATAAGATTTTTTTTAATATACTTTTATTGATTTCAGAGAGGAGGGGACAGGGAGAGAGAGATAGAAACATCAATGATGAGAGAGAATCACTGATGGGCTTGCCTCCTGCACATACCCTAATGGGGATCGAGCCCACAACCTGGGCATGTGCCCTTGACCGGAATCGAACTTAGGACCCTTCAGTCCACAAGCTGATGCTCTATCCACTGAGCCAAACTGGCTAGGGCATGTCATATAAGTTTTACATACAAGTTTATTTATTATGTTTTTAAAGAGGGATATGTAAGTATAAGATTATGTTTAAATGAATTAAATGCATCTATAATATACTTTTATTTAATTCTAGTAATGCTGTTTTGGAATTATATAAGTTTAAATGAAAATACCAGTCCATGTTATAATGCATTATGATCATTTTTTGTAAATACATGTATAATAAAAACATATCAATAATTTACATATATGTATTTTTAATCAAGCTAAAGATATACCAGAAGTTTCCTCTAAGTTGTAGAATTATGAATATTTTTTAGTAAACTTTAAAAGGATTAGCCAAAAAACATATATACGGAACACATAGACACAGACAACAGTGTGGTGATAGCCAGAGGGTAAGAGGGATGGGGCCCATGTGCAGGTGGGCAGAGCAGGCTAAAATAGGGGTGGCAAAAGACTTTATTTGGGGTGATGGGCACAAGATGCACTCTGCAGATGATGTTTTATTAAGTTGTACACTTGAAACCTGTATGGTTTTGCAAACCAATATCATTCCAATAAATTCAATAAAATAAAATACCTATCATTCCAAATTATTTAATATATGTTGGTATTACTTTAATCTATTTTAAATAGGTAAAAAATTAGAATCAGTTACTTTCTAAAATTATTGTTGTCATCCTGATTATTATTTTAAGTTTTACATATTCATCTATTTTTTTAACAATGTGGAAATGCAATAAGCCTAAGCTTTTGATGTCTTTCTTTTCTAGCCTAAACTTTTGATGTCTTTCATAACATTCATCATATTCCTTCCTTGAAAGTAAGCCTTTTAAATCAGGGGCCATATTTATGTATTTCCTAGACTATCTTAGAGAGTAGAAAATCTCAATAAACATTTATTAAATGGAGAAATGAAACATTACATTTATTTTTAAAATAAAAAATGAATCAATGTGTGAATTTAAAATATTTCCTATTTAAATGCTTTTGATCTATTTTTTTTCACAGAGCAGTGGGAAAAATATAAATTTGTGATAAATATTAAATCTTAGTTTTAATAAAAATAACTGTGGTCATTTTCATTCTTTACCTTTCCATATATGCATGCTAACACACAAACACAGACTCACAAGCGTTAATTCACTTAAATATGTATCATTATTCAGATATTAATAGTGGAAAGTTCTCTTTTTCTTCTCCCCATAGAGATTAGCTTGATCCCCACATGTATCTATGATATTTTGAAATATACCCTTGGGACACATAACACACATTTTCATTTAAAGGCTCAGTTCAATAGTACAGAAAATAAGGAAGTTAGAGGTTGGCAGCTAGCTACACATGCACATTTATTCTACAATTGTGATTATTTTCACCAAGATCCTGAACACCTGGACCAGATTGCATTCAGCTCACTGTTTTGCTATCCAGAAACTAAGGTATTTAAGGCATACAAGAGAGGTTAGTTGCCACATTTTTTTCAGCAGTAAGATAAAATGGAGAGAGGATTTGAATATACATCAATTGCTTATTATTTTTTCAGAAATAAATATTTTATTTCATTCACACAATTTGAAGGCAGATGTATTGTGTAAAATTGAGTGTTCCTGGAAGACATGTGCTTTCCCAAATACTAGTATGGCAATAAATGCAATCTAATATACTGATCATGACTGTCTGTGTTATTTCTCTATCCACATAGAAATCTTTATTTCAGTAGTGGTAGAAATCATGACAAGGAGAAATATGAGAATAGAAAATAGTTCTTGACTATTAGAGCAATCTTCAGATTATTTTTGCTTCTTACCTGTCCCTACCGTATTCCTCGAAATTATAGTGCAGTCTCCCTTGATTATTTTCTGGAGAGACTGAGCTGTAACTCTAAGGTTGTAAGGCATGAAGAGAGGTCCTTGAAGAGCATGCTTACTAACATGTTCAACCCGTGTTTACTTTCTATTTCCAACCCAAATTACCTTTGGAAAATCTGAGCTGTGTTCTCTTGGTGTCACTTTAGGCTGTAGAATTTTCCTTATACACTATCAGATGATGATTTTAAAATAGTCAGTTTTATTAATGAAGGGTAGAATGACCATTTCTATTGATGGAACACAGAATTCATTTAGTGGCATTTAATTGCCTTCTATGATGTTAATTTTTGTAAGCAAGCCAAAATCACTGTTGGTCTGAGAGTACATAAAATTTTAATTTTAACTTAATTCAATATGTCACTTTTATGATAGCATTTTTGTGTCCTGTTTTCAAGTATTTGCCTATTCCAAATATCAAAGAGAATGTGTGTTTTGCATTTTACTTTTAACTCAATATTTTTCTAAAATTGTTTTTGTGTATGATATGATTTAGAGAACAAAATATGTTTCTTTTTCTTTCACATATATTCATTGACTCAGTAATACTTATTGAAAATAACATTTTTTTCTCCACAATCTGCAGTGTTCCCTTTGTCATAAATTAAATGGTTTAATGTGTGTATCAATATTTGGTTTCTGGATCCTATATTTCTTGCAAAAGCATTTTCATCCACATTTAAAAGGATGGGCAATCTGTTTTTTAAGGAAGTCACATACATTTTCCATATGCTTATTTTAGGAATTGGAAAAATGAGGTTAAGATCCATATAGTTCATTAAGATACTACTTTTTTTGAATTCCTGATCTTAGATCATTTGAGAGGCCAAAAAACCCTCAAAGGTGTTAAGTGAATTAAAAAATTAGTTATCAAATTTAGGTGTACTAACAAATTGGTGGCATTTCCACCACATTATTTGAAAATGCTTTTATGGAAAATCAGATACACCATTTTCTGTTTCTGGTAACTAACTGTAGGAGTATTGGGAAGGTGTTTAATGGAAGCCAATTGGGTTGTTTGGGAAATTTGGTCAGAGAGTTCCTTTCATGCTAGTGGGCAGAAAACTTACATAAAATTTCTTGTTGCTGTGCTTTCTAAAGGATTATCTGCCATTCTAATCTGCATGAATTTCCCATGAATTCTTATTTTGCTACCTTTTGGGCAGAGACTACAATATCTCAATGTTTCTCCCTTCCCTTTTTTACCCTCACTGATGGGGGTGGAGGTGGAGGTTGAGGATATTTTCCTTGAGGGTAGAAAGAGGATTCTGACTTCACTGTTAAGCACCATAAAGTTAATTTATGACCCTCTGGACTCTTGTGAATTATTTATTCTCTATTACCAATAAATTTTCTATTATTTGATAATTACAAGATTCTTTATGATTTAGCTCCTGGCCAAATGTTTAGCTTATGACTTTGTCCCACCACACCAGTGAATTCTCACACACTTGATTGTTTTGATTTTCATATTTTTACATGTTGATTCTTCTCCCTGGAAATCCTTTTACAAATAAGTATCCTTATAATTTGTCTTTCTTCAAAATAGGTATCAAACCCTTTTTCTTTAACATAGTCAATAGTCTGGTGCTCACTTAGGGTCTTGTACAGACTTCTGTTTTAGTTCTTGTTACATTTACTGTGATTATTTGTATGTATCTTGATTTCTACACTAAATTCTGAGCTCCTTAAAAGATGAAAATGTGTCTAGTCTTAAAAGATGAAAATGTGTCCTGATATTGTCACATTGTAGGTATTCAATAAATATTTCTGAGAAATAAAGAGATTAATAAAAGAATGAGATGCGATTTCTTCACCCCAAATATTTAGTTAACTTGAAAATAAGATTTTGGTGTAAGTGCAGAATTTTGGATTAATTGATTTTTCTTTTGGATGAGAAATAAATTTACTGTGTGGTCAGAAGTAAAATTATAAAATTACATTTCTATTGATTCCCACTAGAACCCAATTAAAATAGTTTCCATTGTTAAGAAGTTATAAAAATGTAAACCCAAAAGGTCAGAGAGAACAAGTGATAAAATAATAAAAATTGAAGATAACATATTTTTGAATGACAAATATTACTGGAGAAACTAGCCTAATTGAGGCAAAAATTGATTGAATGAACAGAAGAACTGATCAACAAATGAGCAACAAATAAACAAACAAAAAAAAGCTACTCCATGGAACTTAAAAAATATGATTGTGTGATCATTAAAATGCACTAGAAAATTTTTAAACATACGGTGAAAGTTACATAGTAACCATAAATTATATTTTCTCTTTTCTTTTTCTTACTCTAGAAAAAATCCCACATAAATTTTAAGCCTAATTGATCATGCTACAGCTGAATAAAACATACCTGCACCCAGCCTCATTTATTCTTAATGGAATCCCAGGACTTGAAGACATACAAATATGGATTTCCTTCCCATTCTGCTCAATGTATGTTGTAGCTATGTTTGGGAATTGTGGGCTCCTCTACCTCATCCGCTATGAAGACTCACTGCACAAGCCCATGTACTATTTCTTGGCCATGCTTTCCCTTACTGACCTTGTCATATGCTCTAGTACAATCCCTAAAGCCCTCTGCATCTTTTGGTTTCATCTTAAGAAAATTGGCTTTGATGAATGCCTGGTCCAGATGTTCTTTACCCACACCTTCACAGGAATGGAGTCTGGGGTGCTTATGCTTATGGCCTTGGACCGCTATGTAGCCATCTGTTACCCTCTGCGCTACTCAACTATCTTCACCAACAATGTTATTGCAAAGGTTGGGCTTGTTACTTTCCTGAGAGGGGTATTGCTTATTATTCCTTTTTCTTTCCTCACCAAGCGCCTTCCCTACTGCAGAGGCAATATAATATACCACACTTTCTGTGACCACATGTCTGTAGCCAAGTTATCCTGTGGCAATGTCAAGATCAATGCCATCTATGGTCTGATGGTTGCCCTTCTGATTGGAGGTTTTGACATCCTGTGCATTACAATTTCCTACACCATGATTCTCCGGGCCGTGGTCAGCCTCTCCTCAGCAGATGCTCAACAGAAGGCCTTCAGTACCTGCACGGCCCACATCTGTGCCATTGTTTTCTCCTACAGTCCAGCTTTCTTTTCCTTCTTTTCCCACCGCTTTGGGGGTCATACAATACCTCCATCTTGCCACATCATTATAGCCAATATTTATGTGCTCCTACCTCCCACTATGAATCCTGTTGTCTATGGGGTAAAAACCAAGCAGATACGAGACTGTATCATTAGGATCCTTTCAGGTTCTAAAAATATCAAATCCCATAGCATATTAAAGAGGTAATTTCCAGGAGAGAGAAGGGCTTCTATTTAGACAGGAGCCAATAAAATATTTTGAGAAGTACTACTTTGACCATAGAAATGAAGCATGTTGAATGGTGCTTTTCTAAATATGTCTTGAGAATTTCAACATCACTGGACAGCCTACCAACCTTTCTGTGAATTATTTTTGTTTCTCACTCCATTGAAATATTAGTCTAATAATTAACTCACATTCCTTGAACAAACTTAATTATTCATTAATTATTAAAAACTAGAGGCCCAGTTCATGAAATCCGTACACAGGTAGGATCCCTAGGCCTGGCCAGCAATCAGGGTTGATCAGGGCCTTCCAGTTTCTGGCTGGGGCCTTCATTCTGGCTGCCAACCAGGGCCTCCCTTTGTTCTGTGTCGCCCCTGGTGGTCAGTGCACATCATAGAAAGCAATAGAACTTCCAATCTACAGGTTGAGCTCCTGAGAGGATGCTTTTCATATTAGCCATATATATATTAGATAGATATACAAAGTGGAAGGAGATGATTTCATTTCCAAATAGTGATTATAATTTACAGACTGAGAGACAGTTGTTACTTTCCTCTGGAAAATATTGGCTATATATTTTTAATCAGTATCAAAATACCTTTCTTCAATGACTTCTTTCTGAAAGAGAAACAAGCAAGACTCCTACAAAGTCATTAAGTTAATCTGTTTGAAATCTCTGGGCATCTTATTATTATTATTATGCTAAATACATCTCCCCTTTCCAGATCAGGTATGTTATTTTCCTGCAAACTAATTTGATATTCAATTTCCTTCAAGAGGGTCTTTGAAAGCATATAATCTGGAGGGTGAGGTTAATAGAGGTTACATCTTCACCAAATGTAAAAACTATCTATACTAATAAAAGCATAATATGCTAATTAGATTGGAAAGCCAAATGACCTTCCAGATGTCCTTCTGGACAAACTTGCAGTGGCGGAGGCCAAGGCAGAGGCAGTTAGGGGCCATCAGGCAGGCAGTGGAGCAGTTGTGGGTGATCAGTCTGGCCAGGGAGCAAGCAGTTGTGGGCAATCAGGTCAGCAGGGAAGCAGTTAGTGGCTATCAGGCAGGCAGAAAGAGGCGTTTAAGGGTGATCAGGCCAGCAGGGGAGCAGTTAGGGTCGATCAGGTCAGCACATGGAGCAGTTAGGGGCAATCAGGCAGGCAGAGGTGGTTAGGGGCTATCAGGCAGGCAGGCAGACAGGCGAGCAGTTTGGAGCCAGCAGTCCCGGATTGCAAGAGGGATGTCCGACTGCTTGTTTAGGCCCTGGCCTCTAGCTGTATATATAAAACACATGAGTGGGGACAAATTAACAAACAAATAAAAAAAAGAACACATAATGGAGCAAAGATAGTCTATTCAATAAATTGTGCTGTAAAATTGGACAAATACATGCAAAAAAATAAACTAGACCACCTCTTACACCATACACAAGAATAAACTCAAAACGGATTAAAGACATAAATGTTAGACTCAATACCATAAAAATTCTGGAAGAAAACATAGGCAATAAAATCTCAGACATTTCTCATAGCAACATTTTTTCTGATATATCTCCTCAGGCAAGGGAAACAAAAGAAAAAATATATAAGCAAGACTACATCAAACTAAAAAGCTTTTGCACAGCCAAAATGAAAAGAGAACCCACTGAATGAGAGAACATATTCACCAATGATACATCTGATAAGGGATTAATACCCACAACTTATAGAGAACTTATAAAAGTCAACTCCAAAAAAAAAAAAATCAACAACCCAAACAATATAATTAAAAAATGGGCAAAGGGCCTAAATAGATACTTCTCCAAAGAAGATATTCAGATGGCCAATAGACACATGAAAAAATGCTCAACATCACTATTCATCAGAGAAATGCAAATTGAAACCACAATGAAATATCAACTCACACATATCAGAATGGTTATCATCAATAAATCAACAAACAGAAAGTGTTGACAAGGGTGTGAAGAAAAGGGAACCCTAGTGCACTGTTGGTGGGAACACAGATTGGTGCAGCCACTGTGAAAAGCAGTATGTAGTTACCTTAAATATTAAAAATGGAACTGCCTCATGACCCAGTGACTCCACTTCTGGGAATATATCCAAAGAAACCTGAAACACAAATTTGAAAGAATATATGCACCCCTATGTTCATTGCAGTGTTATTAGCAATAGCCAAGATTGGGAAGCAGCCCAAATGTCTATCAGTAGATGAGTGAATCAACAAGTTGTGGTATATTTACATAGTGGAATACTACTTGGTTGAAAAAAAAAAAGAAAAGAAGGAAAACTTAAATTTTGTGACAGCATGGATAACCTGGACAGCATTATGCTAAGTGAAATAAGCCAGTCAGAGAAAGACAAGTACCATATGATTTAATTTATTATTTCAAAATAAACTAACAAACAAAATAGAAACAGACTCAGACATAGAGACAAGACTGACAGCTGTCAGAAGTGGAAAGGTGCCAGGCTGGTGAAAAAAGTGAAGGGATTAAGCATAAAAACAACAACTCATAACACAGATAGCAATATGGTGATTACCAGAATGCAAGGGAGTTGTGTGTGTGGGGAGAGTAAGGGGGGTGATAGAAGAGGGTATCAAGGGGAATAAATGGTGATGGAAGGAGACTTGACTTGGGAGAGTGAACACAAAGTACAATATACAGATGATGTATTATAGAATTGTACAACTTGAAGCCTATATATTCCTAGAAGTGGCTCAAATGGAAGTTCCATTTTTAGTTTTTTGAGAAAACTCCATACTGTTCTCCACAGTGGCTGTACCAGTCTACATTCCCACCACTAGAAATAGCAATTAGAAAGGATATATGCACCCTTAAGTTCATAGCAGCACAATTCACCATAGCTAAGATTTGGAAACAGCCTAAGTGCCCATCAGCAGATGAGTGGATTAAAAAATTGTGGTACATCTACACAATGGAATACTATGCTGCAATGTAAAAGGAATTCTTACCATTTGCAACAGCATGGATGGAACTAGAGAGCATTATGCTAAGTGAACTAAGCCAGTCAGAGAAAGATAAATATCACATGATCTCACTCATTTATGGAATATAATGAACAGCATAAACTGATGAACAAAAAACAGATCCAGAGACAGAGAAACATTGATCAGACTGTCAAACCTCAGAGGGAAGGTAGGGGAGAATGGAGGTAAGGGGTAGAGATCAACCAAAGGACTTATAATAAAACAAAATAAAAAACATATATAGCCGAAACCGGTTTGGCTCAGTGGATAAAGCGTCAGCCTGCGGACTGAAAGGTCCCAGGTTCGATTCTGGTCAAGGGCATGTACCTTGGTTGCGGGCACATCCCCAGTAGGGGGTGTGCAAGAGGCAGCTGATTGATGTTTCTCTATCATCAATGTTTCTAACTCTCTATCCCTCTCTCTTCCTCTCTGTAAAAAATCAATAAAATATATTTTAAAAAAACCTATATAATTTTATTAACTAATGTCACCCTAATACATGAATACACTCAATAAAAATAAAATAAAATAATTTCATTTAAAGAAGCAGATAAATGTTTATTACTTTTGTAAAAAAATGTATTTTATTGATTTTTTTACTAGAGGAAGGGAGAGATATAGAGAGTTAGAACCATTGATGAGAGAGAAACATCAATCAGCTGCCTCCTACACATCTCCTACCGGGGATGTGCCTGCAACCAAAGTACATGCCCTTGACTGGAATCGAACCTGGGACCTTTCAGTCTGCAGGCCCAGGCTCTATCCACTGAGCCAAACCGGTTAGGACATGTTTATTACTTTTAAACAAGATGAAATGAATAAAGTTGGATGAATACCAAACTGTTTCAAAGTATCAATTCAAGTAGAACTTCAATTTTTTAAAAGAAGTGTTCATCACTGAAAAACAAATACATTTTGCCAGGAGCTGTAGCTGAAGGGCATTAAGGAATGACTGATGAATGGCTATGGGGTTTCCTTTGGAGGTAATGGAATTGTGCTAAAACTACATAGCAATGATTGTTGTACAGCATTGCAAAAATACTGAAAGACAATTGTACACTTTCAAATGGTTTAAATGGGCAATTTTTTGATGTGCATTTCACCCCCCCCAAAAAAAAAGATAAAGTAGAAAAAACACTGCTAAAGTATTTTCTACATATATATTTGTTGTATAATTTTCTGTAAAATAAAAGAATACATATGTCTAAGAATATTAAAATGTTTAAAGAAATTGTGTAGACACCCATGATGTACTTTTAATCATAGTATTATCGGACCATCTTGTTTTGAATGTGATTATGGTATAACATTAATTGAAAATGGCAGAAATTTTGTTCTAGTATGGTATTACCCAATCTTTCTAAAAAACATACTGTATAACAAAGGCATATAAAGAAGTGTACCAGCCGAAACCGGTTTGGCTCAATGGATAGAGCGTCGGTCTGCGGACTGAAAGGTCCCAGGTTCGATTCCGGTCAAGGGCATGTACATTGGCTGCGGGCACATCCCTGGTAGGGGGTGTGCAGGAGGCAGCTGGTCGATGATTCTCTCTCATCGATGTTTCTAGCTCTCTATCCCTCTCCCTTCCTCTCTGTAAAAAAAAAAATCAATAAAATATATTTAAAAAAAAAAAAAAAGAAGTGTACCAGAAGATACCTCTTCATATAGATTATGAATTCTATTTATCTCTTTCTTAATCATTTAAAATTTTCCAATTAATAAAATTATGCAGGAACTAGAGGCCCGGTGCATGAAATCATGCATGGGTAGGGTCCCTAGGCCTAGCCTGCAATCAGGGCCATCTTGTTCCCATTTGCCAGTCCCCAGTCCCTTCCCACTGCCACTCACCCCAGTTCCTCATGGTTCCCCATTCACCATCCAGTGATCGGAGCCTGCAGGCTGGGGTGGGGGAGGAACCAAGAGATGGTCAATGCACCTCATAGTGACTGGTCAATCAGTTGCTCTGGCCATTATGGTTGCTGGCTTTTTATTATATAGGATGACTCTTAGTATTTAATTAAAGTCTTATAAAATAGTATCTTATAATTATTGCAAAAATCACTATCCATTATAATCTCAAAATTGGAGCATCAAGATAATCCTGACATATATGTATGCATAATAATTTGAAGTTTTGAAAGAAAAATAAATAGGAGAACATATATGTGTGACAGTGATGGAAACTTTCTGAAACATTGTAAGTTCTTTCCACTTGTGTCCTAAACATTCTTTCAGAAGGAAACAAACTCTTTCATAAAGATTAAAATCACCAACTTTCATTATAATTTCTTGTTCATTCTTTTTCCCCACCCCCAGATATAATTCTTCACACACAAGCACACTGATATGGATGCATGCATGAAATTATTCTCTTATTTGTGGATCATAAAGTATTCAGTAAGAATTTAAAACTTCCACTCTTTTCCTCATCCCATAGTGTTTAGCTTGATTTCTAAACCAGCACCCATGTCTCTAATATTCCATAACATTCCCTGGATATCTACAACACATTTTTCTTTAAAAACTCAGCTCAATAATATGTTGTCAAGGGAGTTAGAGGTTAATGGCCGTGCAAGTATATATATGGCAGTCATGATGTTTTTTAAACAAAACCCTGAGCACCTGACCTAATTGCATTCATCCCGCTGTTTCTCTACCAAGAATCTCAGGTATTAAAGGGCACACAAAAGTGGGACTACTTAAGATTTTTGTTGTAGTTAGTACTAAGATTAATTGTAGAGTTTTTATGAATTGATTATAGTCTTAGAAATCCATGGATTTAATTACATACACACATTTGAAGGCATAAGTGTTGTAAAAGATAGGTGAGGGGGGCTCGAGAATGTTAATTCCCCAATTTTCAGAATAAAATTCAGTGTCTCTTTCCATTATGAATATAAACATTGTTGTTATTTTGCCAAACCAGCAGGGATTATTGGCTCTGTCAAAGTGGAAGTCAGGTATGATTCACCACCATGATTCACAAGAAATGGAACAGCTAGAGAACGATTCTCAATTTTGGTCAGAACACTCATGCTTTTTAGCTGCCCTCCCATTGATCTCTGAATAAGAATCTAATTTATTTGCTTTTATTCTAGACAGAATTATTTGTGCGTGTTTCATCCATGTTATAGGGCAAAACCCATCTGGAGGAACCCACTATCCTATTGACAAAAGACCTTGAATGGTAAAATTGAAGATCATCTAGTGAGAAGCCATGAGGCGTGGAAATGAGAATAGAGAACAGACAATGTTAAACTGTACAAGGACATTGAAGGTTAGCTAATAAGTTGCTATTGATTTACGTGTACAATTTTTAAAATTTCCACCATGAACTAATGGAGTGAAAAAAATAATTTCAGTATTTCTATTATTTTGCTGATGGAAAACCTTAGCAACCCTGGAGATGAAACAATTTAATGCAATCAGCATAAACTCCACTGTTAATTCAATCATATCATTTACAGTTTCTCAAAGTGATCTTGATCCAATCATTACTTATTTAACTTCCATTTTGTCTGACATTAATAATTCCCAACTGATTTGGAGCCAATTGTTTTTTTCTTAGTATAATTCTCTTTCACCAAAAAATCTTTATGCATACTTTGTGTATGGTTTGCTTTGCACATTTTTAATTATTTAAAATATATTTTTAATTTTTACATGTATGTACTGATAGCATAAATTTGAATTTAAAATCTCTGTGAAATATGACCAATTTGCAGTATATTTTAATTAATTTATCCTTATTGTCCAAACCAAAACATATTCATTGTGAGCTGACTTATTCAATTTCCTCTCTTTTGAAAATTCCTTTTGATTTATCTATTTTAAGAGAGAGAAAGTTATTTACTTTAGAAATTTAGGTTTTATGTTGATTCATGAAATAGACATCATCACTTCATTTCTTCAGGTGATTCCCCTTATTCTTTCCAGAACACATATTGCTTACACTACAATATAATAATTCTTAAAAGTTTATTATGAAAATAGAATTAGTTCTACATTAATTTGTACATTCATTCAAAAACATCTGTTGAGATCTAATATGTGCAAAATGTCTTGGTAAAAACTTCAAATAGAAATGTAAGTACAATATGTTGCAATATTAGAGGTTTGGATAAACTGTGGTTGGTTTAAGAATATAAATAGGTTTTATAATACCATCATGTTACACTTTTAAAAAAGGGATTGACTGCTGTTGTAAAAAGGAAGGAACTCCTACCAATTGCAACAGCATGGATGGAGCTGGAGAGCATTATGCTAAGTGAAATAAGTCAGTCAGAGAAAGATAAATATCACATGCTCTCACTTATTTCTGGATTATAACGAACAACATAAACTGGTGAACAAAAATAGATCTAGAGATAGAGAAGCATGGATCAGATGCTCAAACATCAGAGGGAAGTCAGGGGAGGGTGGACTAAGGGAGAGAGATCAACCAAAGGTCTTGTATGTATGCATATAAGCATAAACAATGGATACAGACACCTGGGAAGGTGAGGGCATGAGTGGAGGGATGGCGGTACAATGGGGAGATAAGGACACATTTGTAATACCTTAATCAATAAAGAAATAAAGGGATTGATCCATCAACAAATATATTCCTTTCCTATGAAACCTGCCACTTTTCCAATTACTTCTTATTAACAAGATTTAAAGGATGACTTTCTACCCTCCTTGAAGGAGAATTGAGACTTCCTAACAAAGATAATGATTTTACCTAGATTCAGTGATGGGAGTGCACAAAAGAAAATAGAGGGTTGCTAAATCACCAAGCTAAGAACAAGCAGTGTAGTGTGAGAATGAATAGCAAATAGCAACAGTAGAGAACTCTAATCTGGCAGAATGCTAATCATGCTTCAGGTCTAAGAGCCTTTGCCTTTTCCTCATTGAAAAACTTCCTGAGCTCCTACACATTTTTGCTTCGTTACTATTCTGTCCACTACTGCTTGACTCAGTTTGTGATGATACTACATCAGTCTTAGAGGAGCATTATAATTATGTCTTCCTTGGGTCACTTTGCTGTTTCCAAAATAGTTGCTTGTTGAAATATATAATCTTTCAACCTTCATTGTGAATAGAGATAAAACAGGGCTAACAGCTGAGTCAATAAACACTTCATATCTCTGATTCAACCACTGTTGTAACATTAATATTTTTGATGTATTCTTCAAAACTGTTGATGTTCTTAAAATAAGTTCTTTTCAATAGTCTTGATCTGATCTGTTATCTAAGTGTTTCCATGCATAAATTTCTTTACTCTCAATTCTATACATTAAGGCCCTAAATAAAGTCATCCTTTAGCAAACTAAAGGTAAGAGGCAAGGTCACACATCAGGTCACTTTCGTGTTGTCCAGTTTTCATGACTTACAATATGGAAGGGAATGAACAAGGCCCTGATATCTCTGATATTCTAACCCATAATTATAAGAGGATGAAGATAATGTGACCTGCCTTATAGAGTTTTTGTGATGATTGTGTTAACAAAAATGCACTATTACAGTTTCTGCCTCATTATAAATATCCAATAAAGATAGTGCAGAATGAGAATAATCAAGATTAATAATAAAGAATCCTCATCTCAATGAAGTGTTTACCAGAGGGAAAGGAGATTTGGAGGTGGTAAAAGTTAAAAAGGGTCAAATACATGATAACGGAAAGAGATTTTGAGTGGTGGGAACACATGCCAATATCCAGATAATGTATCCTAGAGGTGTACACTTGAAACTCATATAATCTTATCAACCATTGTCATTTCAATAAATTTAACTAAAAAATAAAAAGAATTACCATGAAAATAAACAAAGAAAATAATAATTTTTAAAAATCTTAATCCTCGAATACTCTTGTTTAAATATGGTCATAGATATTCAGAATGGTAACCTTGAATATTTTTTTCTCTTACTAAAGAATGTTCCAAAATCTCAAAGCCTCCAACATCTCTGAGATCCAGGTCTCTGAATTTATTCTGATGGGATTACCAGGCATTCACAGCTGGCAACACTGGCTCTCCCTGCCATTGGCTCTGCTCTACCTCCTAGCTCTCAGTGCCAACATCCTTATCCTGATCATCATCTATCAAGAGACAACACTGCACCAGCCTATGTACCATTTCCTGGGCATCCTGGCTGTGGTAGACATGGGGCTGGCTACCACTATCATGCCCAAGATATTGGCCATCTTATCGTTCAATGCTAAAGCCATCAGTCTTCCTGAGTGCTTCCTGCAGATGTATGCCATACATTGTTTTGTGGGCATGGAGTCCGGTATCTTTGTATGCATGGCTATAGATAGATATGTAGCTATTTGTCGACCACTACGCTACTCATCAATAATTACTGAATCTTTTGTGGTCAAAGCAACTGTGTTCATGGCACTCAGAAACACCATAAGTACCATTCCAGTGCCTGTATTGGCTGCTCAGAGACACTACTGCTCCAAGAACCAAATAGAACACTGTCTGTGTTCTAATCTCAGTGTCACTAGTCTATCCTGTGATGATAGAACCATCAACAGCATTTACCAGCTTCTTCTGGCCTGGACGCTCATGGGAAGTGACCTGGGTTTGATTATTTTATCATATGCTTTGATACTTCACTCTGTGCTGAAGCTGAATTCAGCAGAAGCTGCATCCAAGGCCTTAAGTACCTGCACATCCCACCTCATTCTGATCCTATTCTTCTATACAGTTGTCATTGTTATTTCCATCACCCATAGTGCAAAAAAAGCAGTTCCCACCATTCCAGTGCTACTCAATGTACTGCACAGTATCATTCCTCCTGCCCTCAATCCCATGGTGTATGCTCTCAAGAACAAGGAGCTAAGGCAGGGTTTATATAAGGGTCTTAAAGTACACATCAAGAACAACTAATGCATAGAGGATGCTTATTTTTCTCATTTCTCCAGATATATACTCAATGTAATATCTAGGAAGTTCTTAATGGCAGAAGAACTTAAGAAAAGTGGCACTGTTTCAGCTTTCAGTTATTATAACGTATCAGTGGCAACAACTAAAACATAAAGTTGGTCAAATACTAGTATATGTTGACAGAAGAATATTGGACTTTGAGTGGTGGGTACACAATGCAATACACAGCTGATGTATCATAGAATTGTACTCTTGAAATCTATAAAATTTTATTAACCAATGTCCCCCTAATAAATCTAAAAACAAAGAAAGAAAAAATGGTGACACATTTGAAGTTTTGGGTTTTCAACAAAATCTTAATCAAAGTCAGTAACATTATGTTGCCTGTACTGTCAAGGAATATAAAGGAAATGCAATGAAATACTATTTTGTTTTATATATCTTGTCTTTCTATGCCTCTTCTGCCCCCCCCCCATTTTTTTGTTTTGTAATGTCTTTCTCTATTTCTTAGTTCACAAGAATGAAAATACTTATTGCCATAATTGATTATTCATTAGTTCAAAACATTTTATAATCAATTGGAATAATTATTTTTCTTATTACAAATGGCAGTGAAGCATTTTTATTACTAAGATTTGTTTGGGAAATGCTTTCTGAAATAATTAACCATTGTCCAAGAGCCATATCCTTCATATGTTACTTCCATAAGGGGAATAAGTATGCATTTGAATTCCAGTAAAAAAGTATTTAAAATCATGAGAATAGTACACTTTTATTGTACAATTAAATATTGCAATGCAAATGTCTAGAAAAGAATCTTTGTGAACATCAACATAAATAGATATCTTTACAATTTAATAAACTTTAAAAGAGTTTATATTTTCATATTTTTGACTTACATTTAGAATTATTCAGTGCTTTAGGAATTGTGTAATTGTAAGGTGACTGTCTTTGGTACCATGTTGATAAACAGGGAAGCACTGAAAGGGCAGTTCCCAGAAAGATCAGAAATGTTACTGAGGAATGTGGGAAATAAGAAAGCAAAATGAATAAAGCATTTAATGTAATTTATGTTTAGAGGGGATGCACTCTTATAATTTCACTGTTTCTAACATATACTAGTATAGCAAACATTATGAATGAAGAATTGTCAGGACTCTTTTTCATATAGCCAATGCCATGATTGTGCTATTCTTTAGAAATTCTTAATGATTACAACCAAAATGTGTTGGTCATGCTCAGGAATAAATTTCTTGTCATTTCTAATGGCTTTTATTCTTCTATCCCAGAGTTCTCACTTTTTCATGGAGGCTTCATCTACTTGAAGCCATCCTCTCAATTTAATCCAATATTGTATGGTGGCTTCTGTAAGTCATTTTAGAGCCAACTGAAATCTGTTTTTTATTTTCTGTCTTTTGTTAATTTACCCTGACACAATTTTAACAGTTGAATTGACATAGATTGTAAACATGCTGCTGATAAATTGGAAAAGATAGAAATTGGCGGAAATAGAGTCTAAATGAAATATGAGCAATGAAATATAAATTGTAAAAACTCACAAAGATGCTGAGGGAAGGCGGGGGTGTCGGGGTAAGAGATCAACCAAAGGACTTGTATGCATGCATATGAGCATAACCAATGGACACAGACAGGGGGGCTGGGGTGAGGGAATGTGCTGGGGTTGGGGGTGGCCAGGGAGAGGTCAATGTGGAAAATAGGAGACATATAATACATTAAACAATAAAGAACTTAAAAAAAACTCACAAAGAAATTAATACCATTTTTCTTTAAAATTGCTACAATTTACCATATTAAGCTTTACTGACAACTCAAAGAGAATTTATTTTTGTGGTTTATATCTATAAATATGAACTGTGTTCAAAATTAAAACAGAAAATTTTTAAGTGTTTATTTTAAAAATATTTTTATTACAATTATTATTGTAATTAAATACTGACATACAATATTATATTAGCTGCAGGAGTACAATATAGTGATTAGACATTTATATAACTTATGAAGTGATCACCTCAATAGATCTCAAACACATCTGACACCATATGTAGCTATTATATTATTGACTATAGTCCCTATGATGTAAATATCCATGATTATTTTCTAATTAACAATCTGTATCCCTTCCTCTTTTTCACCCATTCCTGAAACCCCCTCCCATCTGGCAACCATCAAAATGTTCTCTGTGTCTATGAGTTTGTTCCTGTCTCATTTGTTCACTTATTTTGTTTTTTAGATTCCACATAATATGTGTTAGTCTTTCTCCATCTGACTTACTTCACTTAGTATAATACTCTCAATGGCCATCCATGTTGTCCCAAATGGCAAGATTTCACTCTTTTATGGCTGAATAATACTCCATTTTGTATTTGTACCACTTCTTTATCTATTCATTATTGATGGATGCTTTGGTTACTTCCAGATCTTGGCTGTTGCAAATAATGCTACAATGTACATATGTCTTTTCAAATTAGTGTTTTAGGTTTCTTTGAATAAATGCCCAGAAGTGAAATTGCTGGGTCCTTCTTTGTCTCTTATTATAGTCATTGTTTTAGATTCTATTTTATCTAGTATAAGTATTGCTACCCACCTTTTTCTTTCTTTCTTTCTTTCTTTTTTTTTTTTGGTTCTATTTTCATGAAATTCTTTTTCCACCCCTTTATTTTGTCTGTCTATGTGTTTTGATCTGAAGTGAGTCTCTTATAGACAACATATATAAGGGTCTTATTTTCTTATCTATTTAGCCACTCTATATTTTTATTGGAATATTTAAACCATTAATGTTTAAAGTAAATGATTAATAGATATGTGGTTTTTGTCATTTTATTATTCCTTTAACATTTCTTGTAATATTGGCTTGGTGGGGAAGCAATTTATTTGTCCTTCAATTTTAAATGATAGCCTTGCTGGGTAGAGTAATCTTGCTTTTCATCACTTTGACTATCCAGCGCCGATCCCAGAAGACCAGCAAAGTTTCTATTGAGAAATAAGCCTACAGTTTTCTGGGAGCTCCCTTGTGAGGTAACTAACTACTTTTCTCTTGCTGCTTTTAAAATTCTCTGTTTGTCTTTAACCTTTGGCATTTTAATTACAGTGTGTCTTGGTGTGGGCCTTTTGGGGTTCATCTTGTTTGAAACTCTCTGCATTTCCTGAGCCTGTATGTCTATTTCCTTCACCAGGTTAGGAAAGTTTGACGTCATTATTTCTTCAAACAGGTTTTCAACTCCTTACACTTCTCTTCGCCTTCTGGTGTGCCTATAATGTGAATGTAGGTACGGTTGATATTGTCTCAGTGGCCCTTTAATCTATCCTAATTTTTTATTAATTCTTTTTTTATTTTATCTGTTCTGATTGGGTGCTTTCTGCTATCCTACTTCCAAATCATTGATTTGGTCCTCTGATTCATCTAATCAACTGCTGATTCCCTTTAATTTATTCTTCATTTCAGTTATTGTATTCTTCATTTCTGATTGGTTGTTTTTTATGTTTTCTTTCTCCATTTTTAAGTTTCCTATCTCTTTGTTGAAGTTCTTACTGAGATCATTAAGCATAATAGTATAAGTAACTCTACATCGGTTAGAGTTAGATTGCTTGTCTTCCTTTATGTACCTAGTTCTTTTCCTGGAGTTTTGTTCGGTTCTTTCATTTGAGGTATATTTCTTTGTCTCCTCCATTTGGCTACCTCCATTTTTTGTTTCTACATATTATGTAGAGCTGCTATATCTCCTAGTTTTGGTATAATATCCTTAGGTAGTAGATGTCCTATGGGTCCAGTGGTGTAGTCTCTGTGGTCATTTGAGCCAGGTGCTCCAGGTGCCTTCCTGGTGTAGTTGAGCTTTGATTTTTGTTGGTACATCAGTGGAAGGGATTGACCCTCATGTTAGTTGGTTATGAGGCTTGGCCATGAATACAATGGAGGAGTGTTGAGGAAGATTTGCTTTATGGGTCTCAGGCACCTGTCCAGTCCCCACTTTTGATGGTGTTGTTTGTGAAGGTTTTTGGACGGTGCTCTTGTGTGATCTAAAGCTGGATGCCATGTGTGTTGGTTCTGATACCTCTTGAGAGGAGCTCTGGTGCAGGCCAAGGTCAGCTGCTGCCTGTGCCCTGCTCAGGGCCACTGGGTATGCATTACAAAGGAGAAGGTTTCTAAATGTACTGGAGTTGAAGGTGCCTGGGAGAGGCTAAGCACTGAACTGAGGTCTGCTGCCACTTGTGTCCAGCTTGGGTCTGCTTAGCAAGAGGTACATGTAACGCTAAGGCCAGATACTGCTTATTCAGGATTTGTGAACCTCCAGCCCTCACTCTGAACACAGACAATTAAGTTCCTCCCTGTATGTGCCTGGCACCTTTTAAGCTGCTGCCCCAGAACTGGAGCTCAGGGAAAGTGAGTCTGAATAAGGTTGAGCATAGATCCTTTAAGAAAAATGCATAGGTCTCAGCAGCCCTCCATCTCACTCAGCCACAATCTATTCTGGTTTTCACAGCCAGAAGTTATGGGGTCTCCTCTTCCTGGCACTAGAATCCTGGGCTTAGGCCTGGTATGAGACTGGAACCCCTCATTCCTCAGGGTGGGACCACTGCAGCTGAGATATTCCTCCTGATTTTTAATTGCCACATATAGGTGTGAGACCATAACTTTTCTCATCTCCATCCCTACCAGTCTTGTCATGCCTTCTTCTGTTTATTCTTGTTAATAGGACTTCTGTTCAACTAGACTTTAGATGGTTCTCAATGATGATTGTTCTATAGTTTAGTTGTAACTTTGATATGGTTGTGGCAGGAGATGAGCATAGAATTTACCTACTCTGCCATTTTGACCAGAAGCCTTCCTGTTCAAATTCTGTTTTAAAAAATATTGCCTGGGGTGTGAAATTTTATTTATTTTTCATTTTTATTTCAGAGAGGGAGGGAGAGGGAGGGAGGAAGAGAGATAGAAACATCAATGATGAGAGAGAATCATTGATCGGCTGCCTTCTCCTGCATGCCTCACACTGAGAATCAAGCCCACAATCTAGGCATGTGCCCCAACCAGGAATCGAACCATGACCTCCTGATATATAGGTCAATACTTAACCACTGAGCCACGCTGGCCAAACCCTATTCAAATTCTTGATCAGACTCTTAAGTATTTATTAATTGATTTAAAAGTAGCTATAACAAATCTAATATATTACCATAAAACATATTTTTGTGACTTTATAGATTCCCAAAATGGTCTTGAGGCCCCCATGTATCCATTAACAATACCTCAAGTGCTACATAAGATGTTCCAGAGGTAAAAGTGGAGGGAACTGGACACAGATCACTGATGATCAGTGAGCAAGTAAAGAGATGTTATTGAACTGAGAGATTATAGTGGAGAGGCTATGTCCAAGATGTTTTCACACAACCAGTGGTTGTGAGAACTATTTATGTAAGTGTCCATGGTATTCTTAATAAGTGATTTTATATAATAGAGAAAAACTCTTATATCAGTAAATAACTGATGAAAAATAAATTATTTTTGAGGACTAACGTATATATTAGACATGTTCTCTATTTATTGAGTAAATTCATCTGCACAGCTTTTTACAACATGATTTCTACTAAATGTCATCCTCTTAAAACCCATGATTGCCATTTTTACTTATATATTGAGCATACTTTATAAGCTGAATTTGGCTTGAGGGACTGCCCAGGCTGGAATTTCCTGCATGAGAAGCCATTTCACTTTATATCTATTTATAAGGAGAATTACAAACATAGATGAGACACTTGGGAACTCTCTCAAAAGGTTAGTAAAATATCTTATATGAATATATTTGTAGAAAATTGTAGTGGCCCCATATCAATGACCTGATTAACTGGTGATGGAGAAAAAAATAAGAGAAAGGCACCAGGATATAAATCCAGAAATAACTATAAATTTCTCCACGATCATTGCAGAAAACATACATCTGAGATAGGTCAGGGGAAATAAATGATAGCACATATGAGTATGAGTAAACACAGGATGTCATTCATGGGTTTCTTTTTGTTGTTTTTCATTAATTTTTCTTCTATCTAATTTCAGTTGTCCTGAATACTTGTTCCTTTCTCACCCCGGAAGAGCTTTATGACACTGTCACGGATCTGCTTTGTCTTTACCCCATAAACAATAGGGTTCAGAGTTGGAGGAAGAAGAAGATAAAGATTAGCCACAATAATGTGAAGAGAAGGGGGAATAGTGTGTCCTCCAAAACGGTGGGTAAAGAAAGTGAAGAATGCTGGAACATAGGTGATGATAATGGCAGATATATGGGCAGTGCAGGTGCTGAAGGCCTTCTGCTGAGCATCTGCTGATGAAAGGTTGACCACTGCACGGAGGATCATAGTGTAAGATGCAGATATACAGCAAATGTCAAACACTCCAATCAGGAGGGCAATCATCAGACCATAAATGACATTGACCTTGATGCTAGCACAGGATAACTTCACCACTGACATGTGGTCACAATATGTGTGAGAGATAATATTGCTTTGGCAGAAGGGCAAACGCTTTACCAAGAATGGAAAGGGAATCATTAGCAACACACCCCTCAAGAAGGTGGCAAGCCCAGCTTTGGCAATGATAGAGTTAGTGAGTATGGTAGCATAACGCAATGGGTAGCAAATAGCCACATAGCGGTCCAGAGCCATGAGCATGAGTACACCAGACTCCACACCTGTGAACCCATGGACAAAGAACATCTGAACTAAGCAGGCACTGAAGTTAATTTCTTTGAGATTAAACCAGAAGATGCAGAGTGCATTGGGTAGAGTGGTGGTGCAGGAAAAGAGGTCAATGAGGGAGAGCATGGCCAGAAAGAAATACATTGGACGATGTAAGGACTCTTCATGATAAATGAGGTACACAAGGCCAAGGTTTCCCACAAGAGGATGATATACATTGTGCAGAATGGGAGGGAGATCCATACATGTACTCTCTCCAGACCAGGAATTCCATCAAGAATAAAAGATTTTGGAGCCACATATGAATTGTTGGAAGCCAGCATAACTAATTCAGTAGACGAATGCTAGTTTTCCAGAAGTATTTATTCTGAGAAGAAATTAAGAAGAAATTTAATTCAGATCATCCTTGAGAAGGCAAAATTAAGTTTGGAATAAAATTGTATTTATAATGACATTAATAATTTTTTTAAAATGTATTTCATTTATTTATTTATTTTTTACAGAGAGGAAGGGAGAGGGATAGAGAGTTAGAAATATCGATGAGAGAGAAACATCGATCAGTTGCCTCCTGCACACCCCCTACTGGGGATGTACCCGCAACCAAGGTACATGCCCTTGACTGGAATCGAACCTGGGACCCTTCAGTCCACAGTCCGATGCTCTATCCACTGAGCCAAACCGGTCAGGGCACATTAATAATTTTTAATAATAGAGACTGAAAACACACCATTTATTGAATAACTAGAGGCCCAGTGCATGATTGAATCATGCACATGTAGGGTCCCCTACACACTTTCGCTTTTTGCGGTGGAGCTGGGTGCCTGGTGCCAGAGCAGACAGGCACCCAGCTCCCCCACTTTTGATGGTCCACGGCCGCTGAGGGGGGCTACCCTGCTGTTGAGAGGCGCAGGGGGCGGGAGTGGACACCTGGCTACCCTGCCCTTGAGAGGCGCAGCTGGGTGTCCGCGGCAGGCCCCCTCAGCAGCCGCGGATCTGGCCATTGAGAGGCACAAGGGGCGGGAGGCCCGCCCCCTGTACCTCTCAACAGCAGGGTAGCCCCCCTCAGTGGCAGCAGATCCATGCCTCTCAATGGCCGGATAGGCCACCCCGAGTCCCTCCCCCCAGCCTCCCACCGCCCAATCGTGGGCATAGCGGAGTGATGGTAATTTACATGTTACTCTATTATTAGATAAGATGTTCTATTACAGGTAATATTTTAAAAGTTTTATAAACAGCCTAAATGTAATTTTTAAAGTCATAATTACAAAGTTGTAATTGTCTTTTATCACCAAATAGAAGAAGAAACTGAGGCACAGAGAGATCCAATAGTGTTGGACATTACAAAATTAGATTCAGGGGCAGAAATGATATTCATATATGACTCTAACATCCATGTAATGTCTTTACATCCTGGTTTGACAGAGTATATGGCTTATAAATAACAAGTTATAATTGCCTGAAATTTGTTTATTGCATTTTGTGAAGATTATGATTATTTAAACCAAATGTGATCTTATTCAAAGTTCAGGTCTTTCCATACCAATTGTAGGACTTCATATTTGAAGCATCAGTCACTCATATATAATGTGAGGTTAATGATAGCTACCTGAAAGAGTTATGAAAAATAATCAAAAGTTATTTTACACCTAGGTTAGTATCCTCTGGAATTGGATATACTAACTCAAAATGCAAATGTAGATGCTATATGAATATGAGATGCACAAACAGTGGTCAAGAAGTTCAATCTAGCTCAATTGTCCCATCAAAGAGAAAAAATAAAAACCCTGTAATCCCTCAAAGTCATTGAGGTCATCTATTTTCTTTTCATGTATTTTGTCTTAACACAATTTGGAAAAAGCATATTTTCTGGACTCCCTCTTTATTCTCTTTCTTAGAATAATGTCCACTCTCAAGACTTCAAATATAGCCAACAAGAAAATAATTTTCAGAGAACCAAGATGGTGGCATAGGTAAATGCCTATACTTGCTGCCTCCCACAACCACATCAAAATTACAACTAAAATACAGAACAACTGTCATCCAGAACTGCCAGAAAGCTGGCTGAGTGGAAATATTACAAGTAGAGAGGTAAAGAAGAAAGCACATTGAGACTGGTAGGAGTTGCAGAGGCACGGACAGGCTGGTCCAGCACCTAGGTGTGCCACTTTTAAATTGGGAGGGATATTGTTTCTGCAGAGGCCACCCAGGAAAGCAAGAGGTCCCAGTCCCACACCAGACCCTAAGCCCAAGGTTCCAGAGCTAGAGAAATAAGTTCCTACAGGCAGTAAGATCTATGGACTGTAAAACCAGTGCAGATAGAGGCTGAGTGACACACAGGTTGCTGGAGACCAAGCTGCTCCTCTTGAAAGGCTGGCACCACAAACAGAATTTACAAGCTCCCACTTCCTCTGAGCTTCAGCAATGAGGCAAGGCTCTGGGGGACTCAGACATATACAGGGAGAAACTGGACTGTCAGGGGCTTTCTTCCAGATGGAGGTGCTTGCAGTAGTCATTGTTCCTGTGTTGGGACCTCCCCAGTACAGGGCTGACTGGCAGCCATTTCTGTTTGTTCTGCCTTGGTGACTCCTGAGACCCCGCCCCACCCAATTTACAACCCCACCCAAGCTGTGTGCAGTGGCTTTTGCATATGAACAGTCTGTCCTTTCTCAAGCTAAAACTCTGTCAAACAAGCTGCAGCTTTGTTAAGAAGCCCCAAACCTATCAATAAAAGGCCCAAGGCCAGGCACCAGCACCAGCCTGCCTCCCTTCACAGCTGAGCCTTGTCTGGGCACTTCCAAACCTGATACAAGAGGAGGAATCTACAGATCTCTCTGTAGCTCCTGCTGGGTGGCCCCAGGCAGTGGTTGACTTTGCACCTCCCTGGAGACTCAAGAGCCAGTGTACCCAGTGGTCAGTGTGAGACCATACCAGATTACAACTCTTCACATCCATAAGTAACACACTCAAGGGGCAGACTCAGTGAGCACCAAAGCCCCACTGAAGCAAGTCCTGCTCCATAAGGGTGTCTCCACAGCACCTCTCCCACTGTAGTTGCAGCTGGTCCCTACAACCAATTGGCCTGGAGGTCAATTCTTCCCAGTGACACCAAAAGCAATCAAGGCTCAACTACAACAAAACTGTTCACACAGCCCACAAAGGGGTGCACCAAGAGTGTCCACCTCAGGTGATTGTGGAGGTTGAGCCACTGGGCCTACAGAATACCTACTACACAAAGCCACTCTAGCAACTCAAGGAGACTTAGTAGCTACCCAAAACATAGAAACAAACACAGGGAAGCAGCCAAAATGTGGAGACAAAGAAACATGTCACAAATGAAAGAAATGGAAGAAAGCAAACAACTGGATATAGAGTTCAAAACCACAGTTATAAGGTTACTCAAGAATCTTTTAGAAACCTCTGAGGAACTTAGTGAAACTTTCAAAGATCTTACTGAGAATGCAAAAAAAAAAAGAAAAAAAAAGTTCCAGTCAGAAATTAAGCATACACTGACTGAAATAAAGAATAATATACAGGGATTCAATAGTAGACCAGAGGATCCTGAGAATCAAATCAATGATTAGAAATATGAGGAAGCAAAAACACCCAACCAGAAGAGCAAAAAGAATACAAAAATGTGAAGATAGTGTAAGGAGCCTTTGGGACAACTTCAATTGTACCAACATCCAAATTATGGAGGTGCCAGAAGAAGAGAGAGAGCAAGATACTGAAACCCTATTTGAAGAAATAATGACTGTAAACTTCCCCTACCTGGTGAAAAAAAAATAGATTTATAAGTCCAGGAAGCACAGAGGACTCTAAACAAGAGGAATCCAAAGAGGACAACACCAAGACACATCATAATTAAAATGCCAATGGCTAAAGACAAAGAGATAATCTTAAAAGCAGCAAGAGAAAAACAGTTAGTTACCTACAAGGGAGCACCCATATGACTATCAGCTGATTTCTCAACAGAAACTATGCAAGCCAGAAGGGAGTGGCAAGAAATATTCAATGTGAGGAATAGCAAGAATCTACAACCAAGATTACTCTACCCAGCAAAGCCATCATTTAGAATTGAAGGTCAGATAAAGAGCTTCAGAGACAAGAAAAAGCTAAAGGAGTTCATTACCACCAAACAAGAATCATCTGAAATGCTAAAGGGTATTCTTTAGGAAGAGAAAGAAGAAAAAGGTAAAGATAGAAAATATGAACAACAAAGTGACAACAAATACATATCTATCAACAAGTGAATCTAAAAATCAAATGAATAAAAAAATCTGACAAACAGAATAAACTGGTGAATGGAATTAAATCAGGGGCATGGAAATGGAACAGACTGACGATTATCAGAGGGAAGGAGGTGTGGGGGCATGAGGGAAGAGATTAGTCAAAGATCTTATATGCATGTATGCATTACCTATAGACAGACAATAGGTTGATGAGGGCTTGGGATGGGGTGGGAACTGGGTAGAGGGGAGCTATGGGCAGGGGTGGGGGGAGGGACATTTTTAATCACCTCAACAAGTGGTGCAGGCTGGGCTGAGGGAACCCACCCTCCATGCATGAATTTTTATAGATAAACAGATTTTTCCCTGACTGTTTTGGCTCAGTGGATAGAGTGTCGTCCTGCAGACTGAAGGGTCCCAGGTTGGATTCCGGTCAAGGGCATGTACCATGGTTGCGGACACATCCCCAGTAAGGGGTGTGCAGGAGGCAGCTGATCAAAGTTTCTTTCTCATCGATGTTTCTAACTCTCTATCCCTCTCCCTTCCTCTCTGTAAAATATCAATAAAATATATTAAAAAAAAGAAAATCAAATAAGATAATGCCAGTGTTTTTTTAAAAAATAGATAAACAGATTTCATTTCACCTTTCATACCTATGAGTTCTTACATCATAATATTTATAAGCATGTATACATGTTTACTATAGTTTCTAATTAGAAAATCAGATAAAAATATTTTAAGCAAGTATATTTCAAAGTTTTTCTACCTTAAGAAACTTGGAGCATGTTTGCCATCTGCTAGTTTATTGTTTAGGTCATTTAATTAATGTTTTACCCAATGCTAGTAATCTTGAAATGAAGCATACTTCAAGAGGAAGGCTTGCCTAGGCTTTTCACTTATTGCAACTCTGATTTGGAACGAAGCTGTACTTCCTGTACTTTTATTAACTGAAAATTTACTATGGGTAGAAGCTCCGTGGTATAGAGCTAGTTTTGTTTTATCTTTTGTGCTTTAGTGAATGATTCCATTCACTGCAAAATAAAAATCTAGATCTGCTGGGTTTCTTCCCATTTTAGCTGCCTGTTCTAGAAGAAAGATGTACCATTTCACCAGATTCCTTCTCACTGTTGTCACCTTCCAATATATCCTTCACTCACTTCGACAAACCCAAGGGATATTAAATTGTCATGTTGTTCTCTGCTTCCTTCCCCCAAATCCCTTCACTATTGAAAACATTCAGTCCAGTCTTCTATATTTCCTTAGACTTGATCAAGATCCACTAAAAATATTTACAACTTTAAGTAAAACTGTATTTATATTGAGGTAGAGGGAAAACATTGCATTTAACAGTGCAATGTTTCAAATGAACATAGTATACAAATGTATTAAATAAACTATATTTTAGTAAGTTTCTAGTACAGCTGATCCTGAAATTATTTATTAAACATTTTGAGAAAGCTTTGAGACCTATACATGCTACATAGGTAAAATTATAGCAAAAGTTATAAAACTGAAATTGAAGTGTTCTGGGAAATTAGATACAATTCCAGGTTTATATTTCAATAGATATCAGACACAGTTCATATATTTATCTAAAAGAGGTTGTTAAAATTTGAGGATAATAATTAAGGTCACTTTCCCCCTGCTCAAATACCAGTATATTTTAATATACAGGTGTAGTTTCAACAAAGCTAAATTTACCTCCTCTCCTATCAGAGACCTATGGGACATTTATCTGGGAGCCATAAATAAATATTAATTCCCCTTTTGCTTGAAAAATCCCCAGAGATACCACTAAGTGTTGTTAAATAAGGTTCCCAACCAGTACTGTGCAATTTTTCTGAGCAATATCATCATGAGTGGAAATTTTAAAATATCTGGCATCAGGGTGAGATTGGGTAACAAAAGAAAAAATATACAAGATGCACAGAAAATGTGCAACTAAATAGAAGAAATTTGAGTCAGAGGGTAGTTGATCAAGGAAAACTTGTATTATATCACTCTTTAGACTTCTGAAAACAAAGAGCATGGCAAACTGCTTTAAAAAGGGAGAAAAAGAAGGGGGAAGTGTTAAATGCAGTTTAGGTAGTGGAGGAAGGAGACTCCATGATGCTGATATGACCAGGAGAAGAGGATAATGTTACAGGCAAGCACATTTCCATACCATAATAGAAACACTTCTCTGCTCTTGATAGATAGAGGAGTCTTTCTTTGGAAGAGACAATGACAATGAATTAGTGTAAGAGTTTGGAGGAATCCCAGTGACCATGTAGTCCAACTTCTTATATCATGCGTGACACATGTTATCTTCCTTTGCTGCATACATCTGATGATATTTTTATATTACTGGACACTTCTATCTGCATGAATCAACAACATTCCTTGAACCCAAATCTACATTTCTATAACTTTTTCTATTCACCAGATGTATTCCCTTAGCATGTAAAAAAATAATAGAAAAGGCAGTTATTTGCATCTAATCTGTGTACTCATCCCAATTATAAATATCGCCAATTTCATTTTTTTAATCTTTAAGATTTCAGATATCTTGTAACTGTGTTTGCCTTCCTCTGATACACTCTTATTTTTCAATATGCACACTAATTTCTTAAGGTATTTATACATAAGTAAGAAGAACAACCAAATAGAAGGTTTTGAAGTTCATTTATTCATTACACAACATTTTTCTTGTAACAGTCACTATTTTAAGTGCAAAAGATATAACAGTGAACAAAATAACAGAAATTCCTGGAGGGACCAGAGGCAATACTAATTGCAGTGGAGTAAGGAAAATATGGAAAGGGAGATTTTATACCAAGATTGGCAGGGGTCTGAGGTTGCAATTTTAAACGGGAGGTAAGCCTTACTTTGGGGTTGGCACTGAGTCAAGACTGGGAACTGTTGAAGGTATGTGCCATGGTATTATCTTGGATAGGACAATACATGCATTGGAAATAGCAAGTGGAAATGCCAGGAATTGCACACATGTTTACTGAGATTGAGAAACCTCCAGTGTGTATGAATAGACTGAGAAGGTCAGAGTTTGAATAGGGGGAGATTCATTCAGAGATTTAAAATGGTCTTAATAGTGTAGGATGTTGTGGCTTTTGCTCTGAGAGAGATGTAAGACTACTGGAGGTTTAAGTAGTGCATAGACATGGTTTTACTTACATTTACTTTGCAAAGCACAATCAGGGTAATAATATTAACAATACTGTGACTGTACTATATAATTCGTTTGTTATGTTCAAAGCTGCGGTGAAAATCTGCATGGTTTACTCCACTTAGTTTTACAGCATTTTACAGTTGAATAAATTGCTTTATAAAGTCAGTGCTAATATTTTCCTGTTTTCTAGAAAAAATTTGCTTGTATCTCTTTTGTATGTTGATATTATTTGTATAGCATCATTTAAAAAGTTTTCTACTGTTTAAAACTAATGGTTTAAAAAACCACTTATATAGAAAACCTAGGCTAAATCAGCCCCCCGCCCCAAATAAAATAGAGAAAGAAAGAAAAGAGAAACTATCAGAATTAAAATGTTGGAAAAGTCTATTCTATAGAAAAGAATAATATATTATATTAAAATATAATATAAATTATAAAATAATTGTTGAAAAGGCTATAAAATATATAATATTATGCTGTGGTAAGATGATTGATCATGAATGATCCAAGTTCATGATCTCGAATAAACAATATCCAAGGAAAAACTTTTAGAAACATAGGATAAAGAAGATTTAAAAAAAAAAAAGTTCCTGGAGTCTTATTATTTTCATAAAAAAACTTTCAGGCTAGATCCTTGTCCTGAAATATGAAAAGCTAAGTGTTATCAAAATAATTAAATAATGAAGATTCCATCTTATCCAACATAAATTTTCATAGTCATTTGAGGGCTAAAAGTAATACACAAAAAGAAGACACAAAAATTATAAATATTTAGAGATATAGGCCATGCTTATCTACATAGTAATTTGAGAAAATTAATAGAAACTATGAGAATTAATTAGAGCTCAATAATGTCATTGGTAAAATGTAAATACTAAAATCTATCATGTTTAGCAGCAAGAAAAAATAAAAGATATAATGCAAAATGCACATAGCCATGTGTTTTTTTTTTATTTATCTTTATTGTTGAAAGATTTACAGATGTTCCCCTTTTTTCCCCATTGACACCTTCTAGACTGCACCCACCCCCTGTCCCAGCATAGCCATGTTTTTTTTAAGTTTTACTCAGTATAAATTTTTTTTTTTTAATTCTCACTCGTAGATATGTTTAGAGAGAGGAAGGGAGAGAAAGGAAAACATCCATGTGAGAGAGAACATTGTTCGGTTACTTCTGTACATGCCCCGAATGGAGATCAAAACCAAAACCCGGGTAATTACCCTGATGGGGAACCGAATCAGCAACCTTTCACTGCATAGGATGATGCTCAACTAACTGGATGATGCTCAACCAACTAAGCCACTCTGGCTGGGCAGTATATACATTTTTGACCTACCAAATCTTCTGTCCTTGATTATTCTGACTTGGAAAATCCAGACTTGCCAGATTAAGACTTGTAGATAGACCTTTCTCAGCCACATAATATCTGTGTGCAATCAGTAGGTGCTCACAAAATTTGATTGGCTATAATCCAGTGTACATATCTGAAAGGATTTATTGGAAGAAGGACAATTATGTGAGAAATGAATGGAACCAGTGTTATTTAAACAAGGTTCATAATTTGGAAATTGGTCAAGAGGGCAAAAACAAGTATCAGTGACTGGACTTGGAAATTAATCATGTACATACAGACATAGTTTATAATACAGTATATAAGTAACTAAGACTATGGCTTTGTTACTATGTTTGCACATGTTTAGATTCTTTTGATTCAGTCACACACTCAAGACCTCTAAGTAGGATCAAAGAACACAGTGTGGGTACAAAAAGATCATTTCTCTCCTGAAATTATTATTTCTAGTATGCAAAAATACTTATTCATCTTTTGTCTCCAGCTAAAAATAAAATCACTGCTATCTTCTTGTATAGGACATCTTTCTTAATCGGAAAGGTAACATGTTTTGCAATTGACCATTATGCATGGAGCCAACAGTACCAGCCTGACACCAAGATACTTCATCCTCAATGGGATTCCTGGGCTGGAAGCCTCACACATCTGGATCTCCCTGCCATTCTGCTTCATGTACATCATTGCACTTGTGGGGAATTGTGGTCTCATCTACGTCATCATCCATGAGGAGGCGCTACACCGACCCATGTATTCCTTCCTAGCCTTGCTGTCACTTACAGATGTTAGTGGGTGTACTTCATTTGTCCCCAATATGTTAGGTATCTTTTGGTTTAGTCTCAAAGAGATTGACTTTAATGCCTGCCTTGTGCAGATGTTTTTCATCCACATGCTGACAGGCATGGAGTCTGGGGTTCTCATGCTTATGGCCCTGGATCGCTATGTGGCCATTTGCTACCCTCTACGTTATTCCACCATCCTCACCAACACCACAATTACCAAGGTTGGGCTTGCCACCTTCTCTCGAAATGTGTTAGTCATGATCCCATTTACATTCTTGATCAAGCATCTTCCTTTCTGCAGGGGCAACCTCATCCACCATACTTACTGTGACCATATGTCTGTGGCCAAATTATCCTGTGGCAACATCAAGATTAATGCTATTTATGGTCTCATAGCTGCCACATTGATTGGGGGGGTTTGATATGTTCTGTATCTCCATGTCTTACACTATGATTATTCGTGCTGTAGTCAATCTGTCATCTGCAGATGCTCGACACAAAGCCTTCAGCACGTGTACATCGCACATATGTGCTATTGTCATCACCTATGTCCCAGCCTTCTTCAACTTCTTCACTCACCGCTTCGGGGTACACACCATACCACACCATGTCCACATTTTTATAGCCAATCTCTACCTGTTATTGCCTCCCACCTTGAACCCAATTGTCTATGGAGTGAAGACCAAGCAGATCTGTGAAGGAGTTATCAAATTGTTTTTTAGAGAGAAAGATATATTGAGTATGAGATAAATCTATGAGGGCAGAATTCTAACTTCAGCATGAAGATAAAGAAAAAAGTTATAGTAAAAGAAGAGTATGTGCAAAATTAGACCATCACGAGATCAGGAGAAAATACATCAATATTCTGTTATTAAATTTATTTAGCAGTCACACAATTTTTAACCTAAGACCTCTAATTAGATAGAAAAGTAAAATAAAATAGACAGAAAATAATTATATTTTTTGCACAGTTTGACTTTAGTTTCCATTCTGTGAAACGGACACAGAATGGAATAGTTAGCATATTCAACTTCAAGTAAACTCTTAATGATTGATGCACTGTTTGGTCTAGGCAGTGTAGGGGAGTATATCAGAAAGAATAAAGAAGGTCAGATAGGAGTCATCGGGAGATTGGGAAAGGCACATAAACAAACTGCTTCTATGTGTTACAGGGAAGCAAGAAACACTTCCCCAGAATGTCTGTGCTGGACTCCAGAGGTCCTTTTAATGTCATATTGATGTGAAACTTGTATAACTTTAGAAACAAATCCTTGTCTGCTCATTTTATCTATGTTACCTAGGTAATTATTTTGATTCCTATGCATATACTACTGAACATAGAAATTAAGCTGGAGGAAATAAGATCACTGGAGTTTATTGTAATCTGGGAGGCACTCCATGGAGTTAATATGAAGCAGAATTTTGGAAGACATTGTGGATATTATTTGGCAGCTGTTTGTGGGAAGGATCTATAAGTAGTGGAAAGGAGACTTGAAGAAAATTTAATGTAATTCACCAATCAAGGATGCCTGAGTTTCAGTGCTTTACTTGACTTTAATACAGAGGGAGAAACAGTTGAGTGCTCAGGAACAATGGGGAAAGAAACATTTTATTTACATTTCTGGATATAACAAAGGAACAATGGAATGGTAAATGTGGTATGCAAAATAGCAAGACTGAATGAAAAGTGAGAAAAAATAAAAGCAGGAAATTGGAGTAACACAATGTGATCAGGTTTGGATACAAATGCATATGTAGATAGAAATATTAAGTAATATTGACTGAGTATATTCTTATCCGCTATTATGAAAATATATTTTAATATCATGTTACATAGTCAAATGATTATAAAATATATTAATTGTGCCATGTATTTTTATAATATAATTTTCACATATTTTAAAGCAAAACATGTGTTTAAAAAATATTTAGCCCAACTGGCATGGCTCAGTGGTTGAACATCAACCTATGAACCAGGAGGTCAGGATTCAATTCCCAGTCAGGGCACATGTTCAGGTTGTGGGCTCAATCCCCACTGATGGCCATGCAGGAGGTAGCCAATCAATGATTCTCTCTCATCATTGGTGTTTCTATTTCTCTCTCTCTCTCTCTCACCCTTCCTCTCTGAAATCACTAAAAAATATATATTTAAAAAATATTTAGATGAGTGGATAAAAAAGCTGTGGTAAATTTACACAATAGACTACTACTCAGCCCTAAAAAAGAAAAAAAATCCTGCCTTTTATGACAGCACTAGAGGCCCGGTGCATGAAATTCATGCACAGAGGGGAGATTCCCTCAACTCAGCCTGCTCCCTCTCCAATTGGGGACCCCTTGCGGGATGTCCGACTGCCACTTGAGGCCCGATCCCAGGGATCAGGCCTAAACTGGCGGTCAGACATCCCTCTCACACTCTGGGACCACTGGCTCGTAACTGCCCTCTTCTGCAGGCCTGATGTCACCCCCAACTGCCCTCCTCTGCTGGCCAACTTGGTTCTGATTGCTCGGTTCCTATGCCAGTATCAAAAGCTTCACTTTCTAGGCAGCCATTGGCTCCCCACAGCACCCAGATTTGGTTCTCATTGTTGGTTTCAATGCCAGTCAGTGTCAAAAGCACCACCTCCTAGACAGCTATTGGCTCCCCATAGCACCCAACTTTGGTTCTGATTGGTTGGTTCCTATGCCAGTCAGCATCAAAAGCTCCACCTCCTAGGCAGCCATTGGCTCCCCACAGCACCCACTTTTGTTTCTCATTGGTCAGTTCCTATGCCAGTCAGCATCAAAAGCTCCACCTCCTAGGCAGCCATTGGCTCACCACATCACCCACTTTTGGTTCTTATTGGTCAGTTCCTATGCTGGTCAATGTCAGAAGCTCCGCCTCCCAGGCAGCCATTGGTTCCCCACAGCACCCATCTTTGTTTCTGATTGGTTGGTTCCTATGCCAGTCAGCATCTCCAGGCCTATCTCTGGGCCTGATCAAAGAGGAGGGGCTTAACAGCAGCCCCCACTGCAGCTGGGAGAGAAAGAAAAGCCTGGCTATTGGCAAAGATCAGAAAGAAAGAGGGAGAGAAAGAAAGAGGTAAGTACACTGATCAAGAGCTTCCACTGAGGCTGCAGATCAGACCCTGACTCACTTTCTGGGTCTCAGCCACCTGAGCAGTCAGTGTTGGTTCACCAGGCTGCAGCTGGGCAACCCAGCACTGACTTCCGGATGGTCTGCGTTTGGTCGCAGGCTCAGCCCCTTCCCAAGCCTAAAGCCTCTGCCCTAGGCTTTAGGCTTGGGAAGCATGCCCCCACCCCGCCCCGCCCCTCCAATCACAGGCTCGGGCCCTCCGATGGCCGGCTGGGAGTGACCTGGGTGACGAGGAGGTTCCTGGGACCCAGGTATGTATGCAAATTAACCTCCATCTTTGTTGGGTTAATTTGCATACTCACTCTGATTGGCTGTGGGCGTAGCGGAGGACGGTCAATTTACATGTTTCTCTATTATTAGGTAAGATGGATAAACCTGGAGAGTATTATGCTAAGTGAAATAAGTCAGTTACAGAAATACAAATACCATATGATTTCACTTATATATGAAATCTAAGGAACAAAATAAACAAAATAGAATCAGACTCATAGATACAGAAAACAGACTGATAGCTGTCAGAGGGAAGGGGTGTTTGGGGGCTGGCTGAAAAAGGTGAAGGGATGAAGAAAAAAACCTCATAGACACAGATAGCACTATGGTGATCACAAGAAGGAAAGGAGGTTGAGGGGAGATAGAATGGCGGGTGGTAAATGGTTATAAAAGAAACCTTGACTTGTGGTTCTCAACACACAATACAATATACAGATGATGTATTATAAAACTGTACACCTGGAGCCTATATAATTTTATTAATCAATGTCACCCTAGTAAATTCATTAACAATTAAAAAGTAAAATAAAAAATATTTAGATTATAAAATGCCTCTCTATGGGCTAAATTATAAATGTATAATCAGTACATTTGTTATCACTTGGAATTGTGTTTTGGATTTGGTAGATTTTGTTCATCAGCTATTCTCACTTATATCACACCAAGGCAGTAGCAAACAAATTAAGAAATTATTTTTCCTAAACTGCTTCATATATCATGTCATTAAACTTTTACTTCCAAACTATGGGGTTACTGTAATGATCTTTATTTCATAGATGCAGAATATTAGCTACAAAAATAGGAATATTGCATGAATATCAGAACATTGAGATTATAATTTAAATATCATATGTTAAGGCTTATGCTGTGTGGAAGGGATGTTGGGAGAAACAATAACAGCATAAGCAACAAAGTAAAACTGGAACATAAACTTAAAAATATGAAGAAATAAAATGTAATAAATAAAATTGGAGTAACAATATTCAATTAATTTTGTCATCTTTCTCATTGCAAACTGAAAAATGGATTTCATGAGGTGGAAAACACACAACTTTAAAAACAAAGACTCAAAACTGAATTAGAGCAAGCAAGCCAAAATAATTGAGAAATTTAAAAATAATTATACGGTAGATGATGAGGGAAGAAAATTCTACTCATTATTCACGGGAAAAGAGAGAATGAAGGGAAGAGAAAAGAAAAGAATAGGAGAGGTAAGGACTGGGAAAATGGTGTAAGACACTCCAAGGTCTCTCCTAACAGTTGTGTTTTATGCTTTACTAAATGGCAATATTAAGTCAAAATATATAATTGGAACCTCATCTCACTCTTTCCCTGAGTTCTGTCTCAGCACTGAATAGCAAATGTACTTTTCCTTAAAATTAAAAATACCATAGACATAGCTTGTCTTTCAAAAACAAAAACAAAACCTAAAACCATTTCCAAAGCAGTTTTATAGAAAAACTAACAAGATTGCACAAGAATGGCTTTTGTTGGATGAGAATCAGAGGTGAGAATTTTGAATTTAACATTTTTATATTAGAGATCAGAAATCAAAGTACTTTAATCAATAGAAAACAGGTTTGATATTGGTCTGAGATTCTCCCTTGATTCCTTTGAAGTGATTAACATCTGTAGAAATTGTGCATACCTATCTATATTTTGGGTGATTTTATGTTAGATTGTCACAGCACAGATTTGTTTTTCCAACTAATGCTATGTTTATGCACTCAAATACACCCTATACCTTTACATAACAGTAGGGAATAAAGAGTTTGTAGGCAAATGTATATGGGTTTGAGGGTACAAAGTGTTGCCAGGAGATGGAGAGGTGCTATGCAGGAAGAGTTGTGTGTGAAGTAGGGCATTTTCCTAAGTATATTAAACATTAATACTTTTATTGTTTTGCATTTTTACTCCTGCTTAAAAAGCTGATAAATATAGAAATAATCTCAAGGGATCTTTACTATCACCAGAGCCCCCTGAGGGCATCTACTATGGAGATCCAATCAGGTATAGACACTCACATCTGAAAAAATCCTCAAAGGGTACAGAAATGCTATGCAGAGTGGGACCTGGTTGTTGTAGAACTCTTTGATGCTCTGGAGTCTCAGCCATGCCCATGAGTCTGGTCTTTGCCAACACTGAGGTGAGTTTAGATGATTCCCCAAAACTTGTGTTTCCTCCAAATGTAAATAAAGCTTGTAGTACAAGAAATATCAGTGTTGGAGATGTGGTTGATTGGCAGCTCAGTAATTCTTCTTAACTCCAAACAGAATAGATGACCATTTGTGGGACTAAGAAGAAAAGCAGAGTTCCCTTCATTGTGAAATAAAATTTAAATTACCTCATAATTTAATGAACATAAAAATGTCTAGACAATAATAGACACCAACAACTTGGAAAAAAGAGTTTTTTTTCTAAATTGATGAATATTGATAGTCATCTGAATAGCTTCTAGTGGAAATGTTCTTTGTGAATAAATAATAGAAGATTAGACTTGAATCCCAGAGGCACTGAGGCAGATTTCTGAAAGGGCTTCCCTATAAAAATCTTTCCATAGAACTCTGTGTATGTGGACAAGTCCAGGATTAGGACGGCAACTATCTCATAGATAGGTTCTCTCTCACAGACAGGTTCTCTCTCACAGACAAGTTCTCTCTCACAGATAGGCGTTCTCTGTATAGAGAGCTCCCTTAGCTAAAGACTAACTTTCTGCAACTTTATACATTTGTTCTATCTACTCCATAAGATATTATTAAAAAGAAGCTTTCTCCTATGCCATCATGATTTGTTTAAGCTACTTATGTTCAGTTTATGCAGTTATATCTCAAAATTAGAATCTGTAAGTTAGGACAACATGTATAAATTGATCAAACCAATGGCTTCAGTCAAAATCATCTGGATTTGAACCATGGCTCTTAGTATTTGTGGACTTAGACATTTTATTGATTCACCCTGGACTTACATTTCCTCATGTATAAAATGAGGATAAAAACATACGTCCATGGCATTTTTGTAAGTTTGAATACAGGATTAAGTATTAGCTCCATAAATGTAGAAGGTTTTGTCTGTTTGGTTCACTAATGTATTCCTAGAAACTAGAAGGATACCTGGCATGTGAAAGACAATCAATAAAGATCTGTTAAGTATGTTTTAGCTCATAACATGGCAATTATTATTTATTATTATAATAGATAATATACATTGATTACCTACTAGATTCCAGGTACCACTTGGAGGATTAACTCTCACTGAATCATTCTAACACATCTATAATAGGTATTTTTATCATCCCTCCCCCTTTAAAAGTCACAAAATTATAAAAAGGAAGGCTGAGCTTGTTCAAGTCCATCCAGCTAGCTAGTATTAGAAACTCCTGGAGTCTGCATGTCTATGTCTGTATAAACAAGCATGCAGTAAAACTCTGCTCTCATATTTTCAGAGAGCAGGCACTCATCTATTTTGTTTTCCTTCTTTGGAGTATGCTCTAATAGCAGAATTCATGTACCTCTTTGAGAAAGTGCTGGCAGGGAAGGTGTACAGAGAGATCATTTACTGAGGAGGCGGGGAGGAAACTGGCCCAGAGTTTATCTGCTTGTTTGTTTGGTTATGAGTTGAGTGTAGATCAATTGTTTAATTAAATGGTGTTGATGCTTGGAAGAGGCTGAGGATTTTCCATGATGGATGATCAGTTTGAGTTTACAAGCCAGACATGCAAAGACAAAAATTCTTCCTCCTCTGATATCTGAATATCCTGGTCTTTTCTTTTCAGTCTTGTGGCTCCAGTGCCCTCTGGCTGTGTTAGAAGGAAGTAGACATCAGAGGTGTCAGCTCCTGCACACCGGTTCTCATTGCAGAAGTTCCGATGTCCACAGGCTTAGTTACCTAGATCAGCAGGAGCCTTTCAAGGCTTTAGCTGGACAATATGTCCCTGGGTTTCATTCCAGGGTTGAGATATTTATAATGTTTGCTGTCTAAAATGTGAGAATATATTTTAGTCTCTTGGAGTCCTTAGTAACCAGCATTTGCTTTCTAAAGTTCACATCTCAATCACCCCATGTAACTGCAATTTTCAAAATCTCATACTACCTTTCCCACCGTAAAGTACACAATAGCACTTGAGTTACAGCAGGGTTGAGCAGCTTCATTTGAATGTTCTTGATATATTAATAAAGGTAAGTTTGATCACATGGGGTGCTTTGTACTGTGGTAGAAAATAATAATAGTAGTAGTAATAACAGTAGTATTACAGCTAATGGTTATTGAGTATTCATCATGTACTCTGCACAATTTTAACACATTACATAAATGGTTTTATTGAATAATCTGAAAATTTTCTGAGTTTGGCACAATTATTAGCCCCATTTTAGATTGAGAAAACTGAGCCACAAAATGGCTAAAAAATTGTCAACATCACACACAAGGTAAGAAGATGGAATGTACAGTTTGACAATGTGACTCCAGGCAACTAGATCACTTCACATTCAAAACGTTATTAGTGGGGTTTTCCGTTGTTGTTGTTCATTTGTTTTGCATTTAGTTTCTAAGTCCTCTACTCACTTTTGAATCACTTCTTTGTCCAGCAAACTTCCACTTTTAAAGGAAGTAAAATGCCCATCTCCTGTCAGCCATTATGTGGGGAGCCAACAGCTCCAGCCTGACTCCCGAATTCTTTATCTTGAATGGTGTTCCTGGGCTGGAAGCTGCACACATCTGGATCTCCCTACCCTTCTGCTTCATGTACATCATTGCTGTCTTGGGGAACTGTGGGCTCATCTACCTCATCAGCCATGAGGAGGCCCTGCACCGGCCCATGTACTACTTCCTGGCCCTGCTCTCCTTCACAGATGTCACTCTGTGCACCACCACTGTCCCCAATATGCTGTGCATATTCTGGTTCAACCTCAAGGAGATTGACTTTAATGCCTGCCTGGCTCAGATGTTTTTTGTCCACATGCTGACGGGGATGGAGTCTGGGGTGCTTATGCTCATGGCTCTGGACCGTTATGTGGCCATCTGCTACCCTTTACGTTATTCCACCATCCTCACCAACCCTGTCATTGCTAAGGCTGGTCTTGCCACCTTTCTGAGGGGTGTGATGCTGGTCATGCCATTCACATTCCTCACCAAGCACCTGCCCTATTGCCGGGGCAACTTCATTCCCCATACCTACTGTGACCACATGTCTGTGGCCAAGGTGTCCTGTGGCAATTTCAAGATCAATGCTATTTATGGTCTGATGGTTGCTCTCCTTATTGGTATGTTTGACATCTGCTGTATTTCCCTGTCTTACACTATGATACCGCGAGCTGTCGTGAGCCTGTCATCAGCAGATGCTCGTCACAAATCCTTCAGCACCTGTACATCGCATATCTGTGCTATTGTGATCACCTATGTCCCAGCATTTTTCACTTTCTTCACTCACCGTTTTGGGGGACACAGTATCCCGCACCACATACACATCATTGTGGCCAACCTTTATCTGCTACTGCCCCCGACAATGAACCCAATTGTTTATGGAGTCAAAACCAAACAGATTCGGGAAGGTGTCATCAAATTTTTACTTGGAGACAAGGTTGTCTTTACCCAAGACAACTAAATCATAAAACAGACATATTGCTGGGGTGTTGGAGATTAAAAAAAAATGAGTGGAGGAGAAATTTGTAATAGAAGTGAGAAAAATGGTATTAAAAGCATGAGTCCTCATGTATAGAGTCTCTGGAGCATTTGTGAGTATATATTATGAAATGTTTCTTTTGTGCAAAAATCTGCCAAAGAAGAGAATGCAGAAGAAAGAGATAACATATCTATTCCTTGTAAATTTTATGTTTTACATAGGGATGTATAGACTCTTATGTGTAGTGAGAACAGAGAGGCAACAAAATGAGGGTTGCAGGCCTGGTGGTAATATATGCATTGCCTATAAGAAGAGGAAGTTGTGGTGATGTGGAGCAAGCATGTCCTCTACACAAAGGACAAATTCTATTCCATTCAAGCATTCAAGCACATTGTTGCCATGGGATACCATAGGCCCAGTGTTGCAAAATTTTTCAATGTTTTTAAGAAAAGCTAAACTTAGATGTTTTGTGAAATCTTCTAATTTCTGTTTTCCCCATTTCATCAGGTTGGGACCTCCATGATTTTACACCTAAAAAATAAAATTGTAATTTTACCAATCAAGCAGCTAAAATTATTGATTAAATTGTTAGTATGTGCTACAATGTATCCACTTCTTCATTCATTTTCTGATATATTTATGTAGGTGATATTATTGGTCATACCTTGGGTTTAATGAGAGAGAGAGAGAGAGAGAGAGAGAGAGAGAGAGAGAGAGAGAGAGAGAAGCATTGCTAAGAGAGACATTTAAAATAGAGTCAGGAGGCTACTAAGGAAGTGAGGCCTGTGCACATCCTGTGCCTCGGTTTTCAGGGCGTCTATTAAGTTCCTAAACTTGTTGCAAAACTCAGCTCAAGGACAACCCTGAAACATCCTGGAGCCATAAATATGCTGGAGCCACATGGACACACACTTCCTTGTAGTTTTCATCTCCCCACCTTTCCTTTTTCTCTCTAGAGCACACTTTGGGTTACTACCTGAATCTCCATCTCTTGGATTTGACCCCAAATAAACTTTTAATTTTTTCTACAGCCTCAGATTTTTATTGGTTAACATACAAAAACATTTTTCGTGCCAATAAGCATACTTCCAACTTATAATTTTGGCTTTAGATAGTGATCATCTATTTTGTTTTGTAAGGGAAGGAAAAGTTTTTCTCAGTGCTTTTAGAGTCCCTGGCTGGATCTGAACGTTAAACTGACAAAAACAGATTAACAGGAGAAAAGCATACAAATGTTATTGAATTTTTACATGTACACAGGAGTCTTCACAAGAAAATGAAGACCTGAAGAAGTGACTAGAGAAGAAATCTTTTACACTTGTTAGACAAAGAAATAATCCATTTGTAAAACAAACAAACAAACAAAAAACAATTGGAAAAAAACCTTGACAAACCTTTGAACTGGGGAAGTAAATAGTGAAGAAGTAACTAGGAAGATAACAGTTTAACAAGGTTTTGTTTGCAGATTCCTTTGGTGCCTTTGTTGGGTAATAAGAGTTTGTCTCCAGGAAAAGAAGTTATTTCCTGCCTCTAGGCAAAAAGAGGGAGCGCTTTTTCTATTTTTGTACTTACTGCTCCATCTACACACACACACACACACACACACACACACACACACACAAGTGGTGACCCAGTGCATGAAATTCATTCACTGGGGGGTGGGGGGGGGTGGGGGGTGTCCCACAGCCTGGCCTGTGCCCTCTCGATTGATCACCCCAAAGAGGTAGGCCCCACCCACCCATCCAGGCTCCTGGATGGATTACCCCAAAGAGGTAGGCCGGAGCCAGGGGTCCCACCTCCACAGCCTGTGCAGGGCAGCGAGAACCCTGGCAGAAGCCACACAGAGCAGCTGCTGGGACCCTCCTCTGTGGCACGAGGTGGTGGGGACTCTCCATGGAGACCGGCCTCCTCCCCACCGTGTGGAGCTGTGGGACCCTCAGGCCTTGCCGAGCAGAGCAGCCGCCTGGCCCCACCTCCTCTGCGCACGCAGCCATCTTGTGACAGCGTGAGGGCATCACATCATCAGGGAATGACAACCACCTAGGCCATATATATATATATTAGAGGCCTGGTGCATGAATTCATGCATGGCTGGGGTCCGGCCAGCCTGGCCATGGGGAGACATGGGCGGTTGTCTGGCCTGTCTGCTGGTCGAACTCCTGGTTGAGGGGACAATTTGCATATTAGCCTTTTATTATATAGAATATACACTGAGTGGCCAGATTATTATGCATTCAGAGATCATAATAATCTGACCATTCGGTATATATATATATATATATATATATATATATATATATATATCACTTTCTTTAATTTTTTTGTACTTATTGCTTCTTTGTTGTCTTCAGCACAAAATAATTTTTAAGTCAAAGAAGCATATTTCATAGTAACAATCCTGGTTTCCTTCAGCTTTATATATATATATATATATATTGGTCACATATGTATAAAATTTAATATTTAAAATTATCAAATTCTATGTAGTAAGTAAAATAAAATTTCCCACAACACACTATTCCTCTCTGGAGGCAACCACCATCAACAAATCTTGTATGTTCTTCCAGATTCTCCCACAAGATAGGCGTTTAAAATCCAAATGATAGCATACTCAATACTCTTTTTTATTCAACAATATATTGTGATATTCCTTTATCCCATATCTATTTATAGAACATCTTTTATCTTTGTATAATCTTTTTTTCTTTACATTTGGAGTGTGTCTAAGCAATGTTGGAGTGCATAAACTTTACCAAGCTCCTTTTGTCCATTTGGAAGCTTCAAAACTATTTCTAGAAGGAATTATTAGATCACAGCACATTATTCCTTTATTTAGAGAGGTGGTATTACCAATTTGTACCCCAAATTTGTAAAGTAGAAGACCAACTTTTCCCCAACACCCATTAAATAATGTTTTAATAAGTTTCAAATATTTTGCCATTTCAAGATGTAAAACAATATAACTGTTATTTACATCCTATCCAATTTTGAACTAACCAGATTTCTATATGCTTATAATTTATTTAGTTTTATGTGAATACCTATTTATAACCTTGACTGGTGTTTTACTAGGCATTTAACAATTGTTTGCTAGATCTCTTTATTTATTTAGCTGTTTATTCCTTTGCCCATGAGTCACATAGTTCCCTGCCCTCATATCTCTTTTGATCTTGGTTATGGCTATTTTTATCATAGGAATTTTTTAAAGAGTCAAATGTATTAATATTTTCTTTAATGACTACTAAGTTTTATCTCAGGTTTATAATGGTTTTTGCTCATCTGAGATTATTGTAATAAAAATATTCTCCCATATATTCCTCTATATTATTTCTTTCATTTTAATCTTTACTTTTTGAATAAGTGAAATATAACACATTTGCAAAACAATGCACAAAGCTCAGTAAATTGTCAACATTCATGTAACCTTTTTCATCTCATGACACACATAAACTAGTTACTAAAATTCTGCAGCACACCAAAAATATATCCTATTTCTGCCAATCTGACAAAAAAATAAGTATAATATTAATTTACAAAGGGTGGCTATTGTGTTGGCTGTGGTCAATTTTTTATTTGACAATCTAAGGGGGAAAAAGGTCAGTGATCCTGATTAAATAGTCAGGTATTGCATGTTTTAAACATTCTTGTGGCACATTGCTCTATGTCATACCAAAGTGAAACAAACAAGTGAATTCCCTGACTCTTATCCTCAAACTGAGAGGCTCACTCTTAGTGATAGGGGCAGAAATAGAATATTGGGGGCCAACTATAATGGTAAGAAATATTAATCATGCTCTGTTAACCGTGATTATTTTGTTCTGGTTAAAGAAGGCACATTCTAACCTGGCTGGGTGTGGTATGGGACCTGGGAGCTCACCTGAAAATGCAGCCCATCCTCCCCATCAAGGAGCTGCCTATTATGGAAATATTAACAACCTTGTTGCAGAAACCAGAACCGCCAGCCCTTTGAAGACTCCCAGCCTTTGCACATCTTCAGGCCTTTGCAAATCTCCAACCTGAATTACCTATAAACTGCTCATTTGGCATACCTTTTTGCCTACTTCCCTGTGTAATCTTTGTCCTTCTACCTAATATAAGCAGCTGTTGCAGAGCAGATTTTTGTGGATGACCTGCTGCTCTCCCATACTGCCAGGAGTATTCGAATAAATGCTCATATGTGATTCAACCCTGTTTCTGCTAATTGGCTCAAGTAGTGACAGGCAGCACGGACCCATTGATTGTTCAATTATATTAGCACACAATCAGTGCAATGATATTCAACCTCTTTAAATGGGAACTAGGAGAGAGGCTCACAGTGTCTGGTACATGTGACCACTTGATTGTGATCTTCCATCTTCTTCCCCCATCAGGAAGTTAATGATTGCAAGGGAAACCACGTGAATTCACTGAACTTACAGCTGAGCTTCCCTGGTTAAGGGGACAAATGTAGTGAGATTTACTGTATTCCCAACCCTGTTTTATGATGAAAACACTGGGATGCAGATTCTCTTCCCATGATTGTTAAAGGGTTGGCTGCTCATGCACCAATCACTTAGTTCATAGCATACAGAGGATATTAAGGAAGACTGTGAACCATCTAGAAGATGAAGACAATGAATATTACAAAATTTTACTCTATTCATATGAGGTTAGAATTGTTAAGTTATTCCTCAGATGTGACCCTGGATAAATCCCATGTCAAAGGTCTCCCTGGGAGAGTGATCTGATGACTTGAATCAGAGTTACTGACTTCCAACTGTAGACACCACTGCATACCAATTCAAGGACTGTAAAGATAAATAATTACCACTAGGATATCCAAACCTTTTGTAGTTGTCATTTCATGCCTTATATCTCCCATGGGTCTTGGGGTAAGAGAACATTGACACAAAGACTGACGCAAAGACTGCCTGCTTCCCCTGAAGAATTAAATGAACCATTTGCCCAGTGATACAAACACCCTGAATAAAGTCATTCTTTGGCAGTGTTTATGAGTACATTCTTCACCATTGACTAGTATCATCTTCAAAATTGTCACATCTCAGCCTTCTATATTTCAATAACCTGGGTTTCTGATGGAACTGAGTATGACAAATAGAGACCATTTCTTGGGAATAAGTGGTCCAACTGTTAAGTAAGGGTTAATCTTTCAGATTTCCTGCAGGTTGGTCACTCAGAGAAGCAGCTGGTCTCCTATAGAATACCATGAAAACTGGAGACAAATGAGTAATAAATTAAATGATGGAAGAATGTTGAGCAACTGGATCATTTCAATGGTTGACCATGTCACATAGGGCAGTAAATTATTTACTTCTCTGCTATTTCTTCCCCTTGTTTTATTCTCCCATTTCTCACTGACTTCTCAGATTTTCATGTTGCATTTATTTAACCTTTATCCACTTATATATTGTAGGATTTCTATCCTCCAATTATTTTGTTGTCCTGCTTTGGTAAACCTGTCCATCCACAGTGCAGTCTCAACCCTGGGGACCTAATATATGTTGGTCTGAACAAAAAGAACATTGAACTTTGAGAGCACGAAAAGAATGCCTGAGCTCTGAATTCTGACATGGCTAAATAGGACTGATACTTCCAATCACAATAGTGTTGGGTCCCAGGAAAAGGGATTCTGGATCTCTGTGTATGAGTCGAAATGTAATTTGTAATGACCTAAAAACCTGCTACTGCTCCAATCTCCATGAAATTCCACTAATGAGCACAATTCTAGAAGGTTTGACATTGTGCATTGTCTGGCCATTTCCCCTTATTTAACCCAGAGTAGGAATATTTCAGGAGTCTTTAGAGCCTATCTGCTCACTGCTATTCCAGACCATTTTTTCATGCCATGGCATTCGCATTATTTTTATACTTATTGTTTCTCCAGTATATATTATACCTTTCCAATTATATTATCATGCTTTTGTTATTGAAAGTGAAAGCCAACATATTTTAAGAGTTTAATGCTGCTAAGCCAAAGGTGAAACTCAGGGGTGGAGTCTGTGGGGTTGGTCCAAAGTGGAGACTAATAATGGAAGACATTAGCCGTAGATCCCATGGTTCAGAAATATAGTCACAGGAGAATAAACTATTTCTTTCAGAAAGAGGAACCTTCCAGACCCTAGGGCAGTGATGGCGAACCTATGACACGCGTGTCAGCACTGACACGCATAGCCATTTCTGATGACACGCGGCCGCATGCCGAGGATGAAACATTTGCTGCTCCTGAGGATGAAACATTTGCGACTAGAGTCTTGGAGTTAGTTTTTTCCTCAAAGTGACACATTACCTGAGTTAAGCTCAGTTTTTTGGCGAAGTTTGACACACCAAGCTCAAAAGGTTGCCCATCACTGCCCTAGGGATTAATGGTCCTGTGGGAGATGAGCTGGGGGTTGGAAGCCTATCAGAGCATAAACATTGATGTTCCTTTGTAGGCGTCACAAATAAAGTCAGGAGAGATACTGCTCTAATCTGATCCTAAAGGGATCATGGCCATGGCTAAAACAGGTGATGCTACTCAAGGCTGAGCTCTGGGAGTGAGGCACCAGAAATGAGGTTTGAGAAATAAGTGACAAACTAGAAACCTCTGAAACTGAAGCTGTGAAACAGGACTATAAGGTAGGTGTTGTTTTAATATTCTTGGTAGGGTACAGTGTCCTACTTTATTTCTTCTTCATTTCAGTTTTTTTAAAGTGTAGGTCAAAGAGAATGTGTTTTTTTAAAATTTATCTTTATTGTTGAAAGTATTACAGTTGTCCCATCCCCCCACCCCACTTCTGACCCCTTCCCAGGCCTTCACCACACTACAGTCTGTGTCCATAGGTTATGGATATATGCATATAAGTTCTTTGGTTAATCTTTTTTAACGTATGTTTTCTTTCTACCCAGAATTTGTAGAATAAATTTCTATAGAAATTTCAATAGAAAACTTGAGCAAACCCTTGGAAGTAAGTTCTTTCTTTGTCTTACCTGACTCTCACTTAGCTAAGGGAACCTTTCAAGCAAAAGTACCCCCAACTCCGACTTACCACACCAGCCATGTATCACAGAAGAAAAAAATAAGGAAGAAGAGGAAGAGTTTGATTTTTTCTTTACTCCTCCTCACAAACCTGCTTCCTGTTTCCTCAGAAAGTTATTGACTTTTATAAAGCCCTTGCTTCACACCTTATTAAAGCTTTTCACATACCAGAGGGCTAAAAGAATATTCCTTCTGGAATTTAAATTGAAGTGTCATCTCATGTCTTAAAGATACTTAATGCTCGTTATTAACTTTACCTTAAAATCATCCCCATATTGCGCTTTTATATCTGCTTAGATGTCACTTTGTTAGGACTTCCCGCATAATTTAAAATGACACCAGTTTCATCATTACTCAATTGCCATTGTTGTTTTCCTTTAAGGTACTTATATCTCCTACATCTACATCTATATTTATCTCTCTATCTATACACATTTACATAATGATACATATTTTAATAATATTTAATATTATAAAGTGAGAGATTTTGTCTGATTTCTTTGCTATACTTAACAGAATTGTTAGTATTTTTTCATATCTTAATGAGTCCATACTTTCAAAGATGGTATATAATCTTCACAATTTCCTGCTCATTGCTGCTTCAAATTTATTATATTATTTTATTTGATGTGGTTTGACTTTAAATGTTTTGATAATGTGTTTGTTTTTCCATTTGATTGCAAAGAAAAAACAGAGAGGGAATGTCTCCCTCCAATGACACCAACTTCCACCCTTCCTCTTTCTTCCTGCTGGGAGTTCCAGGCCTTGAAGAGATGCACTTTTGGATCGGTTTTCCTTTTTGTTCTGTATATTTGATTGCCCTTTTGGGGAACATCACTATCCTGTTTGTGATCAAGAATGAGCACAGTCTTCATGAACCCATGTTTTATTTCCTGGCTATGTTAGCCTCCGTTGATCTGGGCCTGTCCACATCTACTATCCCAAAGATGTTGGGCATATTCTGGTTTTCTTTAAACGAGATTAGCTTTGGGGGCTGTGTCACCCAGATGTTCTTCATTCATATATTCACTGCTATGGAGACTGTCGTGTTGGTTGCCATGGCCTTTGATCGCTATGTTGCCATCTGCAACCCTCTGCGGTACAGCCTGATTCTCACTAACAAAACTATTGGCCTCATCCTTGTGGTGGGGTTTGGTGTCAATTTCATTTTGGTTATTCCTCTGGTGTTTCTCATCTTGAGGCTTCCCTTCTGTGGACACCGTAGAATCCCCCACACATATTGTGAGCACATGGGGATTGCTCGGCTGGCCTGTGCCAATATAAAGGTAAACATGATATTTGGATTAATTCTCATATCAATGGTATTTGTTGATGTGGTTCTGATTATCATCTCCTATGTGAGAATACTCCAAGCTGTCTTTCGCCTTCCCTCTTGGGATGCCAGGCTCAAAGCTCTTAATACGTGTGGCTCCCATATCTGTGTTATCCTAGCCTTCTTCACTCCAGCTTTCTTCTCCTACATGACCCATCGGTTTGGCAGTAATGTTCCCACATACATTCACATTCTCCTGGCCAATTTATATGTTGTTGTTCCCCCGGCCCTAAATCCTGTCATCTATGGAGTGAGGACTAAGCAGATTCGGGAGTGGGTTTCAACCTTTTTTTTGAAAAAAAGGCCAACATAAACTCTCTCATAGATACTCATTTTAAAATAGGGAAAAGCAATGTGTTTCTCAATTACAGACGCTTGCAACAACAAAAAAAAGACTTTGAACTTACTATTATTTTATTTATAATTTCTTTAGATATCCCAACTAGAATATATAATGTGATGACTGTCAAAGCAATCATGAACATTTATGGAATACCTATAAATTTCGGATAATTTAGTTACAAGATTTTATTAGAATTAGGTCTTTAAATAGGATTGTGTGGAATAAAATGCTTCTTTTTATTTTCAAGAAGTCAATTGTTCTGGCCACATTGTCCAATTTATACACATGCCTACATCAAGCACTAGAGGTTTTTAATACTTGTAATAGATTCATTCATTCCTTTCTTACTTGCTTAATTATTTTTATCCACAATCTTATTGATACTTTATTATGTACCAGAATCTGATGTCATATAAATATAAATATAGAAATGTACATGACATTTTAAGGGTCTTATAAGAAGAAGCATTTGGAGAAATTTTGCATGAAGTTTTCTCAGAGTCATCATGTAGATGCAGATCTCTCATTAAGTAACTTATTGTTCAAAGTGAACTGGTCTGTCTGTAGATGTGTATACATGCAATACTGGAAAACATATATAAATGTAAATATACTTATATCTTAATCAATCTATCTCCATCTCTATTAAGAGAAACAGAAAGAGGGAGAGAGTGAGAGATAGAGAACTTCATAGAAACATCAATATGGCAGGGAATATAGGTTACTCAAGAATGAACATGCCTAAATGGGTGAAATCCTATACATGTCAATTATGTTTTCAAAGGTCAAATCGAATGCTAAAGAGAGTAATTATTTTTAGATTCATACATTTTATTCATTCATGCATTCATTAATTATTAAGCACTGTGTAATGTTGAGCCCTTTCAACTTGTACTTCTTTGTGGCTTTTCAGATTAGCCTCAGTATCTTACCCATGTTTTATAGTTTTTGACCAATGATATGCATTTAGTTAATGTTTACCTAATGGGATGTTGCTACTCACAGTGTAATTGCTTAATAATTGAATTTTCATTTAAAATATTATCTTTCAAAGAGGATAAACAGCTGGTCAACACGCACATCAAAAAGTGCTCAAAATCACTAATCATCAGGGAAATACAAAACTACATATGACATCACCTTGCTTTTGTTAGAAAGGCTATTATCAAAAATAATAAGGGTGAGTGAGAATGTGGAGAAAGGGGGATACTTCTGTACTTCAGATAGGAATACAAATTGGTGCAGCCATTATGGAAAACAGTATTAATGTTCTTCAAAAAGCTAAAACTAGAACTACCATATAATCCAGAAATTCCACTTCTAGACATTTCTCCAAAGGAAATAAAAATACTAACTTGAAAATATATATGCACCCCCATGTTTATTGCATCATTACTTACAATAGATAAGATATTGAAGCCACCTAAGTGTCCAATGGTGGGTAAATGGATACATAAAATATGGTATATATACAATAGAATATTACTCAGCCATAAAAAGGAAGTTCTGCCATTTGCCACAACACTGATGGACCTTAAGGGCACTATGCTAAATGAAATAAGTTAGACAGAGAAATACAAGTACTGTATGATTTTATTTATATATAGAATCTAAAAAAAATTGAGCTCAAAATAGATACAGGAAACAGATTGGTGGTTGCTAAAAGTGTGGGTTGGTGCTAAATGAGTAGAGGTGGTCAAAAAGTGCAAACTTTCAGGCATAAAAATAAATAACTCATAACTACTAGTATTCAATGTACAGTATAGTAACTATAGTAAAAAATATATTGTAGTGTACATTTGAAAGTCGCTGAAAAAGTAGTTCTTAAAAGTTCTCATCACAAGAAAACATTGTAATTATGTGGGTGATGGATGTTAACTAGACTTATTTAATGATCTTTTCACAATATTTACAAATATCAAATCATTATTTTGCACCCCTGAACTTAATATAATGTTATATGTCAATTATAACTCAATAAAAAATACAAATACCCTTTTATTGAATGCAGAATAATTGTTTTCTATGGCTATTATAACAAACTAGAGGCCTGGTGCATGAAATTCGTGCACAGAGGGGGGTTCTTCAGCCCGGCCTGCACCCTCTCCAATCTGGGTCCCCTCAGGGGATGTCTGACTGCCCTATGGGATCGGGCCTAAATCAGCAGTCAGACATCCCTCTAGCAATCCAGGGTGACTGGCTCCTAAACACTCACCTGCCTGCCTGCCTGATCACCCCTAACCCCTCTGCCTACCTGCCTGATTGCCCCTAACTGCCTTCCCCTGCTGGCCTGATTGCCCCTAACTGCCTGCCTGCCTGATCACCCCTAACTTCCCTCCCCTGCAGGCCTGATTGCCCCTAACTACCTCTGCCTTGGCCCCCACCACCATGGTTTTGTCCGGAAGGAATTTCGACATCTGGAAGATGGCTGGTTGACCCGGTCTAATTAGCATATTACCATGTTATTAGTATAGATAGATTATATAGGATAGGATTGCTTAAATTGGGGGGGGGGGCCTTTTTCAGCAGGAGGAGATGCTCTTGGCAGACAAAAATACATAATCCCTATATTTGGACTGATAGCCAGCCATTTGTACTATACTGCCAAACCGGTCATTGAAAAATTGAATCACTTTCTTACACCTTACACCAAACAACTGTTGCCCTTTGAAACCCTTTCTTAGCCCCCATCTTGGGTTCTGCATTCACAGTTCACTCAGATTCGGTTCTGATTGGTTGGTTTCTATGCCAGTCAGCATCTCCGGGCCTATGTATCCCAAGCTGCTGGCAAGTGGGCTGAACTGCTGACCTCTGGGAGAGAGAGAGAGGCTTGGCTGCTGGCGAAGCCCAGAGAGAGAAGCAGGGTCTCATCACCCTGCTGCTGCTGCTGATCAGCCCCGCCTCTCTCTCTCCAAGAGGTCAGCAGTTCAGCCCACTCATCTGCTGCACACACAGCCTGGCATTCGGTTGAGCCTCTGGTCGTTGTGGATGTTATGACCCTGGCTCTTTTTATATACAGTATAAATTACTACAAACTCCATAACTTAAAACCAAAAATTTATTATCTTATAGTTTTTATAATTCAGGAGTCCAGCACAGTTCTCACTGGGCTCAAATCAAGGCGTTGAGAAGGCTGCTTTCAATTCTGGAAGCTCTGGAAGAGAACATCTTTTCCTGTGTTTTCTAGCATCTAGAAACCCATTTTTCTCCATCTTCATAGCCAACAGTGTTACTTCTGCCCTTCTTCCATACTCACATTTCCATCTGACTCTCCTCTTCTGCCTTCCTCTTCTACTTTTAAGAATCCCTGTGGTTACATTGGAGCCAATGAGTCATCCAAGATAATTCCCTATTTTCAGGTCTACAGATTATCTGACAGTCATCTAAAACTATTCCCCCTTGCTGTGTACCCTAACACAATCACAAGGCTTTGGGATGAGGAGGTCGTTTGGGTGCCATTATTTTGCAAGCTTTACAATTTGTAAATTATGTTTGTTAAACTCACTATTCTTTATTCATTTTAATCTCTAGATTTGTTAATGATAATAGATGTATTTAAATGTCTCATTTTGTTTTGTTAATGTTTCCTTGCTTCTTAGTTAATATTTTATATATTGAGGCTATGTTGATATATACATATACATTGCCTGCTTCCACATATCCTGGTGGTTTTCAGTATCATCTGAGTGTGGGATCCCCTCTGACAGCTCTTTTTCTTTTGAACTGCTTTTTGTGCTTCTCCAGCTAGTTACCTAAATTTATTCTCTCAGTCACTCTTTCCTGGATGATCTTGTAGGTTGAAAGATTCTTAAGCCCTGAGATTCTCTTGAGCCCATCCAAGCTTCCCACAGGGCTCACCCACCTCACTCATTAATGGCCCAGCAGTACAAGGTGCTGTGATTGCCATTCAGAAGTCCAGAGATAATGCAAAGGAGAAAGCTCTAGACCTGATACCTGGATTGTGAGAATGTCAGAGATGGAGATGGCTAATTTTGCACCACCTTGAGTTCTTACCTTTAGCTCATTTCTTGATTAACTGAAATATGTTTGACTAGTTATTTTAGGATACATATATAGTATAATGTGCGGAGTGTTGTATATCAAAAAGTTTTTTCCCCTTGTGTAATTATGTTGAAAAATCATGTATGTTTATCAGTGTGTGTGTGTTTTTCCATTTTGAAACTATTACAAATAAAGCTGCTATGAACATCCAGGTACAAGTATTTGTGTGAACAATTGTGTGTGTGTGGTTTTTTTTTGGGGGGGTACATACCAAGGAGTACTTTAGTTGGGTCATATGACAGATATTTGTTAAACAATATTTTTAAAACTACAAAATTGTCCTCGAAAATATTTTTTCATTTTGCATCTAATTAGCAATGAATGAGAGTTCTGATTGCTCATATCCTTGCTAACATTTGGTAGTGCCAGTCTTTTTAATTTTAGCCATTTTAATTGTATTGCTATCTACTGTGGTTTCAATTTATATTTCCCTAATGACCAATAATGGTGAGCATCTTTTCATATGCTTAGTGACTATTTGTGTACTGCTTGTGAAATATATATTAAAATTTTACCTTATTTTAATAAGGTTTTGTCTTTTTAAGATTGACTTGTAAATTTTTTTCATATTCTGCATAAAAATTCATTATCTTATCTATGTGTTGCATGTAACTCCTCTCAGTCCAGAGCTTTCATTTTCTATCATTTTCTCAATAGTGTGTTCTGGGAAATATATATATCTATATATATAAAAGCCTAAGTGACCATCGCAACTGAACAGACAACAGAACAGACTGTGTGGGGTGACCAGGCCGGCAGGGGAGTTAGTGAGGCACAACCAAACAACTGAACAGCAGGCTGTGTAGGGCGACCAGGCCGGAAGGGGAGGGGGGGAGTAAGGGGCAACCAGGCCGGTGGAGGGGGCAGTTAGGGTTGACCAGGCAAGCAAGGGGGGAGAGTTGGGGGCAACCAGGCTGGCAGAGGGGGCAGTTAGGAATGACCAGGTCAGCGGGGGGCGGGCAGTTATGGGCGAGCAGGCAGGCAGGCAGGCAGGTGAGCTGTTAGGAGCTAGTGGTCCTAGATTGTGAGAGGGATGTTCGACTGCCGGTTTAGACCCAGACTGGGCCTAAACCGGCAGTCGGACATTCCCCAAGGGGTCCTGGATTGGAGAGGGTGCTGGCTGGGCTGAGGGGACCCCCCCCATTCATGAATTTTGTGCACCAGGCTTCTAGTATATATATATAAAGTCTGTACATGCAGAGTAGAGACTTCTGAAGGTCAGTTGATCAATGGAGTTTTAGGGCAGGTCCATCTCACAGGGAGCTAATGTGTCCCCAGAACCATCCTGTGGTTATTTACCCATTTTCAGACAGCATAATTGAAAGACATATACTCAGCAGCTAGCAGAATTATCTCTTTCTTGGGGAAGGTCAGTATTTTGTTCTATCCAGGCACTCAACTGATTGAATGAGGCCCACACATAGTTTTGACTATGCCACCAGTAAGGTTTAAAAGACCCTGAGTAAACTGTGCCTTGGCTTGCACAATTTAGGGTGGTTCACATCCTATCTAATAAAAGGGTAATATGCAAATTGACCATCACTCCAACACACAAGATGGCCACTCCCATGTGGACACAAGATGGCCACCACAAGATGGCTGGCAGGGGAGGGCAGTTGTGGGCAATCAGGTCAGCAGGGGAGTGCAGTTAGGGGTGACCAGGCCTGCAGGTGAGGGCAGTTGGGGGGGACCAGGCCTGCAGGGGAGGACAGTTGGGGGGGACCAGGCCTGCAGGGGAGGGCAGTTGGGGGGGACCAGGCCTGCAGGGGAGAGCAGTTAGGGGGGACCAGGCCTGCAGGGGAGGGCAGTTGGGGGGGGCAGGCCTGCAGTGGAGAACAGTTGGGGGGGGACCAGGCCTGCAGGGGAGGGCCATTGGGGGTGACCAGACCAGGAGGGGAGGGCAGTTAGGGGTAATAGGGCCAGCAGGGGAGTAGTTAGGCATTGATCAGGCTGGCAGGGGAGTGGTTAGGGGTGATCAGGCTGGCAGGCAGAAGCAGTTAGGGGCAATCAGGCAGGCAGGCAGGCAAGTGGTTGGGAGCCAGCAGTCCTGGATTGTGAGAGGGATATCTGACTGCCCACCAGGATTGGGCCTAAACAGGCAATAAGGCATCCCTCGAGGGGTTCCCAGATTGGAGACAGTGCAGGCTTTGCTGAGGGACACACAAACCCCATGCACGAATTTCATGCACTGGGCCTCTAGTTAAAGATAAAGCACATCCTGTGCAACTGAGAAAGGGTCTCAGAAGTTGTGTTTACCTGTCATATCTGTTTCTTTCTCCTGCTGTGCTTTACCTTGACCTGAAAGCCTAAAATGAGTATACCCTGTGAAGTCTCACAGGTCCTTTCAGATATTTGACTCTATGAAATAGCAGTTGCTATTTCAAAATTTATAAAAATGAAGTACAAAATGCCTATATGGCTTACTGATTATTTCTTCCATCTGGTTACATAATTAAAAGACCCAGCTATGCCATGGAAGAAACAAGATCTTTGTTTAACTTCTTTGACTAGTGCTCCTGGAACACACACCAAGCATTGTGTAGTCAGTCCCATTACAATTGTGATAGTTCTTGACAACATAGCACTCCTCTACCATAATCAATGAATTCTAAATAAAGAGACTGTTTAAAAAATAAATAAATAGACTGTTTACTAGTACTGTACATGAGTTTCAATAAGTCTTTATCTTCAAACCCTGATTTTAATAACCATTACAGAAATAAATGGTACCTATTTATTTTAAAAATAATATTTATATTTAGTCTAGGAACAAATATTTGCTATGTAATTTATCTCCAATTTGATGCTGCCCATAACTGAGAGAACATTGTGTTTCACATCATATTCTGTAAAGCATTTAGTCTATAATAGCTTAAGGATACTTCCCCTTTTTAAGGATGAGAAGGATGGAAAGATTTAAGGAATATTTCCAAATCAAGTGCTCAGAGTCAAACATCCTTAAAAAGGAAGATTGTTACCACCCGGTCTCGAATCTGCTTGGTTCTCACGCCATAAATAATGGGGTTGAGAGCAGGAGGAATTATCACATAAAAATTAGCCAGGAGGATGTGGATATAACGTGGAATATTGTGGCCAAATCGGTGAGTCAGAAAGGAGAAAAAGGCTGGAGTGAAGAAAGCTAAGATGACACAGACATGGGAACCACAGGTATTGAGAGCTTTGAGCCTGGCCTCCCAGGATGGGAGTCTGAAGACAGCATGTAGAATCGTCACATATGAGATAGCAATCAAAATAACATCCAGAAGTATCATGGAGATAAGGGTTAATCCAAATATTATATTGACCTTTATGCTGACACAAGCCAGACGGGCAATGCCCATGTGCTCGCAGTAGGTATGGGGTATAATATTATGCCCACAGAATGAAAGCCTTAAAAGGAGAAATACAAGTGGAAAAACAAGCACAAAATTTTTCAACATGCCTCCAACAGCAATAATACAAATAGTTCTGTTGGTGAGAATTGTGTTGTAATGAAGTGGGTGGCAAATGGCAACATAGCGATCAAAAGCCATGGCTACAAGCATGAATGTTTCAAGGCCCGTAAACAGGTGTATGAAGAACATTTGAGCTAAGCATCCCCCAAAGGCAATCTCACTGAGGCCAAACCAGAAGATGCTCAGCATTTTGGGAATGGTGGCAGTGGACAGGCCGAGGTCAGTGAGAGCCAGCATGGCCAACAAGTAGAACATAGGCTGGTGAAGGCTGTGCTCAGTGTGGATCACAAAGAGGATGATGACATTTCCCCAGAGGGCTATTAGATACACTATACCGAATGGGAAGCCAAGCCAGAGCTGCATATTTTCCAATCCTGGGATTCCCAGCAGCAGGAAGGATGAGGGGTGAATACATGATGTATTGGCTGGAGACATACTGGCAAGGGCTTCTGATGGTCACATCCACTCATTTGAAGGAATCTTTTGTTCTGTATAAAGGTTCCCAGTGCCTCATCAATACTGCTAATAGTGAATAAGAACAACAACAACAAAAAAAGATGTAATTGGTACATTTTATCTAGGAACACAGAAGTAAGATCATGTTTTCTCTTAGACTTCTCTTTCTCTCATTTACTTTCATTAATATCCTATATAATAAAAGCCTAATATGCTAAGTGTCTGGTCGTCCGGTCTTCCGTTCAACCAATCAAAGTGTAATATGCTAATGATATGCTAAGGCCACTCAACCACTCACTATGATGTGTACTGACCACTAGGGGGCAGACACTCTGATCAGTAGGTTAGCTTGCTGCTGGGGTCTGACCAATTGGGACTGAGCGAGACTGGCCAGACATGCCCTGGAGCCCTCCCACGGCCGCTCCCTGGCTGGCCAACCTCCCACGTCCCCCCCAGCCCCAACTGTGCACCAGTTGGGTCCCTTGGCCTGACCTGTGCCCTCTTGCAATCCGAGACCCCTCGGGGGATGTCGGAGAGCCAGTTTCAGCTCGATATCACAGGCCAGGCCAAGGGCCCCCACTGGTACACAAATTTGTGCACTGGGCCTCTAGTATATGATAAGTGAAGGAGAAGATTCCTTAAAAAAGTAAATGGATATTTGGACATTGCACAAGATGATCTAAATTAATTTAGGTGTGAATGTATACCAACTCAGTTGATATAAGATTCTTATTAGGTTCTAACTTTTTGAAATATTTAATTATAAATTTGGATATTAAATTTATATCATACGAATAAGTGATTACAATCCATGAGCACTGCCAATATTGTAGATCTCAGAAGCATCCTTTAATATCATTTGAATGTTTATTTAGAAATATGAGTCCAATATATGCCGCTGAGCATTTCCATTTATAATGTCCTACTTAAGAGGGCCTCTCTTTCTTTCTCAACATGCTTATAAATAACTTTCATTAAAATCTAAGCATATTATTTTGCTTCTTCTTAGTATGTGTTGTTACTTTTTATTTTTGTCATCAGTGGATGAAGATATTTTCTTTGTTCTTTGAAACAAGAATCTTGCCTTACATGGCCACTGATTTCACAAAATTCAATGCAGCATAATTAATCTTAAATATGAAACCACCATTTTTTAGAGAGATTGACTCAGGCTTAAGGCAGTGACCGAAAATTTCAGGCTCCCCATCTATTTCCCCTATTCCTCATAACAGACAACTTGAACTAATTTCATTTCTAAATAATCTGCAATATTTCCAACTTTGTTTCTAAGTGGGGTATCATGGATAGTGTTGTTGTTGTTATCATTGCTATTAGAAGGAAAGGAACAGTTATAAAAATATAGTGTTATATCAGAATTTAACATTACTCCAGTTTCACAAGAAAATTTTAGACAAATCATACCACTTGCTACTCACATCAGCCTCAAGAGGGAAACAGGACAGATTCTGGTTCCTGAATAAGTGTATTTCTTGTCCTAGATTTCTTCCCAGTTTATTTTTCCTCATTCTCTACAATCTTTTGAGAATTTTACTAATATAATTGCTCTAAATACACATTTTTAAAGAAGAGGGAACCAAAAGTAATTATACTTCATAATTAATTATAATTCATAAAAAATAGCCATTAAAGAAGATGAAACAATGACCTTTTCCTAGAAGCCAGTGAAGTGCTGACATCGCACATTACACAATGCATTTGAGGTTTTAGAAAATCAAAGTACATATTAATAATGCAAGAGGCATGACCCTGTGAAAGACATTAAGAAAGACAAAATCACGAAAAATGGAAATGTACCTGTTCAAAGGATCCCCAAAGCAGATGTGAGTAAAAGACAAGAGGAACCAGCATCATCCTGCTGTTACTAGTAATCATCCAGGTCTGTACGTTAGACACCCATTCTCAGAGAGACATTCACTGAAATCAGTGTATCACTGCTAATATTCTCTCTCAGAACCCTCTTATTCTACCACAGAGCTCTTTGGATGGGTATATAATCAATGCCCAAGTTCCCAGAGCTTTTTGCAGTTACAGAGGGGTTTTGTTTGTCATTATTTCTCTAGCACAACAGCTATCACTGTTGTGCTAGAGAAATAAGGCCAGGAAGTGGTTTTGTTTGTCATTATTTCTCTAGCACAACAGCTATCACTCGAAACATCTATACTAATAAAAGGGTACTATGCTAATTAGACCAAATGTCTTCCGGACGACCTTCCGAACATCCTTCCTGACAAATCCAGGCACAGGAAAAGCCACCCAGGGTCCCAGGTGCCTATGGCCGACCTGGGCAAAGCTGCCCAGTCCTGGGCATTTGCAGCTGTGGCCATCCCAGGTGAAGCTGCCATGGTCCTGGGTGCCTGTGGCCGGCCCAGGTGAAGCTGGCCCAGGTCCTAGGTCCCTTAGGTGCAGGGGCCGAGGTAAAGGTGATTAGGGGTGATCAGGCCAGCAGGGGAGCAGTTATGATGATCAGGCAGGGAGGCAGAAGGGTTAGGAGCCAGCAGTCCCAGATTGTAAGAGGGATGTCCAGCCAAGCTGAGGGATCCCCCTCCCCCATGCATGTATTTCATGCACTGGGCCTCTAGTTTGCTAATAAAAGACTAAGTAAGTAATTATTAATTTTAACTCCTGATCAAAAGTCCTCATGTTAGAAGAATGGTGGGCATAATATGCAATAGAATTGTATACTTAAAACCTTAGACTTGTAGTGAATTCAGGAGGCTTCCATGTAGGAGAGCATAAACTAAGACAGAAAGTAGGAAAAGAATTACTGCAAAATCTATCAAGCCCTTCATCCTACTTAGAATGAACTACAAAAGCTCAAGAACCACACTAAAACCAGAAATATGTTCCTTGAGGTGTTCTATAGTACTGAGGAAAGGGGTACTTCTCTCTGAGATTAGAATTGTTCCTCATGACTGAGCAGGCCTAGTGCAGAAGCAGCTTCCATATACCAGATATATGGCAACTAAAATAAGATTCATCCTCCTAATCCATACCAAATAGATTGAAGATGGATGGCTAAATAAATAAATTACATGATCTAGGGGACAGAAAGAAAATTGTCTTTCTTTTTCCAAGATAGACCCTAGTAATAGTAGAATAGTAACAGTCAGATAGACTGAAAGAGTCAATAAGTAGCAATTTCCTCCAATAGCAATTTTTATAGGAAAGAAAAAGTGATATCATTTTAAACACTCACTATTTTTCAGTTGTTGTGTGTCTTACCTACAGCTTATATATTTAATGCTAAAATTGTTTGCCAATATGGAAAACTAAAACAAAAGAGAATATGTACATGAACATGTTCTGATAAATCAGGATGGAAAAATTCATTATGGTTTTGAAAAGCTATATACTATTTGGAATCTGAAGGTATTAAACTATTGAAGCTCTACACCATAAGTGACAATGAAATAGAAACGAAATTTTTAATTTGGAAAAATGTTGAGAATGCTATTTTTATATTAAATACAAAAAAATATGAAATAACCAGCAGCATGCATGATTAAGTTCAGTAGAATTAGGCTAAAAATGAGAATTAGAAATGGGAGGGAAGGATTGGTTAGGGGAGTGAATGGGGAAAGGGAAGGAAAGAGGGAAGGAGGGCTGAAACCGGTTTGGCTCAGTGGATAGAGCGTTGGCCTGCGGACTGAAGGGTCCCAGGTTTGATTCCGGTCCAGGGCATGTACCTTGGTTGCGGGCACATCCCCAGTAGGGCGTGTGCAAGAGGCAGCTGAATCGATGTTTCTCTCTCATCGATGTTTCTGACTCTCTGTCCCTCTCCCTTCCTCTCTGTAAAATATCAATAAAATGTATTTTTTTTTTAAAAGAAAAAGAAAGAGGGAAGGAGGGAGAGGAAAGGAGAGGAGAGAAGTAGGAAGTCAGAAGGAAGAGAGGGAGAGAAAAAGAAGAGGAGATAAATTCAACAATAACTCAACAAAACAATTTGCTTGTTTAACTGTTTAGTTTTTCCTTTTTCTTTTCCTTATCATTAAAAGTAGACATACTTGTAAAAAAATGATAAAACACTAAAATATGTAGAATTACTTGAAATGAACATGCAATTATTTTGATTTATCACCTTCAAATTAATATTTATATTATACATAAAGTGAATGAGAGTATTAAATCAATATATCCAAGTCCAAACCTTCCCAAACTATATGTTCAAATACCTATAGGAGCTAAGCCTATTGACAACTCACCAAGTATAACCAATATTGAAAGAATTCTGCAAATCTGACTAATCACTTCTCCAAGCATGTCTCAGCATCATTACTGTGGTTCAAGGAGAAAAGTTTACACTGGGATTGAAAGTCCTCTCCCTGACCAGGAGCAGCTGCTCTTCTTGGGCTCCATGGGATGAGACCATGGAAAACAATGAATTCACAAGTTCTCACCACAGGTTTATGAACATATAAAAAGCACACGGGCAAAGGAAACCTTTGGGACTTTCAAGTCTTTCCCCTTAGGTTCTCACCTTGCAAAAACTTCTCATTTTCTAACAACCCACAATTGCTCTCTTGTCATCAGTCCCATAAGGGTAGTGTCTGAGTCAACCTATAATTTTCCATCTTGTCACCAGGGTTGTTATAGTCTCTAATGTTTGTGTCACTTTTTTTCCAGAAAATTTTATTTACTTGATCTAGAAGTCACATTAGCAAGTGTGCACTTGTTTATTTAAGATTAAGTATTGCTCAAATGTGTTTTGTATCTATAGACCTTTCTCCCACTCCAAAGCTTATATTCTGAATGCATAGATAATACTAAACACTAATACAGAAATATGCAAAAATTAAGTTTTAAGTTATATGGTGCTAACTATAGAGATACAGAAATGCAGATAACCAGTACATCTTCCAAGCTTTCTAACTCACTTTCTTTTAGAAAGGAGTTGAAAGGTGGCACAATAGAAACTGCAAAGTAAGATAAAAACATATATTAATTGAGAACATTTCAGAAAGATTGGATGCTGTGTGTAGCCTGGATAAGTATAGAATCACAGGAGAATGAATGACTTTTTTTGAGAAAGGATAAAAGGCAGCTCTAAAAGCTGTCAGCTGAAAGCTGGCATGGCATTAACACCCTGACCATGGTGATGCCCACTGAAAACATACAACTTCACAAAATATGAACATCAGACAAGGTCACTCTGTGCTCACGATGATGTAGTTAAGTGAAAACAAGTCCTTTCCATAATCATGCCTGAGCAAAGAAAATATATATACTGCGCCCCCACCAAGAACTGTCCTCCCAGGAAATATGAGTGACTGGTTATTTTTATCAAACATACCTTTAGTCTCCACTCCATTCCTCTGACTTTTTACATATAAACTAGAGGCCCATTGCACAAAAATTCATGCAAAACTAGGCCTTCCTTTCCCTGGCTTTGCTCCCGGCCGCCCGGGACCCTGCAGTCTTCACTCCCAGCTGGAGCACCTCTCCTGTAGCTCCCTCTGCCCCCACCCTTCCTGTCATAGCAGGCATCCTGCCCCACCTGGCCATTCTGAGCCTGTGTGTGCAAATTAACTCGCCATCTTTGTTGGGTTAATTTGCATGCTCACTTCTGATTGGCTGATGGGTGTCACAGAGGTATGGTCAATTTGCATATTTCTCTTTTATTAGTGTATGCTAGAAACCCTATGCATGAAATTCGTGAAAGAGGAGGTCTTCCTTCCCCCAGCTGCCGGCACTGGCTTCCCTCTGGTACCTGGGACTCGAGCTTCCCTCACAGCCCTGGCTTCATCTGGAAGGTTGTCTGGAAAGACATCCAGAAGGACATCTGGTCTAATTAGCATATTACACTTTTATTATTATAGATATTATGAAGATACCCAATATATGAATTAGCCTTTTTTTTAAAACCACCTGCTTCTGAGAAAACATCCCCAAAACAAGTCCAAATTCATCCTCAAACCCTTTCTTGAACACTCTGAGTCCCCTAACATTTTCCTCACTGCATGCGGTGTCACCTGTTCTACCAAGTAACAAACGCTGCTTTTTCTTTACCACAAATGTACTCCTGGTGGTTGTTGGCTAGAGGGCACAGATATTTCCTATGTATAGAGTATCAGTGGATCTACATGCCCACCAGAAAATGGCATTCTTGGCATTGTTTATAAACCATTCTGAAAGTTTGTAGTTTGCATTTCCCTGATGTCATTTGATGCTGAGCAATTTTTTATCCATTTATTTGCCATCTACATAAATTCCTTTGGTGACATGCCTGTTCAAATCATTTGCCCATTTTTAAAATTGTCTTATTATTGAGTTTGAGAATTTGTTATATATTCTGGATACAAGTTTTTTACCACATATGTGTTTTGCAAATATTTTCACCCAGTTTGTGATTTGTCTTTTTCTTCCCTTAATAGTGCACTTTAAGAAAGTCCAACTCACCTTCTTTTTTTTTTCTTTTAAGAATAGTGCCTTGGTTTGGTTTGGTTTTGATATTTAAATAATGTATTAGTTTAATTTCTAATTTATGAAGAAAAAAAGAACAGTGCCTTTGGTGTTATAATTAAGAATACTTAGCATTAACCAGATTTTCTTTCATGTGGTCTTCTAAAAGTTTTAAGTATTGCCTTTACAATGTTTGTCATTTCTTGAGATATATGTTTAAATACTATTATTGAAGTGTACAACTTCTAGGAAAAAGCATTTCACTAAGTACCAACACCAAACAGATTAAAACAACAACAACAGAATATTGCTTGTAATTCAGAAGCCACTTCATATCAGCACCCAATTACTACTACCTGACATTTAACACCATATCAGGTGTACCAGTTAATAATGCAGATTTTGTGATCAAAGAAAACATGATAACTTCAAGAGAAACATCAAAAGTGCTTTATTCAAAGTAAAATCCATCACTAGCTACACATTTCCTCCATCTTTCAGGTAATTTGTGGATACTGTCCCAATAGAACTTTTCTTGTTTTGAGGGAAACCATTCAGATACCCAATTTTCCACTTCTTTGTACGTTTTGAAGTGCTGCTCAGAAAGTGCGTGTGCCATCGATTGGAACCGATGATTATCTGAAGGAGCAAGGTCTGGTGAATACGGCAGATGGGTTAATACTTCCCAGGCAAGATCTTTTAACGTGTCTTCAACTGGTTTTGAAGTGTGTGATGGTGCATTATCATGAAGCAAAATTACTTTGCCGTGTCTTCTGACCCATTCTGGTGGCTTTATGATCAAAAGCGTGGTTCAAATTAATTATTTGTTGTTGGTAGCGATCAGTACCAGGTGTACTGGTTACTAATGCGGATTTTTTTCAATAGCTGGAGTTACACTGATATATATTCGATTTGATATGTACCTGTACATGTCAAATCGCAAATATCTCAACATATGTGTAACTCCACAGCTGTTTTCAATCTACTAAAACAACATCACTGAATAAGAAGTTGGGAAGAGATATACACACGGGTCTCTCTTGAGCCAAAATGAGCTGGGTCCAACATGTGTATCACTTTCTATAATTCTTAGCAAATAGTTTGAAGAAATTGGGATTATATGGCTTTTGAAACATGTCTTAAATTATTTTCTCTGAGCCATCAGATTGAGAAAGACATTAAAAACTGTAATGGGCCATAGACACTTTTCAAAAAAGGACATTCAGAAAGCCAAGAGACACATAAAAACATGCTCAAAGTCACTAATCATCCAAGAGATGCAAATCAAAACAACAATGAGGTACTACCTCACACCTGTCAGAATGGCTATCATCAACAAATCAACAAATGACAAGTGCTGGAGAGGATGTGGAGAAAAAGGAACCCTTGTGCACTGCTGGTGGGAATGCAGACTGGTGCAGCCACTGTGGAGAACAGTATGGTGTTTCCTCAGAAATTTAAAAATGGAACTGCTATTTGACCCAGTAATATCACTTCTAGGAATATATCCCAAGAAAACAGAAACACCAATCAGAAAGGATATATGCACCCACCCCTATGTTCATAACAGCATAATTCACCATAGCTAAGATTTGGAAACAGCCTAAATGTCCTTTAGCAGATGAGTGGATTAGAAAACTATGGTACATCTACACAATGGAATACTACGCTGCTATGAAAAAGAATGAATTCTTACAATTTGCAGCAGCATGGATGGAACTGGATAGCATTATGCTAAGTGAAATAAGCCAGGCAGGGAAAGAAAAATACCACATGATTTCACTCATTTATGGATAATAAAGAACATTATAACCTGATGAACAAAAAGATAGATACAGAGGCAGAGAAGCATCGAACAGACTCAAATTACAGCAGAAAGGCTGGGGAGTGTAGGGGGGGAGTAAGAAATCAACTGAAGGACTTGTATGCATGCATATAAGTATAACCAATGGGCACAAGACACTGTGGGAGTGGGGTAAGGGCATGTGCCATGTGCCGGGGGTAGGGGAGGCCGGGGGAAGGTCAATGGGGGTGGGGGGGAGAGAGACATATGTACTACTATTTGTAATACTTTAAATAATAAAAAAAAACTTATTTCAGAAATGGATAAGGCCCATTTCAAGGACCAGATCAGCCAACCACTCAATTTTATCTTATCTAAAAGACAAATTACACTTATAGTTGCAAAGATACCTCTCGATTTAAAAGCTCTGGCATCAGCATTGTGAAACCATGCATTTCTCTATGAAGTTATTCTTGTTTCTCTATACCAAGTGTACCAGTTAATAATGTGGATTTTTTTCAATAGATGGAGTTTCACATATATATGCGATTTGATATGTATACTGTTTTGTTGTATTGTTTTCTCTGATTACAAAATCCACATTAACCGGTACACCTAGTAGACTATGGTTCCTTACAAGGAAGCAAAGCAGACCTGAAACCATTTTTTCTTTCTTCCCTGGATGGCCCACAGAAAACAATGACTCTAAGGATAAACAATAAGGATAAATCCTTGGTATTCATTTATGTGAATCTGATTTGACAATTCAGCTCTTGTGTTACCACTCCTTTTTTTTTAAAATGTCAGAATAGATATAATATTTTTCTATCTGGCTTATTTGCTGTTTATACTTATAATTTGTTCATTCTAATTGCTGCACAGTGTTTTACTATTTAAATATATCACACTTGCTTTACAAATTCTACTACTAATGTACATTTGAGCTGTATCAATTATTGATTATTGCATGTAGTGCTTCTGTGATCATTGATGTATCTGCAGATGGCTTTATGTAATGCTTTTGTTGGGATATTCCTAGGAGCAGAATTTTGGTCATAGAATATACACACGATTATTTTCTGAGATATTGCTAAACAATTTTCTAAAATAATTTTAGCAATTTACCTTTCACTGGAAATATATGAAGATTCTAGTTGCTCCAACATATTGGCTACTACTTAACATTTTTCATTTTATTCATTCTGATCAGTACATAGTAGAACTGCTTAGTGATTTTAAATGTATTTCTCTTCTGGCTAAGAAAATAGAGCAGCTTTTCATGTTCATTAGAAATTTGGATATCCTCCTTTGTGAAATCTCCATACAAGTCCTTTGCTAATTTTTCTATGTATGGTGTTCCTTTTTCTTATAGAATTATAGGAGTTTCTAAATATTCTGTAATACAAGTCATTTGGCTTGCCTATTCTCTCCATTAATGGTAGATTTGACTAAATATGATGAGCACACAATACAACATACAGATGATATATTATAGAATTGTATACTTGAAACCTATATAATTTTTTATTATGAAGATATCTTTATTGATTTTAGAGAGAGAGGAAGGGGAAGAAAGAGTGAGAGAGAGAGAAGCATTGATGTGAGAGAGAAACATGGGTGGGTTGCCTACTGTATGTACTCTTTCTGACCAGGGATTAAACCTGCAACCTAGGTATGTGCCCCAATTGGGACTCGAACCCACCACCTTTTGGTGTATGGGACAATGCTCCAACTAAATGAGCCACCTCAGGGTACACAAGAACAGAGGAAAGAAAATGAAGAAGCACATCATCACTCAAATATTTCCTCTCAGAATTGACATTAGTCAGGTTACTTCTACAAATACTTTATTTATAACAAGTCCCATGGCCAACTCTAACTGCAAGAGGCTGGACACATAAATCTCTCATGTTCCTCAAAAAAAGAGAAAACTGAAAATGCCAGTAAGCACAAGTAATGTCCAACTTAAGTATGCCAAACAAACAATTTTTATTTTCATCCTTTGATTATTAAAGTTGTATATTCTTCCTCAAAAGTCCTCAGACAATTTTTTTCTTACTGTGATTATTTCATCCAAAGTCTCAAGTTGCTGTAAAATGTCATTAATTTTCACATCTACTTATATCTGAATATTATATTATTTTTGCTTGTAAAGGGACCAATAGCTAAGCTCCTTTGTTGCCTATTTTGATGATTAAAGCTTTCTTACCTTATCTAGAGCCAAGAGTCTTTGATTATACTGGCTAGCTTGACTTAATTAATTTGTCTGATGTCTGTTTATTAGATTTTGGTCTATTAGATTTTCTAAATACAAAAAGTAATAACTAAAGTTTGTGGACATTTTAAGCAAATATGATATATAAATATCTATGCTGTCTTATTTACAATATTTTGCTAGATGTAACTACAAGATTTAGAAGGCAATTGCTAATTTTTTAGAAGGCAGTATCTATATTTTCTTGTCAGGAAGTAGAAATTCTATGCTCATAAATGGAAAAAATAAGAAGATTTAGGTTAAGTAAAAGAGATAACATAACTTTGGCAAACTATTTTGTATGTAGTTTCAAATAACAATTCCTTAATGGACTAGGTAAATAATTTCCATATGATTATTTTAGAAAGTGAAAACAAGTCAAATATATTTCTAGTTTTATGTGGATATCTTCAATATATTGGCCCAGTATTTGGAATACTTATTGAATATCATTACAAAGTTTCTAAAATGTTCCTCCCAAATATAAATTAATATACAATTCTAGGCATAAGTTTCTTATGACATGGGATTCTGTATTTTCATCTGCCTATCATTAATATTCATTTAATGAATATATATTTTATAATTATGCACAATTATTCCCTGCTCTATTTATTTTGTTTCTAAATGTATGCCTTCTTATCTTTCCGTAGGTGCCAGGAGCCAAAATCTGGATCACAATTTGTTATGAATAATCTTCTGATCCACACTTTACTAGTATTAAATACAAATATTAAGAGTAACCACATCATAGAATTCACATATGAAATAGATGTGCTAAAATCAGCAAATTATTTAGAACAGTATATGCTATTGAGTTAAATAATGTCATTGTTATTAGTTTGGTAATTCTGGCACCAAAATTACCTACAACCCTGAGAAAATTTCATTCTGCAACTTTCATATTTCCTTTGGTGAATCAGAAAGTGGACCAATTTAAAAATGAACCTATTTAATAATCTACCTCCCACTAACCGCTGGATTTTCAGATGTATTATATAACAATTATATAATTACATATATATATATATATATATATATATATATATATATATATATAACAACTAAATATCAAGTTTTCATTTGAAAAGCTGTGACTATAATAACTACATTATAAGGTAATCTTGATTATCAATATAAACATAAACCTTTCTAAAAGATGCAAACCTTAAAATTATGAAATTATCATCAATAAATTCATTATTATCCTTAAACTCAAAGGGTTATTTGCCTTTGCTCCCTCCCTCCCTTTAAACCCCTTATAATGAGCATATAGAGAAAATATGAACAATAAAACATTCTAAGACTACCAATATTTAACCATCTTTTTAAAAAATCCTCAAAACTCGCTCCCTAATCTGCTTGGTCCGGACCCCGTAGATTACAGGATTGAGAGCTGGTGGAACAATCACGTATAGATTGGCTAAGAGAATATGGACATATCGGGGAATATTATAGCCAAAACGATGTGTCAAGAAGGAGAAAAAGGCAGGTATGAAAAAGACTAAGATAACACCAATATGGGATCCACAGGTGTTGAGGGCTTTGAGTCGAGCCTCCCAGGAAGGCAGACAAAAGACTGCATAGAGGATCCTGGCATAGGAGAGAATAATTAGGAGCACATCCAATATTAAGAGAGAAATGTTGCCAAGGCCAAACATTATATTCAGTTTGATGCTGGCACAGGCCAGACGGGCAATGCCCATGTGCTCACAGTAGGTATGAGGGATGATATGATGCCCACAGAAGGGCAGCCTCAGGAGGAGAAACACCAGCGGGGCCACCATGTACAGGCTCCGCAGAATGGAAATACCTGCAATAATGCTGATGACTTTGCTGGTGAGGATCATGGTATATCGAAGGGGTTTACAAATGGCAATGTAGCGGTCAAAGGCCATGGCCACCAACACAATGCTCTCCATGGCAGTGAAGAAGTGGATGAAGAACATCTGGGAAAGGCAGCTTTCAAAAGATATGTTCCTGAGGTTGAACCAGAAAATTCCCAGCATTTTGGGGATGGTGGCTGTGGACAGGCCCAGGTCGATGGTGTCCAACATGGCCAGGAAGTAGTACATGGGTTCATGGAGATTATGCTCAGTCTGGATCACGATCAGGACAGTAGCATTCCCCAGGAGGGCAACAAGATACACAAAGAGAAAGGGGAATCCAATCCAGACATGCATGTCCTCTAGCCCTGGGATGCCCATCAAAAGGAATGAGGAAGGATGGAACTGGGTTTCATTAGGCATAGACATCCTTCCTGCCACTGTTGTTGATTCTGCATATTGGTGTTAGATAACATCTTCCCATGAATGATGCTTGCTCCACTTCTTCTTTTCTAGTCTCCTGGTAAAATTCAAAATAACTGTAATATTCATTTTCTCTCATTCAATGTTATTAAAACTATTCTGCCATCCTTACCTGGACATCAGATGGCTCCGGGAATTAAGCCAGTCCCACTCTTCCTCAGATCATTCCCATTCATAAAAGGTTGAACAAGAAGAGAGAGGAGAATACCAATGAAGTTGATATTCAAGGTACAGAGTAGAAATAATAAAAGTCTTTGTTTTTTGTATTTTCTGGTGTTACATACATTGTATTTAATGTATATGAAATATACTTTAGCATATGAAATCCAACACATTATTTTATTGAGGAACTTGAAGACCATTTATATATGTATTTGAAGACCATTTATCTATGTATTAGATATACATATACTAGAGGCCCAGTGCACAAATTTTGTGCAATGGGGGAGGGAGGTCCCTCAGCCCAGCCTGCGCCCTATCGCAGTCCGGGACCCCTAGCTCTTTACTGCCTGCCTGCAGAGGAGGCAGGAGAGGATCTCATCGTGGCTGCTGCACTCGCCAACCATGAGCCCAGCTTCTAGCTGAGCTCCTGCATTGAATGTCTGCCCCCTAGTAGTCAGTGTGCATCACAGAAACTGGTCGTTCACCCACCCGGTCATTCAGCTATTTGGTCGATTTGCATATTAGGGTTTTTTATGTAGGATATGCATATTTTTTACTCTGCCTATATCTTTGACTATTTGATCCTGCAATCAGAAGCCACAAATTTACTTTTGTTTATTCATACACCTAAAACTGCATCACACATACAAATTCTCAGAAAACAATGTTTCTTACATGATTGAGTCAGAGAAAAGTCATAAAAACATCTAGCATACATCAAGTGATTAATAACATAGTTTCCTTCTTAATTAGATATTCCAAAAGCCATCGTCATCCAAAATATTTTGGATCATGAATAAAGACAAGAAAATGAAGACATGTTGCACAGGGGCTTTTAAAGTTAGGGCAAACTTTGATTTACCAGTGTAAAATATTCTAAATTGAAATGGTCTCATTTTCCATTGAACAAACAAAAATTTAAATTAATTTAAGAAGCTATCTTGGGAAGTGTAATCAGGGAAACTTAAAGAGTTTTGCATTTTTTTAGCTCCCATATTCAAGTCCATCTAACTCACTTATACATGGATTAGAGTTTAGTAAAGTTGTCCTCTATCTCAGTCTTGATGTTTTCCTGAATGTCTCCTTTAAGTACTAAATGAAAAGGAGTTTGTTAAATGGTTCTTTATATAGTAACTAGCTTGAGTGGCAAAATCCTGGATTTATTTATCCTGAGTTCATATTTTAAGACAATCAAGAAAGAGGAAGTTATTTATTGGCTAACTTTCTAAGTTGAAGCAATTTTGAAAACAGTGTGGAAATGATAGTGTATGGGGCCAGTTGCCTGGAAATTGAGGGAGTTCATATTTGAGTAGTACCCATCAGAGATAGATGCACAGAAAAAAAGCCTCCTTTAATCCAAAATAGGACCAGCCTGTAGCAAAAAAATGTGGCCCATCTGGGGCCTATTAGGAGTAGCAGAAAGAAGGGATAATTTGAGAAATTGGGTAGAAATTTGGATAGAAAATTTGAATAAGACTTGGCCAACACTCTCACAATGTGATGAGGGTGATATAAAGATGAAATTTTAATAAAATGTTGCATGATGGTAAAAAAATACAGAAAATACTGTGAGTATGGATTAACACAAAATAAACTTTATGTAGGATATTAAATCGATAAAAAATCAACTATATTTTACAAAGAAGCATAAAAAGTTTATTGCAGCTAGAAACGCACGTGTGTTTTAAAGAGGAACTAAAATTATCATGGGACCTACCTTGAAGGCTGAGTTCATGGTTTGTCCTCTAAGAGTTGGACTCTGTGACCTGTGCAACCTTCTAGAGATTAATGGCTCTATCATTCGGTGAAAACTGTCTGGGTCACTCAAATAACCTAGAGCAGTGGTCAGCAAACTGCGGCTCGTGAGCCACATGCAGCTCACGAGCCGCGGTTTGCGACTCTGTTGACTAATGAGTTTGCCGACCACTGCTAGGGAAAAAGACTTAAAAACATTTAAGTCTTTAACTAATGTACTAATGTCTTTAACTTGAAGTCAAAACTTCTGGGTAAGGGTAATGCCTTAGAGCATGTGGTGGTAGAATTATTATGGTTTTATCCACAGAAGAAAGCTCTTTCCTATTCTCATCTCTGAATTTCCAGGAGTGTTACACAGAACTGATCAGTTACCAATGAGCAAAACAACCAGTTACTTACTCATTTCATAAGTAAAAACCAATCTATCCCATCAATATAGACGTATACAACCTCAGATCTTTGCCAGGTTCAATGATGAGACTGGGCCCCAGCTTCTCCTCTTTGAGACCATGGTTTCTAATGTTCTGTGATGAACTTATATCAGACAGCCGTTCTCTCAGTTCTGCATCATGTTGGTTCTCCACTATATTCCACACCTCCACTTCACCTACCCCAATGTACATTAGCACCATTTCAAGTCCTCTAACTGATAAAGATAACAAAAAGAGATTCTTTATACCAGCGGTTTGCATCAGGGTTGATTGCTCTCCCCTTGGGTATATTTAGCAATGTCAGGAAACATTTTTTATTATCACAACTTGAAGGAAGTGTTACTGATATCTAGATGCCAGGGATGTTGCCAAACATCCTACAATGTACAGAGCGCGCGCACACACACACACACACACACACACACACACACACACACACACACACAATAATCTGACCCACAATGTAAGTAATACCAAGATTGCAAACTCTGCCCTACACCTCTTCATCTTATCTCTGCTTAATTCACAGTCCCATGGCATACTGGTATGCTACTAGGAAATGACCTGAACTAGTTACAGGTTATCTTATTTCTCAGTTAACTTTTTACCTTGGTCTTGAGTCCTAATAAAATAAAACAAAACAAAATATAAAAAATTTTATTAGTAGTCACAGTTATGCTTCATAATTTATTCAGTCAATTTCTCTTTTACTAGGCCTGAAAATGTGTTAGGTGCCAGAAAAGCATAGTCCTTGGCCTCTTGATGTTGTACCTAGCATAAAGTTGGAAAAAAAAAATAGCTGAACTGATGTAGAATTTTCTTCTGTATCTCACCTGCTGTTGTAAGTGTGGGACTATGGATGTGAATATATGTAGCCATGAAAATTTATGGTATAAAATTTGTAATGCCCAAAGCTTGTCTGTGTATTCTTTTTATCCTTTTTCCAATGCTGTGTTACACACTTACTTTTCTTCCCTCACTCTATTCTAACTTCGCATGAACTCATTCCCAATTTTCCACAACCTTAACTATGAATAACAGTCTTACCTTGCTTTCCAAATGTCTCTGAGAAGACAGAGTTTGAAAGTATAATCTGACCTCTCTCTGGGTCCACTCCTTGCTGGCAAGGAATAGGCATTTATATTGGTGCAGTGGCCCTGCGTCCAGTGGGATGGAGACTGTAGTCTCCCTGGGTTCCTGGAATAGACTAAGTAATATTCACTGGAGAGTTATTCCTCCCTACACTGGCACTATGAGGCAAGAGTCACCGGCTCTTTATTTTTTCCAATGACAATGTAGCTTTTCTGCTTTCCTAATTAAAAACCTAAATTTCTGATTAACATTTAAATTCCTGATTAAAATGATTATCTGCCTTCTTCAATGACATGTCCCATCAGTCTTCCCTCTTTGTTCTACATCATCTCTGTCATAGCCTAAATTTGATATGCCTATTATTCCTTTGCCCCACTCCTCATGAACTATTTAAGTGAAAGACCAGATAAAGCAACAAAAATGTGATGTGATAACCCAAGATTCTAGAGATAGGAAAGCTCAATAAGGTGAGCAAACTTCTTACTCATGATTACCTCACCAGTTGTTTAATGATTATATGAGCAAAGAAAGAGGCTAATCACCAGGACATAGAGAAACCACTCAGATACAAGGAACCTTGCAAAGTTTAGCTCTAGATAAGAGTCTTAGCTGAGCCCAGACATATAAGTAAAGAGACTAGCTTTGGATCATCTACCCCACATGTTGCAGTCTCTAAATTACTTAAATCGGTTTCATCCATTAGAGCTACCCCAACTGAGATGCTGTTTGGTAGAAAAAAAAAAATGAGTCTTCCCTGGTGTGCTTTTTCTGAATTCCTGACTTATAGAATCTGTAAACATAATAAAATACTTGATTTGTTGTTTTATACACTGTTAAGTTTTGGAATTTCTTATACAAAAGAATAGAAAACCAAGAGAAAATTTTCTACCTTAAATTAGGTTCCATTTTAATGAACCCAAAACATGTGCCATTTGTTTGAAAGCCATACATAGAGAGAAAGACTGATGGACCTGGAGGAAAATGAAGGTAAGGGCGGAAAAAAAATGGGAAAGATGGAATTAATAGCTTAAGTAAAGGGGATAGTTTTTTACCTAGAGATAGCAAGTTTGGCCAAACTCTTGCCTTCAATAACATGAAAAATAGAAAACATTTATAATGAACTGGATTTAACTAAAGTGATTTCCATGCAGAATGTTAGAAGTGTCAAATGGTTTCTTTTATTGATGTATAATAAAAATCGGATAGAATGAAAAAATGGGATTATTTCATCTTTAAATGATGTCTATAGGTAATATAAAGTAGCCAGGATTTGCTGATTTGTTGTTGTTTTTTTGTGTGTGTTTTTTTATCGAGTCTATTTTTATTCTCACTATCTCCTCACTGCTAAACATTATCAGAATAAAAAAAATAGCTCCAAGGCAAAGATCAAATTAAGAGTATGTGTAAAATCTTTGTTAAGATCTCAAAGACTTAAATTAGTTTCTCATACATCATTTCTGACAGATTAAAAACACTTTCAAAGTTTTAAAGAAATGCCTCACAGACTTCCTTTATTAAGCTCTAAATCTTCTAAGAACCTTTTTTTTATTGTTGACACCATTACAGATGTCCCCCATTCCCCCTCACCCTTTGTCAACCTCCACCCAGCCCTCATACCTTTCTCTGGCTTTCACCACACTGTTGTCGGTGTTCATGGGCTATACCTACAGGTATATGTTCTTTGGCTAATCTCTTCACCTTCTTTTATCCAGTCCTCTCCACTCCCATCCCCTCTGGCATTTGTCAACCTGTTCCATGTATTCATGTCTCTGGTTCTATTTTGTTTGTCAGTTTATTTAGGTATTACTACTACAGAGGATTGACAAAAGATCTGAGGTAGAGAAGAACTTATCGTGAAGGGAGTTCTAGTTAATGGAATGGATTTATAAATTGATAAATAAGAAACCCACAAAATTTTAAGAGAAATTATATTAGCTTGGGATGAAAGGGACCAAAACAGTACAAAATTCCTTTTGACAGACAGGAAGAAAACTGATAAAAATTATCTAGGTGCCAATAAGAGCTACTTTTTGTTGTTGTTGTTAATCCTCGCCTGAGGATATTTTCCCATTGATTTTTAGGGAGAGTGGAGAGGGAGGGAAAGACAGAGAGAAACATCCATGTGAGAGAAACTCATCTATTGGTTGCCTCCTGCACAAGCCCCGACCAGGGACCAGGCTGGGGAGGAGCCTGCAACCAAGGTACATGCCCTTGACCAGAATACTGATAAAACCAAGGACTGCTCTATCCACGAAGCCAAACTGGCTAGGGCAACAAGAGATACTTTTTATCAAAAAAGAAGTATGACTCGGCCCTAGTTGGTTTGGTTCCATGGATAGAGCATCAGCCTGTGGGCTGAAGGATCCTGGTTTGATTCCAGTCAAGGACACATGCTCGATTCCCAATAGGAGGCTTGCAGGAGGCAGCCTGTCAATGATTCTTTCTCATCATTGATGTTTCTATCTCTCCCTCTCCCTTCATCTCTGAAATCAATTAAAATATTTTTTAAAAAAGAAGTATGACTCAGATGGTGGAATCAAGAGCCCAGAGAGCAGAACCAAGAGCACTAAGTGATCACTTCCAGAGTACTAACCAACAAACTAAAAATATATGGCAATTTCTATGGACCAGTGATTACTGTATCCCTCCCATTTTCCATTTATTGAATTGGAATGTCTAGTGTGCTTATCTTGTGCCTCTTTCATTATTATATGTGGGGGTGTGTGGGGCAGGATAATTTCCACATGAATTCACAGGTCTCTATACAAGGATGAATCACACCCAATGTACCAAACATGAAAAGTGTCATTGCATCAGGAACTTCCATGAGATAGTGTACCTTCAGACTAGGCATGATACCATAATGGGATAGGAAATTCTGTCCAATTGTTTGCTTTGTGTGAGGTAGAAATGTAAATAATTGTGGCCAGAGGTTGTCAGAAAGTAGACTGTGATCTTTTTTTAATATTTTGAATTGTTAGAAAATACATATAACATACCATTTACCATTAGTGACATTTAGAACATACACATGTTGCTGCCATCACTAGTTCCAGAGCATTTTTAACACTTCAGAAGAAAACCCTGTACCCATGAAAGAGCAAGTGCACATTCCTCCCTTTCCCCAGGGCCTAGGAACTGCCACTATGAATTTTTCTATTCTGGGTATCATACTGTGTGTAGCCTTTTATATCTGGATTATTTTACTTTCTATAATGTTTCAAGGTTCACACATGTTTTAGTATGTGACAGTACTTCATTATTTTTTGTAGCTTAACATAATTCAATCATACGGTTACATGACATGTTGTTTAACCGTCTTCAATTTATTTGGGTTGCTTCTATCTTTTACCTATTGTGAGTAGTGCTTTTATAAACATTAGCATAGAAGTTTTTGCTTGGACACCTGTTTTCAATTCTTCTGAGTGTATACACATCTAGGAGCAGAATTGCTGAGTCATATGTAATTCTAAATTTGAGTTTTAGTGGAACCACAAAATTTGTATCCACAGCACCCGAACTATTTTACATTCCAACCAAAAATGTATGCGGAATCCCATTTCTTTACATTCTGATTAACAACTATTTATTTGTCTTTTAAAAATTAGTATTACAGCTATTTGTGTGTGTGTGTACAATGACATACCATGCATTTGGTTTGCATTTCACTAATGACTAAGGATATTAAGCACATTTTCCATGAGCATGTTGGCCATTTATATATCTTCTCTACAGAAATGTCTATTTAAGTTCTTTTCCCATTTTTTTAAATCAAATTGTTTTTCTTACTTATAAGAGTTGGTTATATATTCTGGATAGCCTTATGATTTGCAAAAATTTTTCTCCCATTCTACAGATTTTATTTTCACTCTCTGATAGTGTCATTTGATGCACAAACATTTTTAATTTTGACCAAGTTCAATTTATCCATTTTTCTCTTGTTTCTTGTATTTTGGGTATTATAGCTAAGAAACTATTGCCTACAACTGAAGCTAATATGAGATTGTATGTCAACTATAATTGAAAAAATTTAAAATTATTAAAAATAAAAGAAACCATTGCCAAATTTAAGATCATAAAGATTTACTTCTTTGTATTCTAAGCTTTTCATAGTTGTTCTTATATTTAGGTCTTTAGTTCATTTTGAGTTCAGTTTTTTTAATGTGATGTGAGGTAAAAGTCCAACTCCATTTGTTTTTCATGTGGATATCTGGTTGCCCCAGCACCATTTTTAAAGAGACTATTTTGCCCCATTGAATTATCCTGGTCATAGATATATTTACCCTTAAATACTTGAATTGACTTCTTGCATATCAACTCAATTTCATTTATCTATATATTTATCCTTATGCAGGCACTACATTGTATTAATTACCATAGCTTTGTAAGAAGTGTGAGTCTTTCAACTTTTTTCTTTCTCAAGATTAATTGACTATATGGAATCTCTCACAATATGAATTTTGAGATCTAAGTTTTCACTTTTGCAGAAAACATTGTTGGAATTTTAATAGCAATTGCATTATATTTAGATTGTTTTGAGGAATATTGCCATCTTAATAATATTAAGTTTTTTTAATCTATGGACACGGAATATATTTCAATTTACTTAGTTCTTTAATTTCTTTCAACAATGATTTTCAGTTTTTATTGTGCAAATTTTGAATGTCCTTGTTTAAATGTGTTTCTGAGTATGTTATTCTTTTGATGCTATTGTAGAGTGGATTGTTCTCTTAATTTACCTTTTGTTTTCTCATTGCCAGTGCATAGAAATGCATTGATTTTCATTTGTTTCTTTTCTCTCCTGTAACTTTGCTGAATATTTTATATATGAGTATAAATGAACATGAATAAATTTATGTCATCAGCAAATATAATTAGTTTTACTATTTCCTTTCCTATTTCTTTGTCTTGCTTAATTGTTCTGGCTAAAAAATTCAGCACTATGTTAGACAGGAGAAAGCCATCATGGAATGGAAGTTCCCTACCAATGAGAATGTCGTTGCACATTCAAATGGACAAGCTACCTCTCTGCAGGTTGCAGCCACTTAACTCTGAGCAACAAACTTTTTAAAAACCTCTTTCTACAAATGTCAGTAGAACAAAATATTAAGGGTAAAAAAAAAAGAATAGCAGGCATGAAAGCAGGCATTCTTGTCCTATTCTTAATCTGAGGGGAAAACCATTCAGTCTTTTATCTCATTGAATAGAATGTGATCTGTGGGTTTTTCATAAATGTCCTTTGTCGAGAAGTTCTTTCCAATTCCTAATTTTCTGAGAATTTTATTATAAAACAGTGGCCTTTGTTATTTAAAACAAAGTGGCCCGATGCACGGATTTGTGAACAATGAAAGGGAATCTGGTGAGGGTGAATCAGATTCGGGGCCGACATGGCCCCAGCATTAACCTAATCTACCAGTTGGAGCATCTTCCCCCTAGTGGTCATTGTGCATCATAGCTACTGGTTGAATGGTTGAACCGACGAATGGTCGCTTAGGCTTTAATATATACATATAGACTAGAAGCCCCTGAGGGGGTTCTCGGCCTGGCCTGCAGCCTCTCACAATCCGGGACCTCTCAGGGGATGTCAGATGACTGGTTTTGGCATGATCCCTGCAGGCCCGATCCAGACAGGAGGGAGCCCAATCTGGTGCACTGAGCGTCTGTCCCCTGGTGGTCAGTGCCCGTCATAGCAACCAGTCAACAGGTCTTTCAGTTTTTCGGTCACTTAGGCTTTTATATATATAGATTATTGACACTCTACTCATCAATAAATGTGAGTCTGATTCCTCTCTCTTTGAATTTGGAGTGGCATATGACCACTGGAATCAATAGAGTATGCTGAAGGCAGTGCTATATAACTTCACATAATTGATTTTAATAGACAATGTAGCTTCAATCTTATACTGATGGGAAGACCACTTCTTGGGACCTTTGTAAGAGGTTCATTCTAAGACCACCCTACTAGAAAAGTTACATGTAAGTTCCTTGCATAAGAATCCTAGGTGATTTCTGACCCGGGCCCGGGTGAGGCCGCATGCCCCCGGGTCAGGGTGAGGCTGCACACCCCTGGGTCCGGGTGAGGCCACGCGCCCCTGGGTCCGGATGAAGCTGGATCCCGGGTCCGGGTGAGGCCGTGCGCCCCTGGGTCTGGGTGAGGCTGGGTCCCGGGCCCGGGTGAGGCCGCGCGCCCCTGGGTCCGGGAGAGGCCACACGCCCCTGCGTCCGGGTGAGGCCGCACCCCTGGGTCTGGATGAGGCCGCGTGCCCCTGAGTCCGGGTGAGGCCGCGCCCCTGGGTCTAGGCGAGACCAAACCAGAGGGAGTCAGACCTGCATTACTACCATTTGTCCACCATCCAGAGCTGAAAAGTCAGTGCCGACATGTACACGTAAGGAACTGGTGGACATTGAAATTGGGTCTCAAAAGAACTGTTGGTCCAGAAAGAAACTCACTACAGACTGATTCATTTGCCTGTCAGCATAACTATTATTTCTTGTCTCACATTCGGTTCTTATATTTCTAGTAACACATGATCTCACTCATCTAGGGGAAATGATAAACAACATAGACTGATGAACAAGAACAGACCCAGAAACAAGGAGGCATCAATCGGACTATCGGGCCTCAGAGGGAGGGGAGGGGAGGGTGGGGGTAGAGGGGAGAGATCAACCAAAGGACTTGTGTGCATGCATACGAGCCTAACCAATGGTTAAGGACAACAGGGGGGTGGGGGCATCCGTGGGGAGGGGTATGGGATGGGAATGAGGGGATGAGGACAAATATGTGACACCTTAATCAATAAAGAAATTAAAAAAAAATTATATGTACACATATAATACCTTAATAAAAAAAATTGGAAAATAAATAAATAAATAAATAAAATAAAATAAAAAAATAAAAATTCAGGGCAAAAAAAAAAAAAGAATCCTAGGTGAGCCTGTATTTCTACTATTCTAGCCTAGAAGCAAGACATGACAGAAAGAAACCATCCTGGAAATGAATTGTACAATCCACTCCTAGCCACCAGTCATTTGGATCACTCTCAGCAATTTGAGTGATTATATCTGAGGTCCTAAACATTATGTAGCAGAGAAGAGCAATCCCTTTTTACCTTCTTTAAATTTCTAGTCAATAAAATCTATGAAATGAATTAACTGATTATCTTTTAAGACTCTAAACAGGAAATTTATTAAACAATGATAAATAACCAAACCACTTAAGTTTAATTGGAATCACATGAGGCAAGGAAAGTGAAATTCACATAGAAGCAATATTTGACAAGATATCAGCCATATTTTTATAAAAGTAATGAAATACATATAACTTTATTCTTAAAAAGCTACAGATTTCAATAATAATGATATTTTTAAAAAATAAATAGCACATTAAGTAAACTTGTTAAAAATCGAAGACAAAAGTAATTAAAAGCTTCAAGCTAGATAAGACACATTAGCTTTGGAAAATCTCATAACAAAACCATAAAGGATGACACAAAAATGTTGAAAATACACCATAAAGAAAAGAATACCATCTTCACCATGGTTCCCTAGAAAGGCTCTGAGATGGAAATGTTATATAGATTTATCCAAAAGTATTCTAGAGATGTAAACTTTTAAAGAAGTTATAATTGCACAGACAGAGAGCTGATGTTTGTTCCACCCTGTGATTTTAATATGCACATGTTTAGTGATGAATTATAAAGAGCATCTTTATGTACTTATTGACTAATTGTTTATATGTTTTTTAAAAGGCATATTTTGTCTATTTTGTATTTTCTTTATTGATTAAGGTATTACATATGTGTCCTTATCCCCCCATTGCCTCTCCATCCCCTCTCCCCCGCTCATGCCCTCACCCCCCCTAGTGTCTGTGTCCATTGGTTATTGGTTATGCTTATATGCATGCATACAAGTCCTTTGGTTGATCTCTTCCCCTTCCCTCCACCTCCCCTGCCTTCCCTCTGATCAATGTTTCTCTGTCTCTGGATCTGTTTTTGTTCATCAGTATATGTTGTTCATTATATTCCACAAATGAGTGAGATCATGTGATATTTATCTTTCTCCAACTGACTTATTGTCTATTTTTAATTGGGTAATTTGGCTGTTTATAATTAAATTATGAGTTCTTTATATATTTTAATACAAATCATTTATCATACACATAATATAAAAATATTTTCTCACAGACTGTGGCTTGCTTTTTTATTTTATTTTTAGTATCTTTGAAAGAAAATATACTTTAATTTTAGTGAAGTACAATTAATCATTTAATAATATTTTTGCCATTGTCTTATCTATATAATCTTGTACCAAGGCTCTTGTCTTTAGTTCTCTGATCTATTATAGGTTAATTTTCTCTATGGTGGAAAGTAAGGGTCTAAATTCATCTTTTTGCGTAAAGATACTAAATTGTTCCAAATCAATATTATCATTAATGTACATATTATTAACATAAAACATAAAACCTATAATTCAAAGATAATGTTATTGGTCTCAATATTTTTCTTTGTCTCCCTTTTTTCTACTTGGTTAGATATAAGAAAATCTAATTTTGCTGGTGGTCTTAATCCAGCATCTAGAAGGGTTCAGGAACCTGGAGAAGGTGCTGTGCGTAAATTAAATAAGAATCCAGAGACAAAACATAATTTTGAAAGGCATTTAGGGAGTCAGAGGAGCTTAGCTAAAGGAAGTACGTTCTCTTTGTCTCAGGATCCCTTGCTTTTTATTAACACAAATTGCCCTAAGGCGAGGTAGATATACACTTCAAAGGCCAGGGTTTAGTACACAAATCCTTTGTCAGATTGGGAAATTACCTCTGGCTGTTCAGGTGTTTGGCCACCAGGAGGCAATAATATGTAGATTAAGATGCCCTTAGCTGTCTGGCAGCAAGCAATCATTTTATGCATCCTTTCAGATTTGGGGAAATGCCCTCAGCCATTCCCAGATGATTTAGCCCTGCTGACATGCTGGAATTGGCTTCCTGCATAATTTCACAGTGCACGAAACATGAATTCTATTTAAATTTTTCAAGATCTCTGACTGTTTATTTATCTGTCTTGAATAAAATTCTCAGCACTCGCTCCCTAATCTGTTTGGTCCGGACCCCATAGATTACAGGATTGAGAGCTGGTGGAACAACTACGTACAGATTGGCTAAGAGAATATGGACATATTGGGGAATATTGTGGCCAAAGCGGTGTGCCAAGAAAGAGAAAAAGGCAGGTGTGAAAAAGGCTAAGATAACACCAATATGGGATCCACAAGTGTTGAGGGCTTTGAGTCGAGCCTCCCAGGAAGGCAGGCAAAAGACTGCATAGAGGATCCTGGCATAGGAGAGAATAATTAGGAGCACATCTAATAATAAAATAGAAATGTCACCAAGGCCAAACATTATATTCAGTTTGATGCTGGCACAGGCCAGACGGGCAATGCCCATGTGCTCACAGTAGGTATGAGGGATGATATGATGCCCACAGAAGGGCAGCCTCAGGAGGAGAAACACCAGCGGGGCCACCATGCACAGGCTCCGCAGAATGGAAATACCTGCAATAATGCTGATGACTTTGCTGGTGAGGATCATGGTATATCGAAGGGGTTTACAAATGGCAATGTAGCGGTCAAAGACCATGGCCACCAACACAATGCTCTCCATGGCAGTGAAGAAGTGGATGAAGAACATCTGGGAAAGGCAGCTTTCAAAAGATATGTTCCTGAGGTTGAACCAGAAAATTCCCAGCATTTTGGGGATGGTGGCTGTGGACAGGCCCAGGTCGATGGTGTCCAACATGGCCAGGAAGTAGTACATGGGCTCATGGAGACTATGCTCAGTCTGGATCACGATCAGGACAGCAGCATTCCCCATGAGGGCAACAAGATACACAAAGAGAAAGGGGAATCCAATCCAGACATGCATGTCCTCTAGCCCTGGGATGCCCATCAAAAGGAATGAGGAAGGATGGAACTGGGTTTCATTAGGCACAGACATCCTTCCTGCCACTGTTAGCTGCTGTGCATATCAGAGACAATTATGGACTTCCCATTAGTGATTCCTGCTCCTCATCCATATGCCCAGATTCCTGAAAACACACACACACAAAAGAACAGTTTAATCTCTTTTTGTTCCTATTCAAAAATTATGTTAAATAAAGATTTTCATCAATGACACTGTTATATACTTCAAAATTGATGAGGGTCGAACTCTTATATGTTCTGATCACACGAAAACGAAATGACAATTATGTGATGTGATAGAAATAATCACTAAAACTATGGTAGCAATCATATTATAATATAGTAATTTATCAAATCAATATGTTCTACAACTGGAACTTACATACTGTTATGTGTCAGTTATACCTCTATTCTTTTAAAAAGGGAAGGAGCCCTGGTTGGGTGGCTAAGTTTGTTGGAGTATTATTCATGCACCAGAAAGGTTGTAGGTTCAATTCCAGGTCAGGACACATACCTAGGTTGAAGATTCAATCCCTGGGGCATGTATAGGAGGCAATAGATCAATGTTTGTCTCTCACATCACATCTCTCTCTCTCTCTCTCTCTCCCCCTCTCCCTTCCTCCCTCCCTCTCTTCCTTCCTTCCTTTCTCTCTAAAATCAATAAACATATCCTCAGGTGAGGATTTTTAGAAGTTTTTTAAAAGGATTGGATTACATAGACTCCTCATGTTCTGCTAGCTTCTCCTGAGCATCATATGGTATCAGGAATAAAGCCAGCCTGCTCTGCTACCACTTTTCCTAATTTAAGAAGAAGTCTGCTATAAAGAAGACCGAAGAATATCCTCTACATAATGGAAATGTTAACTCTGAAGGATAGCCAGAAAAAAGAAAGGAAAGATTAATTTCACAGTCTATGTATCTGAGAGTATCCCACATATTTTTGCTTAATGTGCATGAAGATTAAGTAATGTGCATGAAGACTGGTATCAGTAATCTGAACTATTTCCCTATTAGAGAACCTAAAACCCCCAAAATGTGGAATGCATATTACTATGTGCATGTGTGTATGTTTTATGCATTTTATGTGTGTTGTAAATACTGGATGGTCTGGTTCTTAGATAGTAATAAACTACTTATCTTTGGTTATTCATATGCATGAGAAAAAGTTCTGCCACATAAAAGTTCTCAATTTTAAAAGTTCAAAAATAGATGAATTGATAAAGAAAAGATGTGACAGCAGCAATTTCAATGTCATATTTTATAAAATAAAGTACTTAGCTCATGTCATAATTTGTTTCTGAAAAACAAATCACCGATCAGATTTAGAAAATGGATAATAACAAGAGGAGATACTTGACAAAGAATATTTTGCAGTCATGATGAAACATGAATTGAGAGATTAATTTAATCTAGACGAGCCTATAATTTAGATGGAGTATAACTAATCACATCCTGTAAGTCAGCTGGGGGAGGGAAGACTCAATATTCTGGGCTAGGCAACATCCAAATATATCTCTACCTTTTCTTCATGGGAGAAGGCAAAAGCACTTAGGATATTCCAAAATTTAGTTCCCATGTCTGTATGGATGTCTTCCTCATGGTAACATAGAAGGAGGAATTATCAAGTGATTTTGTGTTATAGTACTCATCCATAATATGTGGACATTCTGAGTTTACTTATAGAAAATTGAACATTTGAAGCAAACAGGGAGAAGTTCATTGCTATATAATTTATTTGATAAAAGCTAGTCATAAAAGAAGATGTGGAAGTGATTGAATGTGATGTGTGCAATTGGGCAGAAAGCTTTGATTCAAATTTGATAATACTTGGATGTTGGGGGAAGTCAGAGTTCAGAGCCTCCCATCAGAGATAAATGCATCTGAAAGTAAGTGCATCCTACTTTAAACTCATGCCAAGGCAAATGCCTTTCTAACTGTGCCTATTGGAAACCTATGAAGAGTAGCAAAAATGAGAGATAATTTTACAGTTTTGGAAAATTCTCAGGAAATACATATTATGTATATGCCTGTGTGTGTGTGTGTGTGTGTGTGTGTGTGTGTGTGTGTGTGTGTGTGTGTAAGTTTGGACTGCTAGGGTTGGAGAGGAGACAGCTTAAGTTCTTAATTTTGTAATGTAAAAATGTCGAAGATAGTATCCTGCCTTTCAGTAGAGGAGAATATATAAGTTAAGTGGAGAGGTGATCCCTCTATATACCAGCATTGGTTTGGCAATTTGAATATAATTTTGAATAAACTTGTCACATATCCTCAAGGATATGACTGAGCAGTAAGAAAGATAAAATTCTAAAGATTAAATTTGAAAATTGTATTGCAAGTGCTATGTAGAGGTATGTGCAGAATGTTGTAGATGAGGAGGTGAGTTAAGAAAAATTCCAGGGAAGAGGTTAGGATAATGCTAAGACTCATAGAATAATTGTTTATCCAAAGAAGGAAGAAAATTTTATTCTAGATGGAGTGAAGAACAAGAACAAAGTGAAAATAAAAGCACAGTGACAAGTCAAGACATCAAAAGGGAATCTGTCATCCTCTTGATAACCTCATTCAGAAATTCAATAGATTGATGAGCAGGCTCTTGTCTGGTGTCTTGGTCACTCTTAGTGCTTCATACAGCAGAAACATTAAAAAAAAGAAAACACATATGGCTACATCCCAAGAAAAGCAACTCATTCCATTTATTTCTATGGATTTCCTAGGAGGGCTTGAAAATTGGTGCTTCCTTCCTCTCTGAGAGAAAATAATTTCCAGTCAGCAAACATTTATAAAACAACCATCACTAATCATTCTATAATGCATACTGATCTATTTTTCCAATATATATTCATGCATCGCCCATTCTCTGCTGAATTAAAAAATAAGATTGGATCCCAACACCTCATTTGACCTCCTAACTCTTAAGTGCTACATGGGATTATATCCAGCTATCCAGCAGTCATTTCCTCAATGTGGCATCTTCTTACTCTGCCCTATTCCACCAACCTCCACCAAATACCCATATTTCCATTTCTTGCAACTGATGATCATAAGGAGAAGACATAATATTCACTTTCTTTCTCACCAGGTTAGCCTGTAGTCTCCTGTCCATCTTGCCATCCCTTGCTCAGATGTTTCATCATTATAACCCTAAGTTTTATTTTTTGTTTGTTTTTTATTGTTGTTGATTTTAAAGACAAGAAGGGAGGGGGAAGAGAGAGAAACATTAACATAAGAGAGAAGCATTGATTGGCTCCCCACTCATCCATCCTCCCACCCCCACAGGCATCCCATCAGGTTTGAACCACAACTTTAGTATGTGTCCTGAACAGGAATCGAACCCACCACCTTTTGGTATATGGGATGATTCTCCAACCAACTGAGACAATCCACCAGGGCTAGGTCTTATTTTCAAAAAAGTCTATCCTTCAGAGTCATGCTTCATGATTCACTTATTCATGAATTGGTTACTCAAAGCATTTATTGATTCCCTTTACTATACCTAACACAGTTATGGAGAATAGAGAAAACCAGTCCTTGCCCTCTTGTTATTCACATCTGTGCACCTGCATACAGGGTCAGAAACAATCCCTACATTGATAAAGGATATATTGGTGCATCTCCTTCCATATCAGCTTTCACCCTTTCGTTTTGTGTGTGAGATTATATAAGCTCATAGATATAAGTACACGTAGGTAAAAGTGTAGCTTCAGAGCTTATGAGTGCGCATCCTCTCTTCACCTTGTTTTCCTTTTTTTCACTTTTTCTCCATACTATTTTGGTATAAGCATACACTCTTTTGCTATTTTTACAATCTCACCATAATGTTACTTACCTTGATCTTTAAATATCTAAGAAAACTTCCTTGCATTTTCTTGGGGCCTGTCATTTATTATGCTGAATAGAAAGTATTTATATATTTATATATATTTTACAACTCCATTCCCCCTGGGATGGGAATTAAAAGTATCTTAAAGATACAGTCCTAGATGACTGTCATTATTTAACCTTTCTGGAAGCTCTCAGGAAATTCCCTCTCACAGGATTGTTAACATAAAAACAGTCAAACTTGTAAAGAATTTTTGTGAGTTTATTTGAGCCAAACTATCGACAATTGCCAGGAAGCACAATCTCAACATATTGGGATAATGCTCTGGAGAATATCAGTTCTTCACCTTGTTTTATACATTACAATCAAAGAAGGAGACATAAGTGGGTTACATGAAATCCATTGGTGATAGATTAGGGAGGAAGGAGAAAGCAAAGCAGGGAAACCTCTGGGATTGGATAAAAAGTGAAATGATGGACACATGCTTCTTTTACTTAAGTGGGTGCAGGATTGTTAATAGTCAACAATTAACAAGATTATAATAACAATGAAGGAATTTATGGTCCCTGTCCTGGAGCCCAGGTGTATATGGCTGTGCCCTGAGGAGTCTGGAAAAAAATGAAGTTACAAGTTACCCAGACATTTCACAAGGATGTTATCTTAGATGCAAAAAGACAATAGGCTCACTTAAGGTAAACATTGACCTTTACCAGGAAATATACTGGTCTAGGACATAACTACCCACTATAAACTGCTTTTAGTTAAAGTTTTAACTTCAGACCATCCTTTGTGATTACTTTAGGTCTTTGAGTTTGCAAAACCACCATGCAGACCTTCCCTGAGCTAGTCAGGTTAGCATATGGCCTTTCTTTTGTCCACAGGGTGCATCTTTATTTGACCTGACTCAAACTCACTCACTGTGAAGGACCTTTTCCCTGGGCTATTAGTCAAAACAATCAATAGAAATTGTTTAACATTGTAGCTTCTTGAAGCTAACAAGAGACTGACCAAAAAACTTAAAAGGTGAAATTGAGGAATGAATTGACCACACAGAGTTTTCCAAGCTCTAAAATATTACTAAACTAGAAAGCTACACACATGAAAATGACTATGCATGGTCCCAGTGAAGATCTGAGAAATTCCTAATATGTCACCTCTGACTAACCTGAGGTAATAATATTAAAATACAGAATGTGGCTCATTCTGCCAGAAAATATATGGCCAATTCAAAAAGTAATTTCACATGTACAGTGGGGTTTGTTGATATGTTGCAGATAGTACATTTTTAAATTTATTTTTTATTGTTTGACAGCATTACAGATGCCCCTCATTTCCCTCCCTTTGCTCCCTCCACCCTGCCCCCACCCCACCCCAGGCTTTCACCACACTGTTGTCTGTGTCCATAGGATATGCATATCTACACTAATAAAAAAGAAAGATGCAAATCGATCATACCTTCGTGACGCCCACCAGCCAATCAGGAGTGAGTATACAAATTAACCCAACAAAGATGGCAGGTTAATTTGCATACACAGGTGCCAAGTGGCTACTCAGGGCCTCTGGGCAGTGTGGGAAGGTAGAAAGGTGGCTCTGGGCCAGAGCAATGGCGGTGCCAGCAGCCAGGGGAAGGAAGGCCCATTCTTGCATGAATCTTCATGCATCGGGCCTCTAGTATGCATATTAGTTCTTTTACCATATTTTAGTAAGAAAACTATAGGGAAAAAATCTCTATGAATATAAATAAAAAATTATCAACAAAATACCAGCAAACCAAATCCAACAATATATTACGAAAGATTATGCAACATGACCAACTGTGATTAAGCCCAGGAACACAAGGATTGTTCGAGATAAGAGAATCAATGGATGCATTATACAATGTTAATAAAACGAAGAAAAAAACACATGATCCTCTCAATAGGTGCAAAAAATTTTTGACAAAATCTTGAGCTAGCCGGTTCCTCAGTGGTTAGAGTACCTGCCCAAGGATTGAAGGGTCTCAGGTTCGATTCTGGTCAAAAGCACATACCTCAGTTGCAGCCTTAATCTGAGCCCCAGGTCAGGGCGCCTGCAGGAGGCAATAATCAATGTGTCTCTCTTGTTGTGGTGAATGACCCTGGAGAAGCAACAGCCAGCACTTAGAGGAATCAGGGAAGTAAAACCTATTATTACGCAGTGCTGCTAGTTCAGGGGACTTTGATCCAAAGCCTAAACTGACAATGTGGGGAGGTTTTGATATATATCTCTTCTTGTGGCAGGCCCCTCAGGGTGAGCTTTGCAGCTCTGCCCAAATCAGTTAGAATGGGGAAGTAAGATTACTGTTTAACTAGATACTGATCTAGGCTATAAGCCCCCAAAGCTACCCCCTATTTTCTTTCTCACTCTCACATCAATGTTTCTCTCCCTCCCTTCCACTCTCTCTAAAAATCAATGGGAAAAAAATATCCTCAGGTGAGGATTAAAAAACTTTGACAAAATGTAGCATCATTTTATGATAAAAATACTCAACGAATTAGGAATATTAACATTGTAAGGGGCATTTATGGGTAAAAATACAGCTCATATCAAATTTAATATGACTAAACACTTTCTTCCTAATATCACAGACAGGAAAAGAATGTCTGCTTTCACCTCTGCTATTTACCATTGTGCTGAAAGTGCTAGCCAGGCAAGAGAAAGTCATTCAAATTAGTAAGAAAGAAGTAAACTATCTCTATTTGTGGGTGCACAATCTTATATATAGAAAATTATAAAGAATACACAAAAAGCTATTAGAGCTAATAAACAAATTCAACAAAATTACACAATACAGGATCAACATACAGAAATTAGTTGTATTTCTATATACCAGCAATAATCAATCTGAAAAGGAAATTGAGAAAACAATTTTATTTACAACAGCATCAAAAATAATAAAATATTTGGGAATAAAGGTAACCAAGGAATTACAAGATTTGTACACTAAAAGCTAAAAAACAATGCTGAAGGAAATTTTAAAAGGCCTAAAGAAATAGAAAGTTATCCTCTTTTCATGGATTAGAAGATTCATTGCTGGTGACAACTCTTCCCAAAGTGATCTATATACTCAATGCAATCCTTATCAAAATTCCAATGTCCTTTTCTGCAGAAAAGTAAAAGCTGATTCTAAAATTCATATGGAATATCAAGGGGCTCTGGATAACCAAAACAACCTTGAAAATGAAAAATAAAGTTGGAGCACCAGCACTTCCTTATTTCAAAGCTTATTACAAAGCTACAGCATTCAAAAAAAGTATATTGACAAAGCAATAGGCTTTCAGTGAGTGGAATAAGATTGTGACTTGAGAAATAAATTCATATGCTTATGGTCAATTGATTTTTGACAAGGGTACTATGACCTCTCAATGGGGAAAGGAATAGTAACCTCAAAATGGTGCTAGGGCACCTGTATATCCACATAACAAAAATAATGTTGGCCCTAGCCAGTTTATCTCAGTGGATAGAGCATCGGCCTGCAGACCAAAGGGTCCCAGGTTTGATTCTGCTCAAGGGCATGTACCTTGGTTGCAGGCTCCTTTCCATCCCAGACTCTGATTGGTGGCATGTGCAGGAGGCAACTAATCGGTATGTCTCACATTGATGTTTCTCTCTGTCTTTCCCTCTCTCTTCCACTCTACCTAAAAATTAATGGGTGAGGATTAATAACAACAACAAAAAGAATAATGTTGGACCCTTAACTCATATCATTTACAAAAAGTAACTCAAAATGGATCAAAGACCTAAATATAATAACTAAAAAAATAAAACTCTTAGAATAAAACATAGGGGTAAGTCTTCATGAGCTCAAATTTGGAAATGATTTCTTATATTGGACAACAAAAGCAAAGCAATAAAAGAAACATACATAAATTGAACTTCATCAGAATTAAAGACTTTTGTGAATCAAATGACACTATCAAGAGAGTGTTAAGACAAAGATTGGGAGATAATTTGAAAACTGTCTATCTGATAATAGTCAACAGAATAAAGAAATCTTATAGTTTAACGAAGTAAAGACAAACAACTCAATCAACAAAAATGGGCAAAGAATTGAATAGACTGGTCTTTAAAGATGTTCAAAAAGTCATCGTGCCCATGAAAAAAATGCTTAACATCACTAGTTATTAGAGAAGTATAAATTAAAAACTCAATTAGAAACCATTTGGCACCTACTAAGATGGCCTTAAAAACCAGTGTTGGAGAAGATGTGGGAAAATGGGGGCCCTCATATATTGCTGATGGAAATGTAAATTGATACAGTCACTGTGGAAAACACTTCTTCAAAAATATTAAGCATAGAATTACCACATGATCCAAAAATTCCACTTCTTGGTATATATACCTAAAAGAATTGAAAATAGATGTTCAAACAAATCTTTTATAAGAATGTTCACAGCAGCACTATTGACAATAGCCAAAGTATGGAAACAACCCAAATGTCCACCAACTGACATAAAACAAAAATGATTTATCCTTACGATAGAATACTGATTGGCCATAAAAAGACAATGAAGTACTGACATATGCTACAACAAAGATACAACTTAAAAACATTCTGCTAAGTGAAAGAAGCTAAGCACAAAAGGCCACATGTATGTGATTCCATTTATACGAAATATCCAGAATAAAATCATTGGCTGAAATCATATTAGGGTCTCCGGGGCCTGGAGAGAGAAAAGAATGAGAAGTGACTGCTTATGGGTTTAGGATTTTCGTTTGGAGTGATGAAAATATTATGAAACTAGATAGTGGTGATAATTGCACAATATTGTGAATGTACTAAATGTCGCTGAATTGTAATTTTTTTTTATTGTAAATTTTAAAATGGTAAGTTCTATGTTATGTCTATTTTATCACAATAAAAAGAAGTTGCTGGTTGTATAAATGACCAACAGAACCCAAAGGGTTAGTCCAAGCAATTCATGGACTAAAAGAAAGATAAGGAAGAAGAAAGGCGAGAAAAAGATAAAATGTAACCTGTCATAACATTATGTGAAATGACTAGAAATTGACTAAGTAGCAGGCAGCAAGATTCACTGAGATTTCCCTAGAGCCCTTCAGCAGGTGCAATGACCAAAGGGAATTTCTATTCATTTCATTTTAATTTCAATGCTTGAGACTCTAGCACCTGGAGACTTCATTACAAATTCTCCCTCAATATATACACACAAAGACATTTTTTAAACACCTCCTAGGGTGTGTTAAGGTCTAAAACATATATATGTAAGATGTTCAAGAACTGAATTTACAGCTGCTAGATGACTCCCTAAGATAGAAACAAGAAACTTGGTAAGTACTTGTGATCAGTGAGTTTATGTGATGTGTGCTTAAGATTGGAATTTGGATTCACAGAAATTTGGTTAAGACCTAGCCTGTTTTGCTCAGTGGATAGAGTGTCGCACTGCAGACCAAAGGATCCCAGGTTCAATTCCGGTCAAGGGCACATACTTTGGTTATGGGCTCTTCCCCAGCCTGGGCCCTGGTCGGGGCTCATGCAGTAGGCAAACATCCAATGTGTTTCTCTCACATGTATGTTTCTCTCTCTCTCACTCTCCCTTTAAAAAAATCAATGGAAAAATATCTCTCGGTGAGGATTAACAAAAAAATTAAAATAAAAAAATTAACAAACAAAAAAGACCTAGAGTATCAAGTGGCACAGATCAGTAGTCTGGAGGGCAGCAGCAGGAAGACTAAGATGGGAAGTTGGAGAAAAAATTACCTGCTGGGCACCTACAGTATTTCACATGTATAATCTCATTTATCCCACCTATAATAATATGACATAAGACAGTACTATGCTTATTTCTAAATAAAACTGAAACACAGAACATGATGTAACTTACCTAAAATGTCACAAGAACAGTAAGAACAGAGTCAAGACTCCATTGCATGCTACAATGCCAGTAATATTAAATACTATATGCTTTTGATTCTTTTTCCTATACATGCTACTGCCTTGATAGTGAGTGAGACACAAATTTGGATTAAAAAGCCATAGTAGGCAAATAAGGATAGAATAATGAGTCTTTACTCCTTTATACTTAAACTGACTGCACATATAAGGGAGTAATAATGAATCTTTATTCCCTTGTACTTAGACTGACTGCACATATAAATGAGTCTGTATTCCCTTATACTTAGACTGACTGCACATACAATATAGTGATCAGATATTGGTTTCTCTCTATGATTCATATTTCAAAGGGATTAATCTGAATTCAAAAACTTTATTATTAGGAGACCTGGTCTGCAGTGCGACACTCTATCCACTGAGCAATCTTATTAACCCATGATCAGGTCCTGATCAGTGTCATAAAGCCTAGTTTCAAACTAATTTCAAATTTTGTGAGGGGGGTATTATTTTATTTTTTATTAAATGTATTGGGGTGACATGGATTAATAATTCTGCTGCTTTATTTGTTTTGTAAGCAATGGGGAATCAATTAACATCAAAATATTTCTTTTCCATATGCCAGATACCAAGAAGGTCCTGAATAAAGCGTCAAAGACTAAAAACTGAACGAGTTGGGGCAGGGGGGTACCTGTTCTTTCAAATGCACATACCAACTCAAAGCTACATGGATCATAAAGAATCAGACAAACATGACACCAACAAAGGTAACTAATAAAGTTCCAATGACTGATCCTAAACAAGGGGAAATCCATAAACTATTTGACACAGAATTCAAAATAATCATCTTAAAGAAACTTAATACACTACAAGAAAAAACAGACAATGAAATGCAATCAGAAAAATAGCATATGAACAAAATGAGAGGTCTAACAAAGGAATGGATATAAAAATAAGCCAAATAGAAATCCTGGAGCTTAAAAATATGATGACTAAACAGAAAAATGCAATAAATATAAAGAAAATGTGGTCTATATATGCAATGAAATATTATTCAGCCTTTAGAAAGAAAATCATGCTATTGCAACATGTGGACATAAGCCTTAGGACATTATGCTAAGTGAAATGTCAGTTACATAAAGACTAATACTGCGTAATCTCTCCCACAGAAACCAAACTGATGGTTGCCAGAGGAGAGGAGGCTTGGGGCTGAGTGAAAAAAGGTGAAGGGCTTAAGAAGCACAAATTAGCAGTCATGAAATAGTAATGGAGATGTAAAGTACAGCATAGGGCATATAGTCAATAAAATTATAATAACTTTGTAGGTGCTAGGTGAGTACTACACTTACTAGGGTATTACTTTATAAATTATATAAATGTCTAACCACTATGCTATACACTGAGTGGCCAGATTATTATGATCTCTGAATGCATAATAATCTGGCCACTCAAAAATATATATATATGAATTCATGCACTGGGTCTGTAATATATATATATATATATATATATATATATATATATATATATATATATATATTTATATGTATATATAAATATATATATAAATATATATATATATATATATATATATATATATATATATTACAGACCCAGTGCATGAATTCATGCATGGGTGGGGTCTGGCCAGCTTGGTCAGGGGAAGGGGAAATGGGTGGTTGGCGGGCCTGCCTGCTGGTCGAACTCCTGGTCAAGGGAACAATTTGCATATTAGCCTTTTATTATATAGGATATACACTGAGTGGCCAGATTATTATGCGTTCAGAGATCATAATAATCTGTCCACTCAGTGTATATTCAATACAAATATTACTAAACTGAAAAGTAGTTTTATAGTTGTTCATGTGGAAAATAATACAATAATCCTACCTAATAAAACAGTAATATGCAAATTGACTGCACCTTCACTACACCCAAGCCACGCCCACCATCCAATCAGAGCGAGTATGCAAATAAACCCGACCAAGATGGTGGTTAATTTGCATACATAGGCTCCCTGAGCTGACCCCCTTCGACGGATTTCAGGGAGCTGGGGTCCGCTCTGGCACCAGACTGAAAGCCTCCACCGGAGGCTTTTGGCCTGGAGCCAGAGTGGACACCCGGCTTTCGATGGATGGTGGGCATGGCAGACACCCAACTCCTTGCTCCCCCTGCCATCAAAAGCGGGGCCAGCTCCCCTGCCATCAAAAGCAGGGAGCTGGGTGTCCGCTCCGGCTCCAGGCCAAAAGCCTCCGCCGGGGGCTTTTGGCCGGGTGCACAAGCGGACACCCAGCTCCCCTGCCATCGATTGCAGGGAGCTGGGGGTTTCTTCGGCCTGGTACACCAGCGGACCCCCTGCGATTGATCACCTGGGCAGGGAGCTGGGGGTCTGCTTTCGGCCTGGGCAGGAGCAGACCTCCTGCGATTGATTGTAGGGAGCTGGGGGTCTGCTCCTGCCCAAGAGGCTTTCAGTCTGGGCAGGCCTAGGCAGGGGCTGAGCCGGTGATCAGAGGGAGCTGGAGAGGCCTGCCCAGGCCTAAAGCTTCAGCCAGAGGCTTTAGGCCTGGGCAGGGCCCAGCCCTCCATTGGTGTGAACTATAGAGGAAACACCTTTTCTGACTGCACATTGGCTAAGCTTCCTGTATGCCACTGGTAATATTCTTAGTAACATGGGTAATAAAAATCCAAAAAGGAGATCTAGGGTTTTTCCACCACACTTCTGGAGAAAAAAATGAAGATCCGCTGCTGGAAGGCTAAGAAATGTCATACCCTGCCCTAGCCGGTTTGACTCAGTGGATAATGCCTCAGCCTGCAGACAGCAGGGTCTGGGTTTGATTCTGATCAAAGGCATGTACCTAGGTTGCAGGCTCCTCCCTGGCCGGGGCCCAGATCAGGGCTCATGCAGGAGGCAACCAATCAAAGTGTTTCTCTCTGTCTTTCCCTTTCTCTTCCACATTCTCTAAAAGTCAATGGAAACATACCCTCAGGTGAGGATAAAATATAAATAAAGAAATCCATATCCTATGAAAGACACATCTTGAAAATGCCTGAAGAAAGTTGTCATTTTTTCTTGGTGAAGGGACTGGAGTCCGTGTTGATGAAAACACCTTGGTGGCTGTGGTGACTGACAGTGGCTGCAGCAGTGGGGTGATGGGGCTGGTGCCTTCCTCTGACCAGCCCGATTGCCTCCCACAAAGGGAGGCCAGACTGCGGCTTAGGTACACTCCCTGTGGGGCATGGGCCTAAGCAGTCAGTAGGACATCCCCTGAGGGCTCCCAGTATGTGAGAGGGGGCAGGCTGGGCTGAGGGACCCCTCACCCCCAGTGCATGAATTTCATGCACCGGGCCCCTAGTTAATAAAATAATAATACAAAAATAAATTTTTGTGTACTCACAACTGTAAACCTACTTTTGCCAACCCTGTATAACATCAAAAATCAAATTTAAATTTTTTTAATTTAAAAAGTCATATTGCATAATCAAGGTTTTATATGGAATCTTAAAAAAAAAAAAGGCTAAACACACAGTAACAGAGCGTAGAATGGTGGTTACCAAAGGCTATGGAATGGAGGGAAAGGAAGATAAATAAAAAATAAAAAGTAGAATGGCAGTTGCCTGGGACTATGGGGAGGAGGTCATGGGGAGTTTAATGGGTATAGAGTTTTAGTTTTTACAAAATAAAAAGTTCTTCCCTAACTGGTGTGCTCAGTGGATAGAGCATCAAACCTCAGACTGAAGGGTTGAGGTTTCAATTCCCAGTCAAAGGCACATACCTGGTTGCAGGTTTGATACCTGGCCCTGGTTGGGGTGAGTGCGGGAGGCAACGAATGAATGTGTCTTTCTCATATCGATGTTTATCTTTCTCCTTTTTCTCTCTTCCCCTCTCCCATTCACTCTATTTAAAAATCAATAGAAAAAATATCCTCAGGTGAAGATTAACAAAAAACAACAACAGCAAAAAAAAGTTCTGGAAATGGATGGTGGTTATGGTTGTACAACAATATGAATATACTTAATACTACTGAACTATACACTTAAAAATGATTAAGATAGTAAATTGTATGTTATGTGTACTCTACCAAAATAAAAACTTGGGAAAATGGGAAAGACAGAAACACTAAACTGAAGGGGGAAATGTGCATGTTATAATCTCAGTACACACTGATTTGAAAATACAAGAGACATAGAGATCAGATCTAGCTGATTCATACAAATTACCATCATGGAGGACATGGTAATTGAGGCAGAGTTGATGGAAAGTGGAAAAGAGCAGTGATTATTTCAGAAGTAGAATGTATGATCATCAAAGACAGGGTAATGTTTTAAAGAGTCATGAAGTAGAATTAAAATTTAAAAGGGTTTTTTATTGTTGACACTATTACAGAGGTCCCTCAATTCCCCCTTTACCCACCTCCAAGACTTTGACAACAATGGTATTTGTACTTTACTATATAAAGCCTATTGTATGCAACAGAGAAATGGAGATCATAGGAAGGGATTTTAACAGATTACATAGTGTCAGAATTGGTTTTCAAAGATAAATGTTGATACAGTGGGGATTATGTACTCCATGAGGGAGTGAACAGAAACTAGGGAGTAAGCTTCTCATTAATCAAAAAGAGAATAATGAAATGAGAAGATATCAGATAGAACCAGAATTTCTTTTGGGATAGACAGCATTATCTTCTCTCTAATAACAACTTGAAATTGTCTGAACTTAGAAGATAAAAAATAAAAACTGGAAAAGGAAATGAAGGGGATAAAGATTTACAAACTTCCAGTTATAAAATAAATTATAGGGATGTAATTTATAGCATAAGGAATATCATCAATACTGTTGAAATAATTATGTACAGTGACAGATGATTACTAGACTTGTCATGGTGATCACTTCATAAGGTATATAAATGTTGACTCTGTATGTTGTACACATGAAACTAATATTTTATGTCAATTATAATTAAAAATAATTTTTTTATAAAACTGACTGTCTAATGTATTCAATTATCCCTCAATGTTTTTCTATCTGTACTCAAGAAAGCCATGATCTATGGTATGTCCTGGTACTAACAGGTCTCCTCCATCATTACCCAGGAAGGGAGATGCAAAGAAAACTCTAGATCTTGAGCTCTACCTGGATTCTGTTTTCTCATGAGAATATGGAGTTTTCTTCATCTTCCTCCAAAAGATCTAAAACACAGGAAAGCCCTACTCCAAAGACTCTATCTATTTATCATTATTTACAGGTTGGGAAGGAGAATCTAGCTGGGTTGGAAGAAAGTTGTTACTGTTATCTACATGTATGAACACTGTCAAAAAACAGAGTTGCTACCACAGAGACTAATGTGTCTATTTCGGGGATCTTCTTCATCTTTTGATAGTTGTAACAATGCTCAACTGCATCAGGATTTACTTATTTACATTAAATAATGCAGAAGAGTTGCTAAGGACAGTTACCTAAGAAGTCACTTTTTGAAGTTTAATGGTATAAACTTAATATTTTCATGGCTTCTAAAGAGGGTAGAATAAGTATCATCCTCCATACAGATCCCTTTCCCTTCAAGATAGTGCTCTAACAGCTCATGAGACTTCCCTTCCCCTGAGCTACAAAGCTATATCTGGTATAGTGACGTTTTCTGCAGATGCAGCAGGGAGGAACAAATTGTTAGATGAACTTAATGACCCATGAGCCCATGTTTATGTCTGAAGGCTACAGGGATATCCCCACTTCTCTATAAAGATTTTCTCCATGTGACAGGACAAACTTGGGACCTGGAGGCTTGCAGGGGTTCCAGTCACCATGTTTAAGCACCTGGGCTTATGTTGAGATATAGCTCTAAGTGAGGACTGGAAGAGGAAATATTAGAAAGGTAAGGATGCATGGGCAGGGGTTTTGAAATTCTACAGAGAAGAGTCAGTGGGAGAAAGAGCTAGTAGATAAAGGAAAAATTACGACTTCAATGAATTCACTGTGGATGGGTACTAACTGGGAAAAATCTCTTTAACTATTATCAATTGAGCTTTTGAAATGAACCCTGGGACTGAGCTCTTTGACGATTTGCATATCGAGAAAAAGATAAACTATTACCTTGCCCTTCAGGAATGACCCTTGAGCTTATTGGCCACACTGTTTGGCATTGTTTGTGGCACACAGCTGCAGCAGCAAGAAAACAAGCATTCTAACCCAAACTGTGAGAGGGTGGATGTCCTGTTGAATTTGAACTCCACTGTCAGAGTAGAGTATCCTTGGCCACTGCCCTGGAAATTCTCCTTAGCTAATAAAATGGCATGTGTTGAGAAATAGCCACCTTAAAGATGAGGCTGACTCTGGACTGCATGTCTCTTGATGTTATCATCCTGTTTCCTCAGACTCTTCCAAGTAAATTTCTACAAGCCCTCTAATTTATCAGCCTGGTTCCTCCCCTAAATACTGGCAAGCACATTGACAATTTTCTCTCCAGCTTCTTTGGATACCAGAGATGCTCTTTTTCTTCCTCTATTGTGGAATAGAGGATTTTTAACTCCCTTGCCTGGGCATTTCTACTGTGAAATAACTACCTGGCAAAGGTATATGCAACCACATTCATAATAAAACCTCTCTCTCTCTCTCTCTCTCTCTCTCTCTCTCTCTCTCTCTCTCCCTCCCTCCCTCCCTCCCTCCCTCCCTTTCCTTCTCTTACTCCTCCCCCCTGATTTACACACACACTCACATGTGTATACATTCACATATACACACACTTATACAAATCCTGATTCTATTCAACAGCAAAATTCTTTAAAAAATGGACATCATATCTTCATATGGCAGTTTTGGGGATATTAAAATTAATATCTCCTGGTTCTTTGCCCCCAATAGCAACATTTCTGTTAGTAGACAATAGGTAAATACATAAATTAAGTCATGTCATGTTAGATGATGCAGAATTGTACAAAATCTTAGAGACACACAAAAATTAAAATAATTTTCTTTGTTACTTTGGGGAGTTGAGGAAGATTCACTAGATATTCTATCTATTCATACCCAAATATAGGCATAATTTCAGGACATAGGTATGATTTTTGTATGTTAATTATTAGTGTTATAGATTGTAATAAAGATGGACATGATTTAACTGATAAACCAAGGATAATTTACTGGAAGACCATCAGGGAATCACAGAATAAACAGAAGTCTGGAAATATGGGATTAAAAACCAAGCCATTCCATAAGATTAGGAAGCATCAAAAATAGCAACCTCCTTTATGTTGTATGAACATATCATATCCATGAGGTAAATTCCTACATTTATATTATATCAAAACATAGACAATGGTATAAGTCAATTATTCTCATTTAGACTTAGGATTCATTTTTTAAATATATATTTTACTGTTGAAAGTATTATAGCTATCTCCCATTCCCTCCTTCCCCCCTTTAGACTTAGGATTCTTTAACACCACACTGTCTTTGAGAACCACTGTGTATAGTAATTTCCCAAAAGTAACCAAGTGCACACTTTTAAAAAGAAATGAAAGGAAATGTAAGTATACCCTACTTTTTGAAATATTCACAATTCCTTCAATATCTCAGATATTGGAAAAAATAAAGCCATGGACATATTGTCTATAATGTGTATTGAGAAAATTGATCAACTATCCTCTGGAAAAAAAGAGAATCTCCAATGTTTGTAAATTAATTGCTTCTACCATTCTTTCCAGCATACTGGTTAGAGGTCTTTTCATCTTTCCAGGATCTTGACAAGAAAATATCTTAAAGAAAGTGAGATCCTACTCCATAACAGGAATTCAATGACACTTGCTAAGAGAATGTCTTCTTTCAATGATACCCAGTTCCATCCCCCCTTCTTTCTCCTGCTAGGAATATCAGGACTAGAAACTGTGCATATATGGATTGCTTTCCCATTCTGTATTATGTACCTGATCGCCCTAGTGGGGAACATCACCATTCTCTTTGTGATCAAGACTGAACATAGTCTCCACCAGCCCATGTTCTACTTCCTGGCCATGTTGTCTATGATTGACCTGGGTCTCTCCACATCTACCATCCCCAAAATGCTGGCCATCTTCTGGTTCAACCTCCAAGAAATCAGCTTTGGGAGTTGCCTAGCTCAGATGTTCTTTATACACATGTTTACAGGCATGGAGACAGTTCTACTGGTGGCCATGGCTTATGACCGCTTTGTTGCCATCTGCAACCCTCTCCAGTACACAATGATCCTCACCAATAAAACAATCAGCATCCTACTCTCTGTTGTTGTTGGAAGAAATTTACTCCTTGTGACTCCATTTGTGTTTCTCATCCTGAGGCTGCCCTTCTGTGGACATTATATCATCCCTCACACATACTGTGAGCACATGGGTCTTATCAGGTTGGCCTGTGCACCCATCAAGATCAACATTATCTATGGGCTAATGGTGGTTTCTAATATCATTGTAGATGTGATCCTAATTGCCTCTTCTTGTGTGCTTATCGTTCAAGCTGTTTTCCGCCTTCCTTCTCAGGAAGCCCAACTAAAGGCTCTCAATACCTGTGGTTCACATGTCTGTGTCATGCTGTGCTTAAAATACACCAGCATTTTTTTCTTTTACGACACACCGCTTTGGTCAAAACATTCCACATTATATCCACATTCTTTTGGCTAATGTATACATGGTTGTCCCACCCGCTCTTAATCCGGTCATTTATGGAATCAGGACCAAGCAAATCCGAGGGCGGGTTGTAAAGATATTTGTACAGAAATAATATTTGTAAAGATTGGAGAAATATATCCACATACTACCTATATTTAATCTGAACATTGTTTTAAATTTTCTATTATATTGGATAGTAGTGGCCAGATTTTTCATTTTTATTGAAAGTGGTTTGGGATTGACAGATAGAGCAAAGCTACTTTTGCTGCCCACTCTGCTCACCCACCCCCATGTAACTGCACAAATGGAAAAGGAAGATATTCAAGAGGCAAGAGAATGGCTGGTGGAAAAGGGTGTGAACTCTCCCCATTTCTCCATATAGCTTCTCTCTAGGTCAGTTTAGACCCTGAAGGAACACTGACCTAATGAATAAATAGAATTTGGGACTGCTAGAAGCAAGACGATTTATATTGTTCTGAAAAGCTATTGTAAGTAGTTACAGTGTTATTGTAGCAGAAGAATTGAAATGTCCAGAAATGGTCTATTTTGACAATAAAATAATATAAATAGATGGTTTATGAGACTAAACAGAAAAGGATAAATGCCTGAACACTAGAAAGAATCTTTACATAGAGTGATTGAACAACAATCAAATATATAATTACTTCTACACATTAGTCTAAGTTTTCATTCATAAATTATTATATATCACATAGGTCCATGAATTTTGTAATACATTTTTTTTAGTCAAATGGTCAGTGACCTCACAAAAATATTGTCCCAGGCATAATATACAGTGGTAGTGCAGTGGGAAAAGACATGTAATGAGAATAGAGCCACAGTTGTCTAATAATTATTCACCTTATTGTCTCTCTTTTTTTTCATAGAGTTCCCTTAGAAGATATTTAAATTTCTTTCTATGCTGTTAGACAGTTATCTAAAATAATACTTATTTTTTAAAAATCATGCAGACGAATACACTTTGAAATCAAAACTAGCATGTTTTCTTTGGGGATTAAAATATTTTAAAAGAAGGAATAAAATAATCATGTAATTGCCATCCATGTTCTATGTTTGTATTCCTAGACAGACTCACATAATTTTAGAGTATTCTCTCTCTAAGGCCCAAAGTAGGATAAAAAGGAAAAAAACTGGTATGCCAGGAGTATTTTTATATGTTTTATAAGATTTATGGGTATTGAGGAAAATATTGAGCTTTCTAAAGCTTTAACTGATAATGAAATTCAAAAACATTGATATAAAAATGTATAGCCAGATATATCAGATTTTGTAGAGAATCCTATATAATAAAAGGCTAATATGCAAATCAACCAAACTGCAAAACGACTGGTCACTATGACGCGCACTGACCACCAGGGGGGAGATGCTCAACACAGGAGCTGTCCCTTGGTGGTCAGTGCTCTCCCACAGGGGAAACGCCGCTCAACCAGAAGCCTGACTTACGGCAGGCAAATGCAGCAGCCTCTCCCGCCTCCGTGGCAGCGCTAAGGATGTCCGACTGCCAGATGTCCGACTGCCGGATGTCAGGGCCTAAGCCATCAGTCAGACATCCCCTGAAGGCTCCTGGACTGCGAGAGGGCCCCCCCCCCCCCCTGAGTGCACAAATTTTATGCACCAGGCCTCTAGTATTAGAAATAATTAAGAAGAGGCATTGACTTTTGTTTCTTTAAATTCATTTATTACAAAACAAATCAAGGCTCCCTGAAGAGAAGATAGTTATTAACTTTGGAGTTATACACGTAAAGATATATATGTAGAAAATACCTTGAAAACTTAAGTTAGCCATCCTGATAGCTCACATGAGATCTTTTGTTATTTGTTCAAGAATGTAGTTGATTTGACCATTACATAAAATGCTAAAATGACAAACACACTTGTATTGATTTGGCTTATATTCATTGAGCACCTAATTAGTGTGTTATCTAACTCATGGCAGAAGCTTAGTAAATGTAGGTTGGGTCAAGGAATATTTGCTTGTCATATGAGCATTACTGACATCTAGTGGTGAAATTAAATACATTTCTTAAACAAATAAATTGTTTATATGAGCAATCTAGTGAACTAAAAAATAGAGTTTTTCTATTCAAAATCAACACCAAAAAAGCACATCTGTTTCATATAAGTAATAAAGGTGATATCCATTTTAATAATAGCTTGGATCTGTTTTCAAATGTTGCTATTTTAGTTAAATGAATTATCTCACTTAATTTGGGGGGGGAAAACATGTGAAATGTGTATGGTCATTTTCATTAGCCTTTTGAATATATAGGGGTAACATAAGCCTCAGAAAAGTTAAGATATGTGTTCAACATCGCTCAGCTATTATCACAGGGAAGATATGTGTTTATTAATTAATTTATAATAAACAGTTGCTGGCTACTTTCTAGGCCTTATCCTATTATATCACTAAAACAATCCTGTAAGTCAATATAATTTTTCTCATTTTGCCTGTAAGAAAGTCAAGGCTATGAATGGCAAATTAAATTGGCCAAGGTCACAGAACAAATAAGTGGACAAAAAGGTCATGTTCTTAGTATGTATGATAAGCTGGTTTTCCTTTGTGCAATTATATTTATTTTCATGTCTGTTAATATTATACATAGTATTCAAAGCATTGTATTCTCACAACAAATTATCTAATGCAATTCTTAAAACAGGGATAGCTCAGGATTTGGAAAATTACATTAGAATTCTGGCTCTGCCATTTACTAAGTGTACATATATTTCTGAGGAGATGGTGGGGGTTTTCTATGGTGCTCTTGCCCTGTGTTCACTGCCTGCCTTTCATAAGTTACTATTCACCTGGTACCATAGTGAGGTTTAAAGTGTTGGCCATTATGCCTCTGACTGACTAGACTCCTGGGACTTATTTGGGGAGGATACTTGCTGCAGGATGCAAATTCCAAATCACCTATAACCAGAAGGTATCTCTGACCAGAATCATAGAGCTTGATCCTGAGGAATATGGAAATTTTCTGTCCCATTACCCTATGCCCAGGGACACATCCCACTGTGTGGAGACCCTTCCCAGGGGACTAGAGTTCAGTATAACTACTTGGCCCTAGCTATTGAGAATGCAGTCACGCTCAGGTTGCAGTCGGTGGCAACTAGTTCTTCCCAAACGATTTCTCAGATGCTGGGCAGAGGTAAGTGAGTCAGCTCCTGGTTATGCTGAAAGAGGGTTCACAGTGAAAGTAAATAAAGTGATTTGTGTGAGTGATGGAGCTCCTGTGACTCAGCCAGAGTATTTAGATAGAGCCATCTCCAAGCAATGTAGCAAACGAGAAAGGGGTTATGTTGACAATAACTGGATTTATTACCGCATGTCATTTGCTAACACAGAAGCACACAGTAAAACACTCACTGTGCTAAATAAACAGCTATCAACAAACCCAGGAACATCCATGTAGATGCAAATATATGAATAAAGAATGTTGTTTGAAAACACAAGAGGAAATACCAATGCTAACTCTTTTTTTTTTAATATATTTTATTGATTTTTTACAGAGAGGAAGGGAGAGGGATAGAGAGCTAGAAACATCGATGAGAGAGAATCATCGATCAGCTGCCTCCTGCACACACCCCACTGGGGATGTGCCCACAACCAACGCACATGCCCTTGACCGGAATCGAACCCGGGACCCCAGAGTCCGCAGGCCGACGCTCTATCCACTGAGCCAAACCGGTTTCGGCCAATGCTAACTCTTAATAGCTAGCACAAATGAGGTTTTTTCTTCCCTACTTACTTCTATTTTTGAGCAGTATTTGGCAGATAGTAAGTACTCTATAAATATTTGTCATATGAATTAAAGATTAATAACTGGAAACTTCTATAACAGATGAGGGCAGAGAGTGGTAGTGGTGGTAAGTTTATAGATTATCCTAAATATAGAGGGAATAAAATGTAAGTAATTGGGAGCAGTAACAATATAAGAAATCAAGACATGTTAATAACCTCCACACTCCTTGCCCACCCCAAGTGCCACCATAAGGAATTGTGGACGAAAGGAGCCACATGCTAACCTGACAAGCTCAGGGAAGGCCTGTGTGGCAGTCTTGCAAACTCAGAGACCTGGAATAACCACAAAGGATGGTTTGAAAATTAAATATTTAACTACAAACAGGTTATAGTGGGCAGTCATTCCTAAGCTGATACCTTCCCTGACAAAGATCAACTTAGATCTTCTTTCCTGAGCCCATTTGCCTTTTCGCCTCTAAGATAACATATCTGTGAGATGTCTGGGTAACTTGTAACTTCCTTCTTTTGCTGGAGCCCCTGGGGCACAACCAAATGTGGTAGGCGCCAGGACAGATGCCTCAAATTCCTTCATTATCCTGTTAATTGTTCCTGTACCCACCTAAGTATGTGTCCATCATTTTACTTTTTGTCCAATCCCAGGGGTTTCCCACCATTTGACTTTATCCAATGAATTTCATGTAGCCCACCTATGTCCCTCCTTTGATGGCAATTTAACAGAGGACTTCTCAAACTATGTGTAAGTCCTCAATCCCTCTCCGCAGTTCTGCACAGAATCCCCTGATAAAGGCAAACTTAGAAAATATACATGGAAGAATTGGTTGTTGCCCAGCCAGCATGATTCAGTGGTTGAGTATCAACATATAAACCAAGAGGTCACAGTTTGATTACCGGTCAGGGGAATGCCCTGATTGTGGGCTCGATCCCCAGTGTGGGGCATGCAGGAGGCAGCTGATCAATGATTCTTTCTTATCACTGATGTTTCTATCTCTCTCTTCCTCTCCCTTCCTCTCTGAAATCAGTTAAAAATATTTTTTAAAAAAGAAAATATACATGGACAAGCTTATTAAACATAAAAAACCTTAGTGTGTGAATCACTACTACTTATCCACGTTTTATTAGTGGGATTATACAGGGTGGGGAAAAGGTAAGTCTACAGTTATTCAAATGGAAAATAATACAATAATTAATAAATAATAATACAAGAATAAACTGTTCTGCGTACTCACAACTGTAAACCTACTGTTGCCCCACTTTGTATTGATCAGTCACATGTTTTCCAAAGGAAAAGCACTGCGAGGCCCATTGGTGAAGAGGAAATAATTATAGGAAAAAGTTAGATAAAAGATTGTAAACATCTTAATTAACACATTAGTTGTGAAGGGGAAGAAAAATAGGTTTGGTAGCTATTTCTGAAGACTAATACTATTAAACACTTAGAAAGTTGACCTGCTCCAAGCAGTCACTAAAAACATGGTACAAGATAACATTGTCTTCAACCTGGACACCTGTGATAATCTAACTGATCTGACTACAAATGCACTTGCTGCCTTTAATAATTTTTGACATTGCAACCAGAGTGATGTTTTTGAAATGCAAATTCGATCATGCTACACTGCAGCTTAAAATCCCAGTTTCTTCCCATTGTTTCTAGGATGAAGATAAAACTCCTTAAAATCAACTGCATGGACCTATATAATCCCATCACACAGTCTCTGCATCCTCTGTTCCTATGAACTAGCAATATTTTCTCTGCTCAATTCCCTCTTCCACTTCTTAGTGAATTCTCATCCATCAGCTATCAAGTTAGTTAGCACTTCCTCAGAAAGCATTCCCCAGGAACTAAGACTTTGCTAGGAAAAATTGCTGTTTTGCTGTAATTATATAATAGCCTCCTAATGTGTCTAAATGTCTTAATTCCATTCCTCAATTCAGATCCAAACACCAACTATCCAGTTCTTCACCTTTACTGGGTTCTCTCCCACATAGATTTTTTTAAATTTTTCATACTTTGCAAGAATATATAATTCCCTTGAACCACCAGACCAGCTGAGTCATTATCTCTACCTCAATTCCAGTCCAGTGATATTTTACACACACACACATGAACACACACATACACACACATGCACGCACACACACTCCATCTTATTTATGCTTAACTTCCTGATTAACATATATAATTAACAACAGATATTTGTGAATTTAATGCAGTACACAGATTTTTCCTTAGAGACTGAAGGGAAGAAAGACATGAGAAGTGCAGAGTTGTTGTATTTGAATATTTTCTGCGTGGTTTTTTAGGTAGATGAAGCAAATACTTTAAAGTGAGAGTGTCTTTTTTTAACTGTGGCCCCTATTCCCTCTCTAGGTCTCCTCTGCTGTATTATGGAATTAAAGAATGGCTTTTCTGTTTCTCCAGAAAATAGGCATCATGCTATAAAGGAGGTTAGGTTTTCTCACTGGAAGAAAGAAAACTCCTGCAAGAAATGTGTCTATAACCAATTCGCACTGATATGCTGCATACCAACAATACCCAGTTCCACCCTCCTTCCTTCCTTCTGATGGGCATTCCAGGGCTGGAAGATGTGCACATCTGGATCGGCTTCCCCTTCTTTGCAGTGTATCTAATAGCCCTCCTGGGGAACATCACTATCCTCTTTGTGATCCAGACTGAACGCAGCCTACACCAACCCATGTTTTACTTCTTGGCCATGTTGGCCTGCACTGATCTTGGCTTGTCCACAGCCACCATCCCCAAGATGCTGGGTATTTTCTGGTTCAACCTCAGGGACATTGTATTTGGTGCTTGCATCACGCAAATGTACACTATCCATATATGCACTGGTCTGGAGTCCGTGGTGCTGACGGTCATGGCCATAGATCGCTATATTGCCATCTGCAACCCCCTCAGATATAGCATAATCCTCACCAATAAGGTGATAGCCATCCTAGGCCTAGTCATCATAGTCAGGACTTTGGTGTTTGTGACTCCATTTATATTTCTCATCCTGAGATTGCCATTCTGTGGTGTGCGCATTATCCCTCACACCTATTGTGAACACATGGGCTTAGCAAAATTGGCTTGTGCCAGTATTAGGGTCAATGTTATCTATGGCTTGATTGCTTTCTCAGTGGGATACATTGACCTTTCTATAATTGGATTTTCCTATGTTCAAATCCTCCGAGCAGTTTTCCATCTCCCATCCTGGGATGCCCGGCGCAAGGCTCTCAGCACATGTGGCTCCCATGTCTGTGTCATGTTAGCATTCTACCTGCCAGCCCTTTTCTCCTTCATGACACATCGCTTTGGTCATAACATCCCTCATTACATCCACATACTTCTGGCCAATCTGTACGTGATTATTCCTCCTGCTCTGAACCCTATAATCTATGGGGTTAGAACAAAACAGATAAGAGAGCGTGTGCTAAGGATGTTTAACCCTAAACGTTATTGACACTGCCTGGTGTGTCTAAGTGGTTAGAGTGTTGGCCCAGGCCCGGAAGGGTCTCAGGTTTGATTCCTGGTCAAGGGCACGTACTTGGGTTTCAGCTTTGCTTCCTGCCCCTGGTTCAGGCGGGTGCCAGAGGCAAACAGTTGATGTGTCTCTCTCACCTCAATGTTTCTCCATTGACAATTTAGAAAATTAACATTATTCTGGTTAGAAAATAGGAAAATACAGAAGAAAAAATTCAGAAGAAAGAAAAATACAAGTTTTTCTTTCCACATATAGAAATTCAGATAAAAAAATTATAAATAAATTTGACAAGCTGATTTGACTATATATTTTTTAAATAATATAATGTATATAATTAGAAGAGTTCTTACTGAATGCCAAGTGCTTTATTTCTATTCATTTAATTTTCAAAATGATCCTAAAAGACAGATATCACTATTAATGTCCGTTTACATAAATGAAAATTGACTTCAAAATGATAAATTTTTTCACTAATATTATGTAACAACTAAGAGTCTCCCTAGTTTTACATTCTAGGTTCTAAACTTATATCAGACTCTTCTTACATCAAATAATTACAGAGAAAAATAATGTTTCAAAATTACAAAATACATAAATTATGTAAATCCACTATATCAATAAATTAATGTATAAATATTATACAGTAAGCTCCATGAATTTTGAGGCTAGTGAAAAATTTTTAAATGTAAATTAGTTTTTAAATTGTAGAACAAAATAAATATTCTGTTTTTTGTGTGGATATTTTTCCGTTGATTTTTAGAGAGAATGGAAGGGAGGGGGAGAGACAGAAAGAGAGAAACATCAATATGAGAGAAACACATTGATTGGTTGCCTCCTGCAAGCACCCTGACAAGGGAACAGGAATTGAGGAACAGGGATCGTGCCCTTGTACGTGCCCTTGACCGGAATCGAACCTGAGACCCTTTAGTCTGCAAGTTGACTTTCTATCCACTGAGCCAAACTGGTTAAGGCAAAATCCTGTTTATTCACATGGAACAATTCTTTTTTTAACTATATATTTGCTATTAAAATCAGAAATAAGTTAAGGTTTTTCCAATTAACTTTTCAAAATTATTTACTAAATATTTCTTATAATATCAACTTGATAATATAAAACTCAACTAATAAATGAAGAAAACATATCCTATTTAATAAAGAGGGAATATGCTAATTGACTGTCATGACCTCACAAAGATGGTGGCACCCACAGCCAATAAGGAGGGAATATGCTAATTGACTGCCCCCCTCAAAGATGGTGGCACCCAGTCCCCTCAGCCCTGCCAGGGAGCAGGCGCACAGCACAGCCCGGCCTGCCCCCAGGCAGGTCCGGCCATGCTTCACGCTTGCCTCCAGAATCCCCCAGTCCCCTCAGTCCCCCAGCCACCCAGGGCCAGCCCGAGGCACAGGCAAGCCTCCAATGGCAGCTGTCTAGCCTCAGATGGTGGCTGCCCAGCCACCCAGGGCCCCCCGAGGCTCAGGTAACCAGGGCCAGCTGAGGCTTGCACTGCCTGCAGTGGCAGCTGCAGAGGTGTGATGGGGGCATCACCTTCCCCTGATCACTGGGTCACCTCCCGCCCCTGAGGGCTCCCAGACTGTGAGAGGGGGCAGGCCAGGCTGAGGGACACCCCCTCCAGTGCACGAATTTTCATGCACCAGACCTCTAGTTTATAAAATAAAGATGTACTATTATTATTATTATTATTATTATTATTATTACTACTAGCGTAATTCTTTTTAAATATATTTTTATTGATTTCAGAGAGGAAGGGAGAGAGAGAGAGAGAGGTAGAAACATCAATGATGAAAGAGAATAATTGACTGGCTGCCTCTTGCATGCCCCCTACTGGGGATTGAGCTCACAGCCTGGGCATGTATCCTTGACTGGAATCAAACTTGGGACCCTTCAGTCCACAGGCCAATGCTCTATGCATTGAACCAAACTAGCAAAGGCACTAGTGTAATTCTTGGTGTGATTTAAGTTTTGCTCTCCTTCTCTAAAGTGGCAGAAACCATCCTTTGATGTACCGTTATGTCTAACCTGCAGTATAGTGTTTTGAACAAAATAGAGTCATAATGTTCACTCAATGAAAAAGTAAAAGCAATTTTATTCTTTAAACACCCCTCTGTGAAAAGGTTCAATATCCCCATATTTAAAATGAGAAAATTGTGCTTCTGAGATCTTGTGAAGTTGTCCAAGGAGAGCTAATCATGAAATGGTAGGACAAGGGTTCAAACTTAAGCCTCTAGTTGTCTCTTTGCTACATCCTATGATTTGAGAGTGGAGAGGCATTATTTGTTTTTAAAAAGCTTGAGTACCAGGATATTTTCCCCAATGTAAACTGCATGCTCTAGCAGCATACTTTTATTGAATGATGATTGACTCATAGAATAGTTTTCTTCATTGAAATGTCAATCAATTTTATTGGATGCTACCAAAGTCTTTGACGCTTCATTCAGGACCTCTAAGTAACAAGATAGAGGTAGGGCAAAAGAGAAATTAGTGCACCGAGGGAACAGGATTACATCTCTACCTTGAAGTTGTGAGTAGGAACGTGTAAGACCTAGAACCAGACTCCACTTGCTCTCCTGTCTCCAGAATTCCTGTGCCCAAAGCACAAAAGATCCTAACTTTAGCCTGAATATTCCTGTCCTAACAATCATCTGGAGACCTTAACAGGAGAGGCTATTTTCCAGGTCCTGTTATGCATCAGTTCAGAATGGTGGCTATACTCGTGGCAATTCCACTGTTTCCCAAGGAACCAATGCTAAGTGTTACTCTGTGGAAAGTGAGTACTGTTAAGTTGCATTTTCTACAGCTCTCCAGAGGAAACAGAGTTTAGACCCCCCCCCCCCCAAAAAAAAAAAAGCCATAAAGGTAAAATTTAAACATTAGACCATGTGTGTAGACAAGGTCACTCCCAGGGATTTACTTGGGTCCAGACTTATGTTCCCTTTGCAGGAGAAGGGCTCAGAGGGAAAGTGCTCCCTGCCTGCCTCAGTTGTCCTTTGAGCTGTATGCGCCTCTGATTGCTGGGGATATTCCTTTATAATCTCCCTCTACAGAGTTACAGGGCTGAGGATAGCTTATTCCAGTTCTTACCCACAGGTCTATCCATATAAACTTTTCCTGAAGAGAGCTTCATCACTCAACTTGCCCCATTCTTTTCCCAGAGTTTCTTTTTCTTTATTTAGATTCCCCCAAGAGCCTTTGATCCCCCCTCCCTCCCTCTAGTCACAATGCTGAATTAAGCTTTTTATAATATACTCTCTTGAGAAATAGACCAGAGATTCAGGGTACAGGTGCCTAACTAGGACACATGTCCTGTAAACAATGAGGAAGGAAGGAGTGTAGTGGAGCCAGGGCCCATAAAAACAGCCTCTAAAGCCTTTGGAAGGGCCAGTTTCGGTGCTTTCTCCAGGAGCCAGAAACAGCAGTTGTGCAAGCTTCTGAAAACGGTGAGTCTCAAGCTGGGATCAGGAAAATTATGATGAAGTTGATAATGATGAAGGTAGAAACTGGTATGTACAGAAAATTGAATTCTCAATAGGATGCGGTATAGATGACAAAACTGCCAAAATGCTTAAATACTGGTACGAGTATGATTGGCACAAAGTGACCTAAAGCTGTTATTTCATTCAGAGCTGAGGCTGAGTCATTCTGTGATAATAAAGGGTAGTGCACCCAGAACTTTTGTAGACTCAAAGACTCCCACCCACATCATGCCTAGGAGGTCAAGGCTCTGTGTCTGGTTGAGTCAGAATCTTCCTTTCTACACTAGTCCAAATTCATCTATGAGCCAAGGTGATCACTCTTTTTCTAGAGTTTGGATCTTCTGTTGTAAGTTTGGTTAATTCAGTACTTTTCTCATATTTCCAGACAGCCAGTATCTTATGGCAGAGACCATGCATTTTTCATTAGCGCTTAGAACAAGAAACCTCTACAACAGCACCTTTATGAATATTAGTCCATAGATAAAAATTGCTGGAATTTTAGCATTGAAATCAAAACAATGCTCAGATAGCCAGCAATCCTTCATTTCTCAGATCAGGAGACTTCGGTTTCACTGAGTAGAATACAGATAGAAAGAATAAAAATAGACACAGCTATTAAGAAATTTAAGAGAGACTCTAACACAAAGCAGAAATTATATTACTACCCAAAAGAATATATCTGTGCTATAGGAGATCTGAAAGGGATATTTCTTTCCTGTATCAGTTCAAAGACCATCAGTGATATTCTTAACTCCAGTCCTTCTCTGCTCCCTCAACTTTTCTTACACTAAATTCTGTAGTCCTCCCACCCTTCAAATACTTCCTTTCTTCTCCACTTGTATGGTCTTTGTTCAGACTGTAATCACTTCTCCTGTGGACTATTCATACCTTATGCATGATTAACCTTTGTCCTATAGCACATCAACTCTCTGTTTCAAATCTTCTGTGGTTCCTTATAGTGTACAAGACATCTACTGCTACCCGGTGGACCTCACATGGCTCAATGTTTGATCATTGTCTCCTGACACTCTGCTCTCCTACCTCCTTGCTCCAAAGAACTAGGATCTACCAGTGCCTACACCTCATCACTAATCATTACTAAACATTCATGTAGGTAGGCCTTTCTTCTCTTACCACTGTCCACAAGGATAGTTCTTTTCCCTCAGGTGAATGTTGCCTCTTTTTTCCTATTCTTCCCTGATGCTCCCAGCTTGCTATGTCTCTGGGTCTAACAGAACACAACAACATCTTAAACTCAAATGTCACTTATTTATTTCATAAATGAGAAAACTAGATACCATGAAGTTTAAATGGATATCAGGGTCATAGGAGAATTTTAAGAAGAAGATTTGAAATTATCTGAGGCCAACTTTTTAACCATAGCATATTGCTTTATTCATCTGTACTTCCATCCCTTTCTCACTGCTTTTTAGATTATCTTTATTAGAGCAACAACTATACTTCATTTTAAATGCTTTTTTTTTTCAATTTTCTTATATTAATTTCTCAGAAATGTTTTTCTAAATCCATGCTGTACGTGATTATGCTTAATATTAAGACCAGGTACAGAGAAGGCACTGACTATTTTCTGGTTGTTCAAGTAGATGGAGTCACTCTGAAGATTCAGAACTGAGGTTATTAGAAAGGAGAAGTCTTTTCAGAAAATGGGAGTATGCTGTCTATTCTTTCTGTATCTCTGATTCACACTGAGGGTCATTTTCCCAATCACATATGAAACTACAGGACAGATCTGATACATAATTGCCCCTACCACTGTTAGAACCCCAGAGCCCTACGTGTGTGTGTGTGTGTGTGTGTGTGTGTGTGTGTGTGTGTGTGTGTGTGTACTGTATTTGGAAAGTCTGGGATATTCAAAATTAAAATCCTTGGATCTTATGTTCTCTGACAGCTAGAGTCTGATATTTTTTCATTCACATTTCACTGTCCTAGAAGTGATTATCAGATGGGATGGGTGAGCAGTATCAGTAATCTCAACTATACTGATTATATGCCTCCTGGGCTCTCTTTTTTCTCCTGCCATGACTCCTGGTTTGTTTGTTTTTTCCTTTTCCTTTGCTGTTCAGCCCTTAATTATTACCCTTCTTAGCACTTGGCCACCCTGCTCTTTGTTTAGCAGTGAAGAAATAAGACAGTACCAACTGGATAAACAACTGGAATTAAAGCAGATACCAGGTAAGTAGATAGAACATAGATTCCATAGGCTAGGAATAGTGGATCCTTGTTCTAAGAAATCATATATAATTTTTAATATGTTTTATTGATTTCAGAGAGATAAATGGAGAGAAAGAGATAGAAATGTCACTGATGAGAAAGAATCATTGATCGGCTGCCTCCTGCACTGGTGACGAGCCCACAACCCAGGCATGTGCCCTGAAGTGTAATCAAACCATGACCTCCTGGTTCATGGGTCAGCACTCAACCACTGAGCAACACCAACCAGGCAATCAGACAATTTTTATTACCCGGTTAATGGATTCCTATGTAGGCTTATATGACTGTATCAACTCACAAGCTAGCTTCCATTCTGCCTTTGGTAAACATCTCAGTATACCCCTCAATACTAACTGTCACCAGAGTTGGGTCCTTCTGAAGGGCCTAAACCAAAGAAGACACTATTGCGCCTTTACAAAGAGACATAAAAGCGAATGTTCTAGCAAGAGAATGATAAATACTATGCCTTTAAACTAAAATCCTCTTCGGAACTGAAAAAAATTACTGTCTTTGGGTGGAGTCAAGGGCTGCTTTACCTCTAGCCCAATATTTCCTGATGAGTGAAAATATAGAATCCCGATATAGGGCTCTGTTCAGTTGTATGGAGTCAGATAACAGATCTCCCCATACAGAAATCTTTTCTACACTGAAGGAAGGAGGGCTTAGTTAAGTGATTGTTCTAGTTGAGTGTAAATCTTGTGTGGTGGCTGGAAGCATGAACACAAGAGTCAGATTTCCTGGTTCTTCACCACTTACTGGCTCTCTGATTTAGTTCAGACTACTCTGCTCGCTCTTTCATTATCTGTGAAATTAGTATAACAATATTAATTGCTCTTAAAATTTTTTAAAATGATAGTGAGATTGTGAATATAAACATTCTGCAAAATGCCTTTGAAAATTGAGTTAAATATCAGTGATGATGGATGAGGATGATGATTTAAAAACTATTGGGACAGGTTGAGAGCCTCAATGGCAATTGAGTTCTACTGCATCTTAGAGCATATACTTTCAATGGTAATATATTCTGTTCTCATTTTTAGGGACTCTGAATTTCTAGCTTGTACAGGATTTTTTTGCATGACATCACCCAGCAACTACTCCACTGTTCCAGTCTCTGAATTCCTCCTCATCTGCTTCCCTAACTACCAGAGCTGGCAGCACTGGCTGTCACTGCCCCTCAGTCTCCTCTTCCTTTTGGCCATGGGGGCCAACATCACCCTCCTGATCACCATTTGGCTGGAGGCTTCACTGCATGAACCCATGTACTACTTGCTCAGCCTCCTCTCTCTGCTGGACATGGTGCTTTGCCTCACCGTCATCCCCAAAGTCCTGGCCATCTTCTGGTTTGACCTCAGGTCCATCAGCTTCTCTGCCTGCTTCCTCCAGATGTTCATCATGAATTGCTTCCTTGCCATGGAGTCCTGCACATTCATGATCATGGCCTATGACCGCTATGTGGCCATCTGCCACCCACTACGGTACCCATCCATCATCACTGACCAATTTGTGGTTAGGGCTACCATGTTTGTTGTAGCCCGAAATGCCATGTTTTTTCTTCCTGTTCCAATCCTTTCTTCCCAACTCAGATACTGTGCAGAGAACATCATCAAGAACTGCATCTGCACTAACCTGTCTGTGTCCAAACTCTCCTGTGATGATATCACCTTCAACCAACTTTACCAGCTTGTGACAGCCTGGACCTTACTGGGCTCTGACCTCATCCTTATTGTTCTCTCCTACTCCTTCATCCTGAAAGCTGTGCTAAGGATCAAGGCTGAGGGTGCTGTGGCCAAGGCTTTGAGCACATGTGGTTCCCACTTCATCCTTATCCTGTTCTTCAGCACAGTCCTGCTGGTTCTGGTCATCACTAACCTGGCCAGGAAGAGAATCCCCCCAGATGTCCCCATCCTGCTCAACATCTTGCACCACCTGATTCCCCCAGCTCTGAACCCCATTGTTTATGGTGTGAGAACCAAGGAGATCAAGCAGGGAATCCTGAAGCTACTGAGGAGACTGTAAGAGGTAAAAGGGATCAGGTCCATCTTTGGAATTGTCAATGAAAGTCAGGAATTATTTTATTGTTAGAAAGGAAATGTCACTTATAGTCAGGGAATGAGTTCTGACTCTTCTTTTTCTTAATATCTCAGACAACAATAGAAACATTCCTCTGTGGATTTCTTTTTGCTTCAAAGGAAACCTCCCTTTCCTGGACTTTTTGATTACTTGGGGAATATCCTAGATCAAATTCTTAACCAAGGTCTTGCCAAGCCTTAGCAAAGTGGAGCTGGTTTAGAGTGATAGTGTTTGGCCATTCAAGAAACAAAGTTTATAGATTGACTTTTAAAAGATCTGTCTGTCCCCTGATTTGCAAAGAACATTGATTCCTGTCCTGTCTCCTGTTTCAATCTGACAGAGTCCTACATGGCTTGTGTTGTAAAGGGTTGACTGGTCAATGTGTAGATGCTTACCTCAGAACTTTGGCTTTTGGGGTTGAATGCTTTACCCTGAACATCCCTGACTCTCTTCTTTGGCAACTGTGGCGTGTCTTCTGCCTTCTCAGATCCTTTTAGACCCTGTAAAATTTTCCATCTGTACAACCTCTCTTTATTACTTATTGTTGTTTTGAAGAGTGAATAAACTAAGTACAAAAATTTTTGTTCAGTACCTTGAATGTATACACATTATATAATACATAGACATAAATGAGTTCTTCTGATTCTTCTTATTTTTCTCCTCCTCTTCTTCCATTACCTCCTTCTCGTCCTTATTTTTCTAATGACAGTGCTTTTCCTGTTGCCCTTGGAATAGGAGCAGATCATTATCTCACACCCTATTTACCTTACAGTGTAAGGTATCCATGATATTTAGTGTTTCTCCATCTCTAGAGTCATTTTTATTACTAGTTTATTTTCTTGAGAAATCTTTCAAACAATAGGGTGCTCCATATAACAGTCAATTTGATATATTCTACTCATATTCATTTCAGCTTAGGTGTGCCATAAGGCTTCCTACAAACATACCTTCTGGAGTTCCAAAAGACAGCCTCAAGTGATATGTGGCCATGATACCACATAGTACTCACATTCTTTGGGGCTATATGGCTTCCAGTGTCACTTGTCCCCCAAAATTTCTCCACATCCCATCCTGTGCTATGGAGGGAGCAAAACAGGCTCTGACACACTAGTCATGATAAAGCAATCTTCTTTCACCATGCTACACTTTCTGCATCTGTCTTAGTAAATTGTCTAATTGATTTATGGCCACATAGTGTATAGATGTTTGGTTGCTTTGCAACCCCTACCCAGAGCAGTTCAAAGGAATATTACTCTCAGTTTACCTCTAAAATAACCAAAAGAAATAAATGGATCCCACAATACTGCATTACATATTTTCTTCAGATCCCATGGAGTCTTTTCTTTAGTCCAATTTTTATTTTTAGGGTAGAAGAGCTTCTGACCTGGTGAAGGAAATATACATACAAGTCCAGGAAGTGCAGAGTCCTAAACAGGATGAACCCAAAGAGACCCACACCAAGACACATTATAATTAAGATGCCACAGATTAAAGACAAAGAGAGAATTTTAAAATCAGCAGAAAGCAGTTTTTTACCTGCAAAGGAGCTCCCATAAGACTGTCAGCTGATTTCTCAACAGAAATTTTGCAGATCAGAATGGATTGGAATGAATATTCAAGGTGATGAAAAGCAAGGACCTACAACTAAGATTACTGCACCCAGAAAAGCTATCATTTAGAATCTAAGACAGATAAAAAGTTTCCCAAACAAGAAAAAGCGAAAGGAATTCATTACCAACAAACCAGTGTTATAAGAAATGTTAAAGGGTTTTCTTTAGAATGGGAGTGAGATTAGTGCAATGGCTGAAAAAGGTGAGGGGATTAAGAAGTAAAAATTGGTAGTTACAGAATAGTCATGGGGATGTAAAGTTCAACATAGAGAATGTAGTCAATAATATTGTAATCCTATCCTATAAAATAAAGAGGTAATATGCAAATTGACCATGACTCCAACACACAAGATGGCTGCCCCCATATGGACACAAGATGGCCGCCACAAGATGGTCAGCAGGGGATGGCAGTTGGGAGGGACCAGGCCTGCAAGGGAGGGCAGTTGGGGGCCACCAGGCCAGCAAGGAAGAGCAGTTAGGGGCAACCAGGCCAGCAGGGGAGGGCAGTTAGGGGTGACCAGGCCTGCAGGAGAGGGCAGTTGGGGGCAACCAGGCCAGCAGGGGAAGGCAGTTGGGGGGACCAGGTGCAGGGGAGGGCAGTTGAGGGGGGGACCAAGCCAGCAGGGGAGGGCAGTTGGGGGGGACCAGTCCTGCAGGGGAGGGCAGTTGGGGGAGACCAGGCTGGCAGGGAAGAGCAGTTAAGGGTAACCAGGCCATCAGGGGAGGGCAGTTAGGGGTGACCAGGCTGGCAGGGGAGGGCAGTTGGGGGCGACCAGGCTGGCAAGGGAGGGCAGTTGGGGGCAACCAGGCCTGCAGTGGAGGACAGTTAGGGGTGACCAGGCTGGCAAGATAGGGCAGTTACGGGTGACCAGGCCAGCAGGGGAGGGCAGTTAGGGGCAATCGGGCTGGCAGGGTAGCAGTTAGGCATGGATCAGGCTGGCCAGGGAGTGGTTAGGGGTTGATCATGCTGGCAGGCAGAAGCGGTTAGGGGCAATCAGGCAGGCAGGCAAGCGAGCAGTTGGGAGCCAACAGTCCTGGATTGTGAGAGGGATGTCCCATATTGGAGAGGATGCAGGCTGGGCTGAGGGACACACACCCAACCCCACCCCCATGCACAAATTTCATGCACCAGGCCTCTAGAAACTATATATGGTGTCAGGTAGGTACTAGATTTATGAGGGTGATAACTTAGTAAGTTTTCTAATATCTAATCACTGGGTTGTACACCTGAAACTGATATAATAGTGTATGCCAACTCTAATTAAAAATATTATTTAAAGTCAAAACAAATAATAAATAAATAAATGTTTCACTTGTTCATTCCTGTTTCTAATTAAGCTACTGCACTGTAGATAATAAGGGAAAATAATCTATATTATAAAAACCCACTGGCCCTAATGCTGTAATGACCAAAGACTGGTGCAGGTGGGCGGGGCTGCTAGCACGGCGAGGCCACGCACTGGGCTTCTAGTGTTTCCATAACATGTTACACTTCATAGCCCATTCTTTGTACACTGGCCATAATGCAATAACCCCTGTTTAAGGATAATATTAGACCTTCATTTAAACATAAATTTTCTAAGAGTGTACTTAATATCTAAAATACATTTCTGTTTATCCTAAGTCTAGAAATAGATGTTTCATTGAAACATATACACTATTTTTGCAGCACCCCCCCTCCACCTCCCTGGCTTCTCTTAACTCTCTCCTGTTCTTCAATACTCTGATATTGAATTTTGTCTTCTGTGTTTTCTCTTTTCTTGCTGCTCTCTTCCCTCTTTTGCCCCATTATCCCCTGCCCCAAGGAGTGGCCTTATTCTCAAGGTTCAGATGCCTAAAATGCTCTTAGCTCTGTGGGCTACAGGTAGGGGAGGGACAGAGTTCAGCTTAGGGACTTGAAAATAGTCTCTGGAGTCTCTGAGGAACCAGATGGTGCAGTAAGCAGTCATAAGTAGCAGCAGTACAGTATAGCCTCCTCGAGCTAGTAGGTCTGCTGTGGAGCCAGGAAAGTCATAATGAGGCATGTAGCATTCCACATATACAATATAAGCTGGGAGTGGATAGGACTACTATACATCTGATGCTGCAGATTCATAAGCTACCAATTACCACAAATCTGGTGGGTCACTGCTTTCATATGGGAACACATTTTTCTAGTGTAAGCTGTACAGTACCCATTTTAAAAGCCAAGATTTTTGAGGTGAGTGTTCTTGAATTATATCTATACCTTTATTATTAACTAGAGGCCGGATGCATGAAATTCATGCAAGAGTATGCCTCCCTTCCCCCAGCTGCCAGCACCAGCTTCCCTCTGGCACCTGGGCTTCCCTCTGGCACCCAGGACCTGGGCTTCCCTCTGGCCATTGGCAGGCACCCGGGACCTAGGCTTCCCTCGCAGCCCTGGCTTCATCCAGAAGGTCATCTGGAAGGACAACTGGTCTAATTAGCATATTATCTTTTTATTATTATAGATTGTCTATGGCAACCGAAGACCAGGAGTCTATATTCTTTTTTTTTCCTATATGCTGCCATTTTTATTTCCCAAAACAGATTCTAAAATGTTGGGTATAGAGCAGATGATCAAAAATATTAGTGACTGATTTTTTTTCTTTATTGATTAAGGTATTTCATATGTGCCCTTATCTCCCCCACCACCCCCCCACACACACACACCACTGTGTCTATGTCCATTGGTTAGACTTATATGCATGCATACAAGTCCTTTGGTTGATCTCTCCCCCTTACTCCTACCCTCCCCTACCTTCCCTCTGAGGTTTGATGGTCTGTTCAATGCTTCTCTGTCTCTGGATCTGTTTTTGTTCATCAGTTTATGTTGTTCATGAGGAGTCTATATTCTTAACTGCAATTTGGCCACCCCTAGAGAAGATTACCCTAGAATTACCAGATGTGATAGGACAGTAATCCCAGCTGCATGATTACTCCCTCTTGGCTCTCTGGCTCATCCTGCCTTGTCTCCCAGTGTTCCTTCCTGCTTCTCTAGGTGGGATAGAATAGATTTTTCATTGCTCAAGCAACCATGCTCCCCAGAAGACTCCAAACTAGGTGTAGAATCAATTGTTTATTTGCGGTTTATTGATCCACTATAATCAACTGAAAACAAAGCAGATGAGTTCCTAGGAATAGATTTATTTCTTTAAGGTAACTGGAGTCTGACTACAGGTAAGTTTGTATGATCTTACTAACAGGATAGTTTTTATTTGGATTTATGTCTGAAAATATAGTTCTTTTCTAATTCTGATTCTACCTTTTGAACCTCATATCTTCGGCCACTCTTTGTTAACAAAATCTAGTTCCAATTCCCAAATATATCTTATGTAAAAGAATTATCTTCCTGTGAGCACATTTGGAAATATCTGGAAACTTTGGCATTCTTTACTGAATAGTGACATTGATTCTTTTTTAAAAAACTCCACTGGCTTAAGGTAGGAGTGGGAGAAGAGTAGTATCAAGTCTGAGTCAAGGAGGTCAGGGTTGCTGGAAAGTCCTAGGCTCTGGTACAGTCATCTGTGTCACCTAAACTGGGAGCACTTCATATGCCGATTATCTCTGTCCTTAAAAAGGTATTACCATCCTGAATTTGAAAGATCGCTTTGCTAAAAAATCTCTAAAGAAAACTTAATAGAGAGTATTGAACAAGAAAATTTAAAAAACTATAATTTTGAGCTGATTCAGATAGGACTAAATGAAAGGAATTACCTGAATAACCCAAGAGTCATAGATACCATGTGACTAACACCAAGAGCAAACTCATATAGTAAGCACAATCAAAAGAAAAATGTTTAGTTTTCCAAAAGTCCAGACCTGTACTGTCCATTAGACTAACCACTAGCCGCATGTGACTATTGAGCACTTCAACTGTGGATTGTCAGAACTGAGGTGTGTCAAATACACACCTAATTTTGAAGACGTAGTACAAAAATAAAAACAAAGAATATAAATTAGCTTTTTAACAGTTTTACATTGATTATATATTAAAGTGATAATATTTTGGATGTACTCAGTAAAACAACATATGTTATTAAAATTAATTTGCATGTTTCCATTTAATGTTTAAAATGTCTACTGGAAATTGAAAGTTTTGTATGTGGCTCGCATTGTATTTCTGTTGAAAGTGCTACTGCAGATTATATGGAAAGTGATAATATCTTAGGCAAAGCAGAAGAGCAAATTTGTTTTTTCCAACTTACAAATCTTCAAATATTCACAATTACTTATTGACTGTAAGGCTCTCACTTTCCCAGAAAATAAAGGGAAGCTGATTCTTTGGGAACACTGCCATTGTTGACAAAAAAAAACTTGTTAAGATTGGACTGCCTCAGAGCATTAAAAACAAATAGTGTCACTGGAGTATGGCAACCATATAAAGGTTATCTCATAAGTGTCTTGATTTTGTTCATAACCGCTTATGATATTCCAGGCCTTGAACCCATGAGATCCTATTTAGTCAAGTTAGGATTGTGACTGACTGAGAATCCATGATGGAATCAGATGAAGACAGCAGACGCTCTTATCCCTTACTCTTGGAATAGTCCTGTTGGACCAAAATCGATGACTTTTGAAATTTTTTGTTCTTATCTTGACTGCTTGCCCAGAACATTAGGAAACTTTTTAATGTCTTCTCTACAGTCCTGTACAAATGATAGTCCTAACTCTAATGAAGTCTTCAGATATTTTCCAGTGATGAACTAAGGCTTGATTTCTCCTTTGCCTATGATGTCCTGTCTTGGAGAAAGAACAGGGGCAGGCATATCTTTGGGGCAATGGCTTATCTGCTCTGCATAAGTGTTTTTGTTTATAGAGACAGGAAAGGTAATAAGAGTTGTATTTCAGACTTCATAGTCCCATGCATGACACGGCTTCACTACTGTGATTTTAGTAAAATGACTTTTATTGCCTTTGTTTCCTCATCTGCAAAATTGGAATAGCAATGGAATTATAAAAAGGATGATAATGTAATTTACCAATCAAGTTCAGAAACTATTAAGAGTGAAAAGAGGTATACATAGGGATTTCACCAGTCAAATAAGAAATATAGTCATCCTACTATCATTCTACTTACAGGATTTTTAATAATATTAATTGGTTTATATTTACCAAGGACTTAGATAGTACCAGACACTTAACTATGATTATTTTTCAATGGTTCTTTGGAATATTAATTCTTTTTCCATGGGTATTTATTATGTCTTACCTTTTCAAGGTTTTCTCACGTGTCAGTTGTGATCAGAATATTTTACATGGCATCACCCAGCAACTACTCCACTGCTCCAGTCTCTGAATTCCTCCTCATCTGCTTCCCTAACTACCAGAGTTGGCAGCACTGGCTGTCCCTGCCCCTCAGCCTCCTCTTCCTTTTGGCCATGGGGGCCAACACCACCCTCCTGATCACCATCCGGCTGGAGGCCTCTCTGCATGAGCCCATGTACTACTTGCTCAGCCTCCTCTCTCTGCTGGACATGGTGCTTTGCCTCACTGTCATCCCCAAAGTCCTGGCCATGTTCTGGTTTGACAACAAATCTATTAGTTTCTCTGGCTGCTTTCTCCAGATGTTCATCATGAATAGTTTCTTGACCATGGAGTCCTGCACATTCATGGTCATGGCCTATGACCGCTATGTGGCCATCTGCCACCCACTACGGTACCCATCCATCATCACTGACCAATTTGTGGCTAGGGCTGCCGTATTTGTTGTGGCCCGGAATGGCATTCTTACCATGCCTATCCCAATACTTTCTTCCCGACTCAGATACTGTGCAGAGAACATCATCAAGAACTGCATCTGCACTAACCTGTCTGTGTCCAAACTCTCCTGTGATGACATCACCTTCAACCGGCTCTACCAGTTTGTGACAGGCTGGACTTTACTAGGTTCTGACCTCATCCTTATTGTTCTCTCCTACGCCTTCATCCTGAAAGCTGTGCTAAGGATCAAGGCTGAGGGTGCTGCAACCAAGGCTTTGAGCACATGTGGTTCCCATTTTATCCTCATCCTGTTCTTCAGCACAGTCCTGCTGGTTCTGGTCATCACTAACCTGGCCAGGAAGAGAATCCCCCCAGATGTCCCCATCCTGCTCAACATCTTGCACCACCTGATTCCCCCAGCTCTGAACCCCATTGTTTATGGCGTGAGAACCAGGGAGATCAAGCAGGGAATCCAGAAATTGCTGAGGAGGCTGTAAGAACTAACATAAGTGAGATTTGACCTTGGAAGCAGAAACTGATAATGGGGAATAATTTCCATGATGCATAGAAAATGTAAATGATTACTGCAGAAATAAGTATGGATTTTTCTTTCTCTAATGTTTCATTTGATCATGGAGATATCTATATTTTGACTGCTGTTTTCTATTTCATTGACTGTTTTTGCATTCTGGAGTTACCTAGAAGTTTCTCCTGGCCTCACCTATGTGAAAGGGATTTGTCAAGCCATAATCACAGGAGCTTAATTAGAGTGCTATTGTTTTTAAATAAAGAATAAATGGTAGTCTAATCACTTTCAATGCCTCTCAATTTCCTCAATTACTTAATATTTAGATAGATATTAGATCCTTTGATTCTACCTGAGATCTAATATACAGATCAAATTGGTTTTGTACCATGAATGGCTCTCTTGTGAACATATAGAAAGTTCACTCCAGAACTTGAATTCTTATAGTTGAGTGAATGCCATGTGCCATCCATTGCCTCCTCTAGCCCTGCCAGATCCTGTTGATATATTTATCTAATGACACTTCTCTGTAGCATAAATTTCCTGTTCCTCTTTTCTTTTAAAAAAATTTTTAAATAAATTTTAGGATCACTCAGTTGTGTGTGAGAGGTTTTTTTGGTTTCAGATGTGCTTTACCAACTTCTGAATTCATATGATCCTACCTGAATTTTCCATCAGATTTTAGGCATGATCCATCCACACTCTATCCTACTTATCTTAGATATAATTAAATTGACTTCGCTTATTTTCATTCCTGTTGTGTCAATCATTATATTCTGTGCTTTTGCCAACATAGTTTTTATGGCATCCAGATCTTTGGATTAGTGGGTTATTTGAATAAGGATATGTCTGTTTTACTCTTTGCAGTTCCCTTCCTGACCATGCCCTGAAAATGTTGGAGGCTCAGATATTGATCCAATATTTCCTGAGATTAATTTACATTGGTAACTAGGCCCCTTTTTAGACACTGAGAATTTCATATATGAGAATCATTTGAAAATATCCTCTAATGTAGCTAATCTACAAAGAAGTTAGCCATTCCTGGGGGCTTATAACATCATTTTTATGGCATTCTCTTTTATAAAAGTAATAGCTTTGCTCTTCTCTGTTTTACAATTCTAAAGACTGATCCTAACCAAAATACAAAACACTCTTCTTAAACCCTCTTCTATTCACACATATCTCAGTTGGTCCTAGCTCATTATTTTTAGATTATGTACTCAACGATTTTTTCTTAAAGTCTATGCAGAAGTATCTTTTTCTACAAAAAAAACCAATGACAACAACTTTATTTGACAAACTATGTTCATTCTACAAGTCTCGATTTAAACTCTACCTATTCCAAAATCCCTTCCTTTATTCACTCCAATGGAATGAATCTATATGGAACTATGTATAAATTTCTTTCTGATACTAGTTTATAAATTCCTCTGAGTCTGCGGAGGAGTTTCATTCGTCTTCTTAACTTTACATACTTAAGAGTTGTGAATACAATAATTTATATATTGTAGTTTTTATTTAATAAAAGTGAATAATTCATATGTGTGTAACTTATTTCTTATTTCCCCTGAAAACTTCTTTAAGGAAAGGATCAAGTTGTTAATATATTGTATACCACAAAGCATCTTACAAGAAGTATTATGTAAGTCACACTTCAATGCAGTTTTATATATCATAGAACCTAAGATTGCTTATCTTGGAATGAGATAACAAAGACTTTTATTGAAATCCCAGGTATACCAATTTGGCCACTGGTTGGATGTGTAACTTTTGACTCACCAATCTAGCTCTAGTTTTCTCATTAAATAAGAATGATGCCCAATCATCATAAAGTACTTATTTTAAATACAATATTTCTAGGATGCAGCTAACATGCAAGTTGAGGTCATTCCATAAGTATAATGACATTTGTCTTCTGAAAGGATCTCTTAGATACATCCTCCAAGTCCCTGAGTGATATTCTTTGCTATGACACATAATATATCTGTTTACATAACTCTCAGACATCTGAAGAGAAACTATAAGCTGATCAACTCTCTTTCACTTCACCTTAGTTTAGATGCAGAAATCTCTCCTTGTATATTGGAAATGTGTATGTGCCTGCAGGGAGGCCAGAGCTCCTGGGAGCAGGATTCCCAAACCAATTCTTCATGTTTCCAGCCACAGGAGAGTGGCTTTCATAGAGTCAGCATCTTCATAAAGTTGTCCAGTTGCTAAAGCCACAATAGAAGGCCAGTGAGAAGTTAAGGAGTCACACATTCCTGGAAGCAGTTGAATGATCAAACTGCTACTTGGAGCACTTTCTCTGTAAGTCTTTTGAGAATAGTACAGTGGAAAGTGAATCGTAAGTGAGACTTTAACTTTGGTCTTCTACTTAATTCTTTGTTTATTTTAGAGAATGTTATTGCACCTTCATATATGAGTTTGTAAAAAGACCTTGAAAATCACTGATATAAAAAAAAAAAAGCATGAGCCCATTAGAGCACGGGTCAGCTGAGCTCACAGTAGGTAAGCTCTAGTCTGTCTCCAGCAGAACAGTTGACCAGCAAGTATTCTTACTTTGAGCAATAGAGATATATTGTGAGTGTCTGGACTTGTGACAACTGTCACAAAGAAAAATGAATGAAACCTTGTCCTTGACCGTAATGAGCTTTGGTCTTCCGAGGAGAGGTGGTTAAGAACTATGGATCTAGTCAGAGAGATAAAACTATAAAAAAGGAACCTACAAACTTCCCAGAGAGTCCATGTGAGGAAGATCACTTTTAAATTGGGACACTAGAGATTGGCCAGACTGTGCTTAAATAGCTACAGATCATGGGAGAAGAACCAATTGGATGTCTGAATCTGAGCAGAGCTGTGGCCAGACCTGCTAAAATGTGGCAGCAGCCTTGAATTAGGGTCAATTTAAATCAGTGGTTAGGTTAGTTGTCACGGTTGGGTGTAGCTCTGTCATTCTCAAAGTATTATTCCTGGAAAAGCAATATCACCATTACTGGGAATTTGTTAGAAGGGCAAAATTTTGGGCTTCCCCCTCAAATGTATGTACAAAATTGGAAACTGGGGGTTGTGTTCAGCAATCTGTGTTTCAACAAGAAATCTGGGTGATTTGATGCATACTCGCATTTGAGAACTAGTGGTCTAGATAAAAGAAAATCATGGTGAGAAGACCATACTATATATTTGAGAAAAAAATAAAGTAACTCTAAACCTTGATTAGGACATTTTTTGTGCGTCCAGGGGTGCCCTGATAAGATGTCCAAAACATCCATCTGTAAGAGATGACCTTTCCACTGCTTCAGAGGAGAGCACAGCAGAACCTGGCAACTTCTTCACCAGCAGGATCCTGGATGGTTAAGGAGATACTCAAAGAGAACTAAAGCTGCTGTCTGTGTAGCATCATATGCGGAGGCATGTTTAAGGATTCCTTCAGTTCTTCCCTTGTCCTCGATCCTTCACTTCCTGATTTTTCCTCCTTTTCCATAGAATTGCAGAGGAGGTTTTACTTTCTTTGGCAGTTACTTACCAAATGTATATACAAATACAAATCAGAGACTGCATAGGTATCTTTTGTATTTATTGTTCTATCACAAGGTTACATTTTTTTCATCACTAAATTATTTTTTATTTGATTCTGCTTTGTTCAGCTTTTTACTGAGTGTTAAGCAAAGGTGCTGAAAGTTTATAATAGAGTAAGATATGGAGATGCTAAATTAAATTATTCAAGGGTGTCGTGATACTTTCAAAAATCTGTCAGTCCGTGTATCCGAACTATACTTATTGAATGCCTATTATGTCTCCAGGCACATTGTGTTTTCCTCTGTGCTATAATATAAAGATAAGATTCTATTGCTGGCAGATGGAGCACAGACTTTTTGGAAAACCATTAGGAAACATCAATGAGTATAGGAAACTTTTATCAATATTTGATGGCCACATGATCAGAGAAACAATGCAGAGAGGAGGCATCTATGTATGTAAAAAAAGAATAATAATTAAAAAACATTTGTAAGAAGTCTAATTCTTGGTACAGGTAGAATATGACAAGCAGAAGTTAGTTATTTGAGGGCAAGAGAGTTGATTCTATAAGAAAGATAAGACATATACAAAAACACAAAGATGAGATCAGGAAAAGTATGTTCAATAGGTGCCTGAGTCTATGTGGGTGAAATAGGAACATACTTGAAGGGAGTTATTCTTTACTCATAAAAGTTATGAATACTAAGAAAAAATTTTAATATGGGGTGATTTGATACAATTTACATTGTAGAGAGATTTTATGCCAATAGAATTGTGAAGAATCTTTACAGCCTAGAATGGAGGCAAATAGATAAGATAAGAGATTTTTAATGAAACAGTCAAACCCTAAATTCATGTGTGTTTTCTTTCATCCAGTTCCAGGTCCACCTGCCAGTCATGGTAGTATCTCTCAACAGCACAGGAACCCAGGTGACTGAATTCCTGATGATCTGCCTTCCAGGAATGCAGGACACACAGCACTGGCTATCTGTAGCCTTGGCTCCCCTCCTGGTTTTGGCGCTAGGTGCCAATTTTGTGTTATTACTTGCCATTTGGCAGGAGGCATCTCTACATGAGCCCATGTACTACCTGCTTGCCATCCTCTCCCTGCTGGATGTCATCCTCTGCCTCACAGTCATCCCCAAGGTCAGTGCCTCCCTGAATTCACTCTCAGGCAGCCATTCTACTTTATTGGTTTGTTTGTTTTTTCCTGCTGCAAATCCACTTACACCTGAATAAAAATACTCAATGAATAGCCTGCACCGTTACATTTGGTCTATCTAAGCTAAGATATGCCACCTCTCATTCTCCAGGTCCCTATTTTTCTAAGGCTTTACTCTTCCCCAAATTACAGGCCCTTTCTCAATGTCTGAATCAGTGATTTTCCAACTTCTGCCTTTCTTTTTACTTCCAGGGTGATTCTCCTTGACTGTGAATGACCCCACCCTTACATCCAAAGCCTCTAGAATTTACTTTCTAAGATGAGACTGGTTGTATGCATATGTCATTTACTGATATAGGAAACATAGTTGGAAGAGTATTCTAATGAAAATGTAGAGGTTGGGGTGTTTAAATATAAATATTGGATTACTGGGCTTAATGTCTTGTGATACATTAGATGGGCAGATGTGTCAGCTGGAGTTTGGGTAAAAACTATAAAGATCAAAAGAAGACAGGCTATAAATAAACATTTTTATTTTTTTAAATATATTCCATTGATTTTTTTACAGGGAGGAAGAGAGAGGGATAGAGAGTTAGAAACATCGATGAGAGAGAAACATTGATCAGCTGCCTCGTGCACACCTCCCACTGGGGATGTGCCCGCAACCAAGGTACATGCCCCTGACTGGAATCGAACCTGGGACCTTTCTGTCCTCAGACTAATGCTCTATCCACTGAGCCAAACTGTTTAAGGCTAAATAAACATTTTAAATAAAAATTGTGCTCTATAGATGGAGGGAAATGGTTGTAAATCAGACTCTGGAGATTTGGATACACAAAGAGGGTACTTGAAAACAGGATTCTGTCCCAGAGGGATTATAGGGCTGTTGCTTGGGGATATGGAAGGTTGAAGCCATCTGAGTGTTTTCCATGTTAGGTACCTTAGAGTGGGAATGGATGCACAGTTTTTGAGAATGATGATTCTGGCAGGTCCTGCTCATCTTCTGGTTCAACATGAAGCCCATCAGCTTTGCTGGCTGCTTCCTGCAGATGTTCATCATGAATACATTTCTTCCCATGGAGTCCTCCACCTTTCTGGTCATGGCCTATGACCGCTATGTGGCCATCTGCCACCCACTTCGCTACCCATCCCTCATCACTGAACAGTTTGTCATTAATGCAGCAATTTTCATTGTCTTGCGAAATTTTCTGGCCACACTGCCCACACCTGTTCTGGCTGCCAGGCTCAACTACTGTGCCAGCAATGTGGTGGAGAACTGTATCTGTGCCAACATCTCTGTGGCAAAGCTTTCCTGTGGGGATATTTACCTAAATAAACTTTACCAGTTTGTGAGTGTCTGGTGCCTACTGGGTTCTGATCTGGTACTCATCTTACTATCCTACTGCTTCATCCTGAGGGCTGTGATGCGTCTGCAGTCAAGAGGTACAGCCACCAAAGCCTTGAGTACTTGTGGTTCCCACCTCATTCTTATACTATTCTTCTATACACTGCTGCTAGTATTCATCTTCACAAACAAGGCAGGAAAGAAGGTGCCCTCAGAGGTACCCATTCTTCTCAATGTCTTGCATCACCTTATCCCACCAGCCCTGAACCCCATTGTTTATGGAGTACGAACCCAGGAGATCAAGCAAGGAATTATCAAACTACTGAACTACCACTATTGAGAGGTGAGAGTCAAAGATCAGGGATTATGGAATTTGGGGCATATATTAGTAATTATTTCATCTGAATTCCATAAGAAACAATATGGAATCCATGCTGCTATCCTCATCTTGAACTGAAACCTTTCTCAACCACTATTACAATATTTACCCTCACTGCCTCAATGGGATATTCTTCAGCCATATAAAAGAAGAAAATCTTGCCACTTGCAACAATACTGATAGACCCTGTGGGCATTTTGTTAAGTAAATTAAGTCAGGGAAAGACAAATACTGTATGATCTCACTTACATGTAGAATCTAAAAAGCAAAACAAAAGAAAACAAAATGTGAGCTCACAGATACAGAGAACAGATTGCATTGATGGTTGCCAGAGGCAGGGGGTAGGAGGTGGGCAAAATGGGAAAGGGGGTCAAAAGATACTAACTTTGAATTTTTAAAAAATTAGACATGAGATTGTAATGCACAGCATGGTGACTATAGTTAATAGTACTGTATTACATATATCATAGTTGTTAATAACGTAGATCTTAAAAGTTTTCATCATAAGAAAAACAATTGTAACCATATGTGATGATGGATGTTAACTAGTCTTATTATGGTGAATATTTGACAACATATATAATTATCTAATCATTATGTTGTACACCTGAAACTAAAATAATTTTACATGTCAATTATAACTCAATAAAAACATAAGGATATGAATACATTATGGTGTTACCAAATATTTAGTCAATAGAAAGAAAACTTAAAATCCCTAAAGGACCAGGCTGAATTTGCCTCACCCCACCCTGCTCTATCCCAGATCTTTGAATCCCTGGTAAAGTATATCAAGAAAGGTAATTGTTTTAGCTCTCCTTTAGTTACAGCTACCCCAGCAATATTCACTGTCCATTTGGCTCAGATCTGCCTCCAGTGGCATCCAGCCTAGGAGTAATGCAAATGCAATTATGCAGTCAAGCAATATTTAAAGAGAATGCTTTAGTGTTGAGCATCATTCCAATGAAACCCAAAATATAACATCTCTGTGTTGTATCATTCCCTCTCTAGTAACATTATGATGATAGGGTCTGGTTTTAAACCCCAAACTCTTCTTTTGTCAGTCTCTAGTTTGTAGGATTGAGTCCCTGCTTTGGTTCTGACCTGAGTTCTCATTCTATTATTCTACATTAACCTCCATGTCTCTGCTAGTTCTAAGATGATAGTCATCTCTTTGCCATGGCCCTGGAACTCTGTCTTTGCCTCCCCATGACTGTTTCCCACCCACCACAGGAATATCCACTACTTCTTGGACTTCTGTTTGTTCTTGACTTGGGCCTCTGTACTTATTGCTCCATCTGGTTGGAAAGTGTTACCCTGTATGTTCAAATGATTAACTTCTCAGCATTAACATTTCAATTCAAAAATTACCTCTGTACAGAGTATGTTCCCAAAATTACACCCAAAATGACCTTCTTCTGCTATTTCAGATCTTTCAAACACATTATGCCATCTCTTCTTCTTTCTTTCTTTCTTTCTTTATTTATTTAATAATTACATTTCCCTTAAATCTAATTCACCTTAAAAGGTACCTGGATTGCAAGCAGCTTGTCTTTTTTGCTCATGATCTTATCCTCAGTTCCTAGATCCTGACATATCTGGCACATATCAGGTGTTGAATATATATTAGATGTATTGGTTCAAAAAAAAATTGGTTCCAAAATTTAGTGTGCCGGCCACTGCCACACCCTGTGATCATACTGAAATATATTCTTAGGTCAATCTCCAGTGTCGGTTGGAATGTCCTTTAAGATATCTGCTTGATGCACTTAACAGTGATAGGAGACAAGTCTTTGACATGCATAAAGCTAATCAATAAGAACTTTGAGCTTCTAATCTTTCACCCTCTTTTCCAATATTTTATATTCTGTATTCTCATTATTTTCATGCAAAGAAATCAGAATTCACCCTAATTCTCTGGTTTCCTTTTCTCTTTGTGGTTGAGCAGACACAAATCAGAGAGATTTCATTTATTATTGTGGTCATTTATTAAACATTTTAAACCAATTAACTTGCTTTTTCTTTTCTTTTTTAATCCTCACCTGAGAATATGTTTTTATTGATTTTAGAGAGAGAGAGAAGAACATCAATGTGAGAGAAACATCCATTGGTTGCCTTTCATATAAGCTCTGACTGGGAATCAAACCAGAAACCTTTTAGTGTATGGGACAATGCTGCAATCAATTGAGTCACTGGCCAGGGATAACTTGCTTTTCCTGTCCATATTCCTGAGTTTTACATCAATATCTGAGGAAAATATTAATTCATGTAATATGTTGTGAATGGAATACAGCCACTGTTGTTCTTTATTGTGTTTTTCACATAGAAAAAGGGCATAAAATGTATAAGTAAGCCAGAATTTCTGTTCCCACATTTTAAAAATTAGTATACAAACAATGCATATATTTTACTAATACAAAAAAAATTAAAAGTTCTCTCAGCTCTGACAAGTCATTTCATATAAGTTTCATTCTGCCATCTTATTTTTTAAAAAATCTGTGTTTGTTTTGAAATAAGTTGATGTGAATCACTATTAAACCTCATAATTTTTAGATTATTGATCAAAAGATGCTGATAAATACCATTTAGAAGTTGCAAACATTATATATTTTATAGTAGCAGTTAATTAAATTTGCTTTAGAAGTATATCATATGTTCATTTTGAGAATCCTCATTGATATTTAGTTAGAAATATGTTGAATTAAGAACTTCTGAAATAGTATGGTTTGCAAGAGTGAGGTTTTACTTGGCTATACTGGTCTGTATCATAGAGAATGTATTGTACAAATGGAATTTGAACATAATAGTACCTGAAATTACTGTTTATTGTTAGGATGATGTAAATGCATTTTCATTTTCAAACAGATAATAATAGGAGTCCAATGTTTATGTAAATGAAGACCATCAGAAGAAGTTCAAGATTGATTTATTTTCATTACTGGATGGAGGATTAAAGAAATTGACAAAGCATAGAACACTGTACCTTAAACATATCAGTGGTTTATCTAATATTTTAACTCAAGTTAAATGGCCTAGACTTTGGGAACTATACTGATAGTAGACTTTGACACATTTTCTTTTGGGGGTCAGAAGGCAGGAACCCATAATTTGGGGTGTAGCAAGACTTCCCATGAATGGAATTGATATTTCCCACATCAATAATCCTCAGAAACATTTAAATGTTTGAGTCTTCATCTTGTCAATCCTAAAGACAAGATGAAGACTCAAATAGTATGACTTAGTTTTTTCAGAGGGAAATGCTTTGTCTATTGGAGCCTTCTGGCTATTGGACCAAGGAGTAAACATACCTGGGCAGGTGAATACAGGCTGGGATCTATACATTATGTGAATGTATAAATGATCTTTCAGGTATGTTTGTGAACAAAATCATAAATTATAGTATTTGGAAATTAACCTTGATACAATGTTCAAATTTCCCATTTAGTTTCACCAGTTATGAGAGAATGTGGGAAGTATCTACACCTGTGTTTAAAGGGAAAAAGTATGGTTTAGATCGAAAGACAGACACATATCAAAAGTAAATGGATGGAAAAGATATTTCATGAAGATGGAAACAAAACAAACAAAGCTGTGGTAGCAATACTTATACCAGACAAAATAGACTTTAAAACAAAGGCTATACCAAGAGACAAAGAAGGACTCAGCCAGCAATTCCACTTCTAGAAATTAATCCAAAGAAACCCAAAACACTAATTTGAAAAGACATATGCATCCACATGCTCACTGCAGCATTATTTACAATAGCCAAGATGTGGAAGCAACATTAGTGTCCATCAATAGATGAATGGATAAAGAAGTGGTGCATATATACAAGGAATATGACTCAGCCATAGAAAAGAATGAAATGTTTCCATTGGCAGCAACATGAATAGACCTAGAGAGCATTATGCTATGTGAAATAAGTCAGACATAGAAAGACAAATACCATATGATTTCACTTATGTGTGGAATCTAAAAAAAACAGAAAAGAAAAGTTAGCATGCACTGGCCAGTGTTTCTCAGTTGATTGGAGTAATATCCCATTCACTGAAAGATCGTAGTTCGATTTCTGGTCAGGGCACAAATGGGAGACAACCAATAAATGTTTCTCTCTCACATTGACCTTTCTCTCTCTCTTTCCCTATCCTTTCCTATTTCTCTAAAATACATTTTAAAAAATAAACAAACGAAACAGAAACAAGCTCATAGATACAGAGAACATTTTGATGGTTGAGAGTTGGGAGGCAGGTGGGTTGAGGGATGGGTGAAAAAGGGAAAGGGATTCAGAAGTACAAGTTGGCAGTTACAAAATAGTGACAGGGATGTAAAGTACAGTCAATCATATTATAACTAGAGGCCCGGTGCACGAAATTCGTGCACAGAGGGGGGTTGTCCCTCAGCCCAGCCTGTACCCTCTCCAATATGGGACCCCACGAAGGATGTCCAACTGCCCATTTAGGCCCGATCCCGGTGGGCAGTCGGATCCCTAAACGGGTAGTCGGACATCCCTCTCACAATCCAGGACTGCTGGCTCCCAACTGCTTGTCTGCCTGCCTGCCTTCCTGATTGCCCCTAACCGCTTCTGCCTGCCAGCCTGATCACCCCCTAACCACTCTGCTGCCAGCCTGTTTGCCCCCAACTTCCCTCCTCTGCCGGCCTGGTCACCCCTAACTGCCCTCCCCTGCAGGGTTGATCACCTCCAACTGCCCTCCCTTGCAGGTTTGGTCCCTCTCAACTGCCCTCCCTTGCAGGCCTGGTGCCTCCCACCTGGCCTCTCCTGCTGGCCATCTTGTGGTGGCCATCTTGTGTCCACATGGGGGCAGGATCTTTGACCACATGGAGGCAGCTATATTGTGTGTTGCAGTGATGACCAATCTGCATATGACTCTTTTATTAGATAGGATAGGGGCCTGGTACAGGGGTGGGGGCCAGCTGGTTTGCCCTGAAGGGCGGCCCGGATCAGGTGGGGGTTCCCTTGGGGCATGGGGCGGCCTGATCGAGGGGCCTGTGGTGGTTTGCAGGCAGGCCACGCCCCTGGCAACGCAAGCGGAGGCACTGGTATCTGGAATTTATTTTCCTTCTACAATTGAAACTTTGTAGCCTGGAGCGGAGCCAAGCCTGGGGCTCCCTCCGAGGCCGGCAGCCATTTGTGTTGGGGTTATAATTGAAACTTTGTTGCCTTAAGCGGGTGGGCCCGGCCAGGGTGTGTGGAAAGCTTTGCTTCCCCTGTTGCCGGCGGCAACCCTGGCCTACTCTCTCAAGCTCCATTCTGCCGCCATTTGTTTGAATTTGTTTACCTTCCATAATTGAAACTTTGTAGCTTGAGTGGAGGCTTAGGCCTGGCAAGGGCAGGCGGAAAGCTTGGCTTCCTCTGTTACCTAGGAAACCTTGCTCTCTGTGGCTGTAGCCATCTTGGTTTGGGTTAATTTTCATACTCGCTCTGATTAGATGGTGGGCATGGCTTGTGGGCGTGGCTCGTGGGTGTGTCGGAGGTATGGTCAATTTGCATATTTGTCTATTATTAGATAGGAAAATTATGTCTGATGTCACATGGGTACTAGATTTACTGGTGTGATCATGTTGTCTTACCTTATAATAGAGAAACATCCAAATTGACCGCACCTCCGCTATGCCCACGATTGGCCGGCAGGAGGCTGGGGGCGGGACTCCGGGTGGCATATCCACCGTTGAGAAGATCAAGATGGTGGTGCCCAGTGGCCGGGCCCATGCCGCCGCTCCCTGGGGTGCCTGGGGCGATCGGCACCCGGGGGGGCGTGGCCAGGCACATGCCCCCGCTCCCCGGGGTGCCTGGGGCAATCGGCACCCCGGGGGGGCGTGGCCGGGCCCATCGGCACCCCTGGGGGGCGTGGCCGGACCCATGCCGTCGCTCCCGGGGGTGCCTGGGGCCATCGGCACCCCGGGGGGGCATGGCCGGGCCCATGCCGCCCGCTCCCCGGGGTACCTGGGGCGATCGGCACCCCGGGGGGCGTGGCCGGGCCCATGCCGTCGCTCCCGGGGGTGCCTGGGGCCATCGGCACCCCGGGGGGGCGTGGCCGGGCCCATGCCGTCGCTCCCGGGGGTGCCTGGGGCCATCGGCACCCCGGGGGGGCATGGCCGGGCCCATGCCGCCCGCTCCCCGGGGTGCCTCGGGCGATCGGCACCCCGGGGGGGCGTGGCCGGGCCCATCGGCACCCCGGGGGGGCGTGGCCGGACCCATTCCTTCGCTCCCGGGGGTGCCTGGGGCCATCGGCACCCCGGGGGGGTGTGGCCGGGCCCATCGGCACTCCGGGGATGCGTGGCTGGACCCATGCCGCTGCTTCCGGGGGTGCCTGAAGCGATCGGCACCCCAGGGGGGCGTGGCCGGGCCCATGCCGCCGCTCCCGGGGGTGCCTGGGGCGATCGGCCACCTAGGGGGGCTGTCAGGGCCCCTCCCGCCCCTCCCGCCCCTCCCTTGGGTCCCGGGGTTGATCGGCCACCTGGGGGGGCGTGGCCCTGCCCCTTCCGCCCCTCCCGGGGGTCCCGGGGGGCTATCGGCCACCCGGGGGGGCTTGGCTGGGCCCCTCCCGCCCCTCTCGGGGTTCCGGGGGTCGATCGGCCACCTGGGGGGGCATAGCCCGGCCCCTCCCGCCGCTCCTGGGGGTCCCAGGGGCCGAGGCTTTCTGGGCCTTGGGCACCAGCGGGGAGCCTGCACCGATCGCAGGAAACCACTGGAGGTCGGCTCCTGTGATTGGTAGCAGAGACGCTGGGTGCGGCGAGCCCAAGGCCAGGAAAGCCTGGGGCGGAGGCTTTCCCGGCCTTGGGCACCAGTGGGCAGCCTGCACGGATCGCAGGAAACCACTGGGGGTCGGCTCCTGCGATCCTTAGCAAGGATGTTGGGTGCCGCCTAGCCCAATGCCACCGCCTGGGGCCAAGCCCCGACCCTGAAAAAGGCAGAAGGCGGTGGCCACAACCAAGGCCTGGGTCCCTGGTGCCGGCAGAAAACTGGTGCAGGCAGCCAGGTGAATGAAGGTCTATTGCACGAATCTTTGTGCAAACGGGCTACTAGTAAGTTATATAAATGTCTAATCCCTATGTTGTACACCTGAAACTAATATAATATTGTATGTGAACTGTAACTGAAAAATAAAAATTATGTTTAAAAAAGGGAAGAAGTATGAAAAAAGAAACTCAGTATGAGTGATGGCTGTCTTGAGACAGGACATGGTAATACAGACCTTAGAACTAGAAATATGTTTTAAAATAACTAGTTCACTGTCTTCACGTAACAGATGAGGACTCTGAAACTCAGTGAGGCTGCTGATTTGCTCCCTGTCATGCATCTTATTTGTGGCTGTGCAAGGCCTAGACTGCAGAACTTCTAACTCACCAACCATGCCTTTTCTTTTTTTCAAGTCACTCCTTGTATTTATTTGTACCTCATTTCTTTATACTTTCTTCTATGTAGAAGAAAAAATTCCTTCATAGATTGCTTTATATGCTATCTAAACAGCATATGAATTCCTTAATAACTGAAATTTTGTTCTATGCATCTTCATACCCTGGTGCTCTAACAAAGTTCCTGTATTGGAGTAGTTGCTTGAAAGTCTTTCTTTAATTAATAACATGCCCTAGTATATTTCAGTGTCATTGCTGGAATATAATCTGATACTGTGCCATATTAGTACACCAAGGCAGATCTCTACATGCACATTATGAATCCTGAAGAGAAGATTTAAAACACAGACAATGGTGTGAAGACTTTGAAAAACAGACTTTATATGATCATTCCTTCTCCTACACCCAGTAAATCTCATTTCTCCACATGTGAGCAATTCTTTCAAGAGCTATACCCTTTTGAGAGTATAGACGCAGGCTTTGCTTGATTACAAATAGGAGAAAAAAGTTATTGGCCTTGTTGGAGATAAGTAAAAGAGTCCTATTTATGGACTTTAGCAACTTTTCATTATTTGGTACTGACATTTAAAATACTATTGTCTTCTGCAGAGTATTATGCTGAGCAAAATAAGCCAGTTGGAGAAAGATAAGTATCACATTATCTCACTCATATGTGGAATTTGATGAACCAAATAAACTGATGATCAAAAATAGAAGCATGAAGAGACTGTTGAACCTCAGAGGAAATGGAGTAGGTGGTGAGAAGAGAACAACCAATGAACTTGTATGCATATATGCATGACCCATGGATAGAGACAATGGGGTGGTGAGGGTCTGGGGTGGGAGGAGAGTAGAAGCAGGCTGGAAGAGGTTAATGGGGAGAAAAAGAGAACCTATGTAATACTTTCAACAATAAAGACTTAAAAATAAAAATAAAATACTGTGTTCTTTTCACAACAGTATTATGCAACTAGGTTAATAATAAGTTACAGGCATGAACATTTCCATCTATAGTTATTTTTTAATTACATGTACAGAAATAGTAAATACAATATTAAGTGGGGTTTATTTCTGCACTATAGGATTCATCCTCCTGAGTTCTCACATTTTAGACTAAACAGAATCATAAACATTGGAAGAAATTTTAAGTTACAGAAATAACAGGGGGACGCATTGGAGTTTAAAGAGGAGGAATAGAGTCAAGAAATTGTTTCAGAATTAAAACCGCTTTTCTTCTTTTTTTTTTTTTTTTTGAGTCATATACGAGTGTTGATTTCAATAATGCTGGCATTGTGGGAGAACAGCAGGTCATTCACAAAAATCCGCTCTTTACTTTTCTCCTTGAACTTTATCTGAGCTGTGAGTTTCAACCCAATTTCCCATTACCTGATTTTTAAGTCCATTCTGTTTTAAGAATTCAGAGATCCAGTTGACCTTATTACCATCCTTTCTTCAGTAACCTCTGGATTCCTTGCTTGATCTCCTGGGTTCGCACTCCATAAACAATGGGGTTGAGGGCTGCAGGGATGACATGATGAAGGATATTGAGCAAGATTGGAACATCAGGGGAGACCTTCTTCTTAGCCACATGAGTGAGGACAAAGACCAGAAGGATGGTACTGAAGAAGAGGATAAGGATGAAGTGAGAACCACATGTGCTTAGGGCCTTGGTCATGGCACCCACTGCCTTGAGTCTCAGCACGGCTCGCAGTATGAAGCTGTAGGAGAGGAAGATGAGGATGAGGTCTGATCCTAGCAGAGTCCAGCCTCCAGCAAATTGGTAGAGACGATTGATGGTGATGTCATCACAGGAGAGCCTGGAGACTGACATATTGGCACAGATGCAGTTCTCGATGACAGTTCTCCCACAATAACGGAGTTGGACAGAGAGAATAGGTATGGGCACTGTAAGAAGGACATTTCTGACCAAAATAAAAATGGCAGCCTTAGCTACAAATTGGTCAGTGATAATGGATGGGTATCGTAGAGGGTGGCAGATGGCTACATAGCGGTCATAGGCCATGACCATGAATGTGCAGGACTCCATGGCAAAGAAGCAATTCATGATGAACATCTGAAGGAAGCAGGCAGAGAAGCTGATAGGCCTGAGGTCAAACCAGAAGATGGCCAGGACCTTGGGGATGACAGTGAGGCAGAGCACCATGTCCAGTAGTGAGAGCAGGCTGAGCAGGTAGTACATGGGTTCGTGCAGAGATGTCTCCAGCCAGATGGTGATTAGTAGAATACCATTGGCCCCCATGGCCAGGAGGAAGAGGAGGCTGAGGGGCAGGGACAGCCAGTGCTGCCAACTGGTTGACCTGACAAAACAATTCAGGAGGAAGTCTGAAACCTCAACAGAGGTGGTTTCATTTAGGTGTGCTGTCATAACTTGTCATATATTTCCATAGCTTTATTTTAGTGATCTGTAAAATTAAGATATAATTAGCTTCTACTCAAAATATATGAAGACACACTTTGCTCTACCTAGATTAACTAGCGGATCCTCTCGGTTATCCAGAGGCAAATGAATTTTTCTGTTTGTGCCATGCTATTGGGCTACTCCTATCACTTTAAACAATATAGAGAGTACTGAAGTAATATGATTTATACATATTTGTTTTGTTTAAGGTTGATTTTGAATAGATGATGTCTTCACAGTAAAGAGTAGGAGAAAATTACTTAGAAAACTACTCTGTGACAAGTGAGTCTCTAAATTTGTATTTATAAGTTTGTTTCCTTTTATAATAACCAAAAAGACTACTATATATATAATTCAACTGTAATGATATACCCAAGTAAGCCTGGCACAAACTAGGGACTCTGATAAATGCCCCTAGACCTCCATGCCACCCCTATTCTGACCTTACAGCAGTACTTATTTTGCTTTAACTAGAGATTTTTAAAATTATACACTGAAAATACAGTTAATCTGCATTTTTGTCTAAGTCACTTTAATTTGATAGGTACGAACCCTGCTCAAAAATTACTTTTATTCTATTTCTTAAGTCTTCATATTTGTAGAATTCTTAACTTCTGGAAGAAAAGGCCCCAAAAGGGAAATTAGCAATGTCACGGGAGCGATACCTGTCATTAAACAAGATGAAAAAGTTGATTCTCCTGATTGGAATAGTGTGAGAGTGATGAGGTCCACTTTTAAAGTCTTTCCATCTCCTTTCTATTGCCCTTTCCATCTTCAATATAATGATCCAGATACACACTGTCCCCTTCCAGGCACTAGGGCAATGTTGCCATTATCATTTAACCTTTCCCCCAGCATCCTTCCAGGTACTAGGGTCACAACGTTAAATAAGAAAATGTCCTTATTCTCTAAAATGAATGCAATTCTGGAGACATTGGATAATAATACCAAGTAATGTGGGCAATGCCAGGGTCTTTCACCAACTATTATGAGACTTGACTAACTCTGACGTACGGAATAAGCTGGAGAAAAAGAATTGTAAAATAAAGCAATGTGGTACTCTCATTTGCATTAAAGAAAAAGGATTCTACTAAGGTTCTTTCTCAAGTGTCATTTTAGACAATATCGACTGCACCCAGCAACAGGTAATTTTGATATCCTGGGCATAATTTTCTGTTTTTAGCAGCAGTAGTTTTTAGAAATTCTTTAGCTTCAGCTGAAATCTGAAGCACGACTTTCTATTCCCCACTTGCCACCAATTGTGTTCTTTGTTCTCAACCTCTGAAGCTATATAGATTAAATTTAATTCCTACCTTATGATTTAAGCATTTGTAGGCATATTTTTCTTCCTAAAGCCCCTCATTTTTATATTCATTGTTAAAAACCCAATTTTCACTTCAATGCACTTCCTAGCTCTTTCACTCCCATTAACCTCCGATGAACAAATCCTGGCCTCTCTGCATCTGTCACTACCAACCAAAAGAAAAGGCAAAAGGAGGACAAAAGAGAGGTTTCCAGAACACAGGGTCTCACATGTGCCCCCTGACCTGAGACAGGCCAGTCCCTGTTACCCCATTTTTGGACTACTTCAGCTGTACTGACTCAGGAATGAACAGGAGCACAGACCTGGACTGAAGAGATGGATGTCTCCTGTCTTGTGGATAATCTTGGTCTAGCTGCCTCTCAAACACCCTCTAGCCAAAGAACATAATTTGTGGAGATCGGTTCCACTGACATTAGCGCTCTGGTTAATTCCTTAAGTATTAGGGGTAATTATAACTCTAGAGCCTAAGGGACTCTGCCCTCTGGGAACTTCTCCATACCTACTTCGTTGGGCCCAAAAGGCCATCTCAGAATACACAGTCAGGCAGATGAGAAAATGATGTTATAGGTTTTTGTTTTATGTTTTCCTAAAAGAAAGGACCTTTGGTACTCCAGCCTTACATTGACTGTGTTCTGTAGGCAACAAGTCAGTCTCCTGGGTATAGGGATCTACAAACATACATACATGTTCATACTCATTTGCACCTGCACATTGGCACCTTCCATGAATCCAAAGGCTCACTCAGAAGTCCTCCTGAGATTCTGCACATGTTTTTTAGATAGCGACATTCCAAACCATGATACTGAATGGATCAATGTTAACTTATTGTAACACTAGAGGGCTGGTGCATGGATTCATGCACCGGTGGGGTCCCTCAGCCTGGCCTGCGCCCTCTTGCAATCCAGGAGCCCTCAGAAGATGTTGGATAGCTGGTTTCAGCCCACTTCCTGCAGGCCCAATCCAGACAGAAGGGAGCCTGATCCTGTGCATTGAAAGTCCATTCCCTGATGGTCAGTGCGCATCATAGCAACCGGTCTACCGGTCATTCAGTCGTTTGGTTGCTTAGGCTTTTATATATTTAGATTATAGTGATAAAAATGCAGGGAATTTTTAAATAAAATATTACTGAGAAAATGCAACATGTTTTCAGAGAGAAAATCATACAATAATTTTTGCTGTAGTGAAATATTTTTAAACAGGATAGACGATACAAGTGATTATTACAAAACATGATTTGTTCCTTTATTTTTTTTTTTACCTTTGGTGAATTATTCACATTCCTAATGTTATGGAAATAAGTGTCATCAGTTTCTTTAAAGCCCTTCTTTTGCTTTATTTTTTTTCTTCTTCTGCATATCTCCACCTTGCTCCTATTTCTATTCCCTTCAGGAAAATGAAAACTCTCCTGCAACCAAGATACATGCCCTTAACCAGAACTGATTCCGGGACCGGCGCTGGGTGCCACCAGCGGGTGTGAGTGGTGGCTCTGGTGCCAGTGTAGGTGCAAGTGGGGCTGGCACTGGCAGTGGGTGCAAGAGGTAGCTGCCTGCCCAGATTGTGCCTCAGGAGCAGGGGGAGGTGGAAAAGCCCTGAGGAGCAATCGGGGCCAGCAGCTGCATCTTGCACCCACTGCCAGTACCAGCCCTACTCACACCCACAGCCGGCACCAGAATCACCACTGACACCCGATGCTGGCACCCTGTGCAGGTCCAGATTGTTTGGCTCCGTCAGTGAATGCAAGTGGTGGCTAAAGCCCTGATTGCCCCTGAGGGCTTATCAACCTCACCCTAATCCTGAGGGACAATCAGGGCGGGCAGCCACCACTCACACCACTGACAATGCCAGCCCCACTTGCACCCTCTACTGGCGCCTTCAGCGGGTGTGAGCAGTGCTGGCACCGTCAGCATGTGGGATCGGCGGCAGCAGGAGAAGGGCTGCCAGCAGACAGGGGACTGGGTGCCATGGCAGGAGGTCCAGGCAGGGGCACAGAAGAAGGGTCGAGAAAACCCTTGTGCCCAACGCAGCCTCACGGATCACAGTCCCTATCAAAGTGCATGAATTCGTGGACTGGGCCCCAAGTATACTGTAATATATCTAGTTGCTTTTATTTATTAACTAGAGTCCCGGTGCATGAAATTCGTGCACAGAGGGGGGTGTCCCTCAGCCCAGCCTGCACCCTCTTCAATCTGGGACCCCTCGAGGGATTTCCCCCCAATGGGATCGGGCCTAAACGGGCAGTCGGACATCCCTCCCACAATCCAGGACTGCTGGCTTCCAACTGCTCACCTGCCTGCCTTCCTGATTGCCCCTAACTGCTTCTGCCTGCCAGCCTGATCACCCCCAACCACTCTGCTGCCAGCCTGATTGATGTCTAACTGCTCCCCTGCCAGCCAGTTTGCCCCCAACTTCCCTCCTCTGCCGGCCTGGTCACCCCTAACTGCCCTCTCCTGCAGGGTTGATCGCCTCCAACTGCCCTCCCTTGCTGGCCGGGTGCCTCCCAACTGCCCTCCCCTGCTGGCCATCTTGTGGTGGCCATCTTGTGTCCACATGGGGGCAGGATCTTTGACCACATTGGGGCAGACATATTGTGTGTTAGAGTGATGGTCAATCTGCATATTACTCTTTTATTAGACAGGATAGAGGCCTGGTACAGGGGTGGGGGCCAGCTGGTTTGCCCTGAAGGGTGTCTCAGATCAGGATGTGGGTTCCCTTGGGGCATGGGGTGGCCTGAGCGAGGGGCCTATGGTGGTTTGCAGGCCAGCCACGCCCCTTGGTGACCCAAGTGGAGGACTTGGTATCTGGAATTTATTTACCTTCTACAATAGAAACTTTGTAGCCTGGAGCGGAGCCAAGCCTTCTGCTTGCTCCGTGGCAGCAGCCATTTCTCTTGGGATTTATGTATCTAATATAATTGAAACTTTGTAGCCTTAAACGGAGGCCTGGGCTGGCCAGGGCTGCAGAAGCTTAGCTTCCTCCATTGCTGGGGGCAACCCTTGCCTCCGCTCTTTCCAGCTCAGTGGCTGCCGCCATTTCTGTTTGAATTTGTTTACCTTCTATAATTGAAACTTTGTAGCCTTGAGTGGAGGCGTAGGCCAGCAAGGGCAGGGAGAAAGCTTGTTTTCCTCTGTTGCCGAGGAAACCCAAGCTTCTCTCCTGCTCTCTGTGGATGCAACCATCTTGGTTGAGTTTATTTGCATATTTTCTCCTGATTGGCTGGTGGGTGTGGCTGGGGGCGTGGCTTATGGGTGTAGTGAAGCAGCGGTCAATTTGCATATTACTCTTTTATTAGGTAGGATATCTACTTTGTCTCTTTAACACCTTTCAATCTGGAGTCTTACATTTTTAAAAAATTTTTTACTGTTTTTTTTTATTGCTTAAAGTATTACATATATTAGTACATATGTCTCCTTTTTTTTCCCCATTGACCTTACCACAGTCTCCCTTACCCCCTGTCACATGCCCACATCCCACCCTCCCAGTGTCTTGTGTCCATTGGTGTGCTTATATGCATGCATACAAGTCCTTTGGTTGATCAATTTCCCTCCCTCCCCAACACTCCCCAGCCTTCCCACTGTAATTTGACACTCTGTTCGGTGCTTTACTGCCTCTGTATCTATCTTTTTATTCATCAGGTTATAATGTTCTTTATTTTCCATAAATTAGTGAGATCATGTGGTATTTTCCTTTCATTGCCTGGCTTATTTCACTTAACATAATGCTCTCCAGGTACATCCATGCTGCTGCAAATAGTAAGAATTCCTTCTTTTTTATAGCAGCATAGTATTCCATTGTGTAGATGTACCATAGTTTTCTAATCCACTCATCTGCTGAAGGACATTTAAGCTGTTTCCAAATCTTAGCTATGGTGAATTGTACTGCTATGAACATAGGGGTGCATATATCCTTTCTGACTGATGTTTCTAGTTTCTTGGGATATATTCCTAGAAGTGGGAACACTGGGTCAAATGGGAGTTCCATTTTTAATGTTTTGAGGAAACTCCATACTGTTCTCCACAGTGGCTGCACCACTCTGCATTTCCACTAGCACTGCACGAGGGATCCTTTTGCACCGAATCCTCACCAGCACTTGTCGTTTGTTGATTTATTGATGACTGCCGTTCTGACAGGTGTGAGATGGTATCACATTGTCATTTTGATTTGCATCACTCGGATAATTAGTGACTTTGAGCATGTTTTCATGTGTCTCTTGGTCTTCCTTCTGTCTTCTTTTGAAAAGATTCTATTTAGGTCCGTTGCCCATTTTTTTATTGGATCAATTATCTTCCTTTTATTAAGTTGTATAAGCTGCCTGTAGATGTTGGAGATTAAACCTTTATCAGTGATACCATTTGCAAATATGTTCTCCCATGCAGTGGGCTTTCTTGTTGTTTTGTTGATGGTTACTTTTGCTGTGAAAAAGCTCTTTATTTTGATGTAGTCCCATTTGTTTATTTTCTCTTTAGCTTCCATTGCCCTAGGAGCAGTATCGGTGAAGAAATTGCTTTGGCATATGTCTGAGATTTCTCTGCCTGTGGATTCCTCTAGTATTTTTATGGTTTCCCGTCTTATGTTTAACTCCTCTATCCATTTTGAGTTTATTTTTGTGTATGGTGTAAGTTGGTGATCTAGTTTAATTTTTTTGCATGTATCTATCCCATTCTCCTAACACCATTTATTGAAGAGACTGTCTTGACTCCATTGTATGTTCATGCCTCCTTTGTCAAATATTAATTGAGCATAGTTGTTTGGGTCGATATCTGGATTCTCTATTCTATTTCATTGGTCTATATGTCTGTTCTTGTGCCAGTACCAGGCTGTTTTGAGAACAGAGGTTTTGTAATACAGCTTAAAATCTGGTATTGAGATCCCACCTATTTTGTTCTTCTTTCTCAGGATTGCTGTGGCTATTCAGGGTCTTGTTTTATTCCAGATGAATTTTTGGAGAGTTCTTTCAAGGTCTGTGAAATATGCCGATGGTATTTTAATGGAGAGTGCATTGAATCTATAGATTGCTTTGGGTAGTATGGAGATTTTAATGCTGTTGATTCTACCAATCCATGAACATGGTATATTCTTCCATCTGTTTACGTCTTCTTCTATCTCCTTTTTCAGTGTCCTATAGTTTTCTACATATAGTTCTATTACCTCCTTAGTTAAGTTCATTCCTAGGTATCTTAATTTTTTTGATGCGATGGTAAATGGGATTACTTTTTTAATCTCTCTTTCTGTAAGTTCACTATTGGTGTATAGAAATGCCATAGATTTCTTGGCATTAATTTTGTATCCTGCTACATTGCTGAATTCATTTATTAAGTCTAATAGTTTTTTGATGGAGTCTTTCAGGTTTTTTATATACAATGTCATGTCATCTGCAAATAAGGACAGCTTTACTTCTTCTGTTCCAATTTGGATGCCTTTTATTTCTTCTTGTCTAATTGCAATAGCTAATACTTCCAGTACTATGTCAAACAGGAGTGGTGAGAGTGGGCATCCCTGTCTTGTTCTTGTTCTTAGGGAAATGGTTTTAGTTTTTCCCTATTGAGTATGATGTTGGCTGTGGGTTTATCATATATGGCTTTTATTATGTTGAGGTATGATCCTTCTATTCCCACCTTGTTGAGAGTTTTTATCAAGAAAGGGTGTTGGATGTTGTCAAATGCTTTTTCTGTATCAATTAATATGACTATGTGATTTTTATATATCAATTTGTTTATGTGATGTATCATGTTTACTGATTCGCGGATATTGTACCATCCTTGCATTCCTGGGATAAATCCTACTTGGTCATGATGTATGATCTTTCTGATGTACTGCTGGATCCAATTTGCTAGAATTTTGTTGAGGATTTTGGCATCTATGTTCATGACGGATATTGGCCTGTAATTATTTTTCATTGTGTTATCTTTATCTGGTTTTGTTGTCAGGGTGATGCTGACTTCATTGAAGGATCTTGGAAGTATTCCTTCATCGTGAATTTTTTGGAATAGTCTGAGGAGGATAGATTTTAGTTCTTCCTGGAATGTTTTGTAAAACTCCCCTGTGAAGCCGTCTGGCCTCCGGCTTTTGTTTGCTGGAAGCTTTTTGATGACTGCTTCAATTTCTTCCATAGTTATTGGCCTATTGAGATGTTTAGATTCTTCCCAATTGAGTTTTGGAAGGTTCTATTTTTCTAGGACTATTTCCATTTCCTCCAGGTTGTCCAGTTTGTTGGAATAGAGTTGTTCATAGTATTTTTTATCTATCTTTTGTATTTCTTGAGGTCTGTTGTTATTTCACCTCTTTCATTTTTTATTTTGTTTATTTGGGTCCTCTCTCTTTGCTTCTTGGTGAGCCTGGCTAGAGGTTCATCAATCTTATTTATCCTTTCAAAGAACCAGCTCTTGGTTTTGTTGATCTTTTGTATTGTTTTTTGGTGTCAATGCCATTTATCTCCACTCTGATCTTTATTATTTTCTTCCTTCTGCTTACACTGGGCTTTTCTTGTTGTACTCTTTCTAACTCTTTGAGTTGTAGGGTTAAGTAATTTATTACCATTGTTTCTTGTTTTTTGCAGTAGGCTTGTAGAGCTACTAATCAGTCTTCCCTCTCAAGACTGATTTCGCTGTGTCCCATAGATTTTTGATTGTTGTGTTTTCATTGTCATTTGTTGCCATGATAGAGAAAGTTACCTATCAATAATAACTATAAATGTAAATGGATTAAACGCCCCAATCAAAAGACATAGGGTAACAGATTGGATAAGAAAGCACGACCCATATATCTGCTGTCTATCCCAGATTAATTTTTCATTTTCATTCACCTGAATAACCTTTTTCCATCCCTTCACCTTCAGTCTGTGTGTTTCTATTTTTCTGAGGTGGGTTTCTTCCTTGATCTCTCTGGTAACCCAGTCATTGATTAATAGCATGCTGTTTAGTCTCCATGTGTTTGAATTTTTTTTTGGATTGTTTTTATTGTAGTTGATTTCCAGTTTTATGCCACTGTGATCTGAGAAGATGCTTGATATAATTTCTATCTTCTTGAATTTGAAGAGACTTTCCCTATGACCCAACATATGGTCTATCTTTGAAAATAACCCATGTGCACTTGAGAAGAATGTATATTCTGTGGCTTTGGGGTGAAATGTTCTGAAGATGTCAATTAATTCCATCTGGTCTAGTGAGTCATTTAGGATTGATGTTTCTTTGCTGCTTTTTTGTTTAGAGGATTTGTCCAATGCTGATAGTGGGATATTAATGTCTCCTACTATGATTGTATTGCTGTCAATCTCTCCCTTGATATCCTCCAGGAGTTTTTTTATGTATTTGGGTGCTCCTGTATTGGGTGCGTATATGTTTACCAGAGTTATTTCTTCTTGTTGGATTAATCCCTTTAGTATTATGAAGTGGCCTTCCTTGTCTTTTGTTATGTCCTTCACTTTGAGATCTAATTTGTCAAATATAAGTATTGCTACCCCGGCTTTGTTTTCATTTCCATTCATCTGAAAAACCTTTATCCATCCCTTCACCCTCGGTCTGTGTGTGTCTTTTTTTCTGAGGTGGGTTTCTTGTAGACAGCAGATATATGGGTCATGTTTTCTTATCCAATCCATTACCCTATGTCTTTTGACTGTGGGGTTTAATCCACTTACATTTATAGTTATTATAGATAGGTAACTTTCTGTCTCTCTCTGGCTGCTTTTAAGATTCTTACTTTGTTGTTGGTGTTTGCCAATTTAATTATAATGTGCCTTGTTGTCGGTCATTTGGGGTTCATTTTGCTTGGGACTCTGTGAGCTTCTTGGATTTGTGTGGGGGTTTTCTTCCCTATATCAGGGAAGTTTTCTGTCATTATTTTTTCAAACAGGTTTTCTATTCCTTGCTCAGTTTCCTCTCCTTCTGGAACCCCTAATATGTGGATGTTGTTTTGTTTCCTGTTGTCCCAAAGTGCCCTTAGGATCTCCTCCTGATTTTTAATTTTTTTTCCTAGAAACTGCTCTACTATGGTATTTTTTCCTACCTTGTCTTCTATCTCACTGATGCAGTCCTCTGCTTCTTCTAGTCTACTCTTGATACTTTCTGTTGAGTTCTTTGCAGCAGCGATATCATTTTTCATTTCTTCTTGGTTCTTCTTCATTTTCTCTTGGTTCTTACTCATATTGTCGAATTTGTCTTCCATTTTTTTCAGCCACCTTATGACCATTTCTCTGAATTCTTTCTCTTACAGGTTGATTGCCTCCATTTCGTTTACTTCCTTTTCTGGTGATGCCTGCTATTCTTTCATCTGAGGGCTGTTTCTTTGTCTCCCCATGGTCTCTCGTCTCCGGGTGTCTAGTTATGTAGTTCTATCTCTCTTGCATTGATTTAAAGGCCCAAAATACAACACAACCAGGTACAAGGCACTGAACAGAAATGTATTCAAGATATTAATAACTCCAAATAAAGGTGACCACCAGAGAAAGGCAAATTAGGGGATAGGAGAGAAAGAAGAAGAGAGAAAAAAAGAAAAAGAGAAAGGAGTGCCAAAATGAAATTGGGAAAAGGGAAAAAAGTAAGAGAGAAAAGAAAGAGAATAAGAAAGAAAAGGAGAACAAACTATATATATGGGGAGAAAACTCCAATAGAACAGCCACTAATCCCAGCAAATGCCAGCAACAAGTACCTGGAGAAGAATACAAACTACAAACAACAACTAATATCAAGCGAGGTGAGGGAAAACAGAAGCAAAAAACAAACAATAACAAAGCAAACAAAAAAAAACAAAACAAAAAAAAGAATAAGCAAAACAACCTCACAAACAAGCATAAAAAAATCAATATAATCAACATTCAAGCAAACTACAACAAAAGGACAGAGAGAAAAACAATTTTTTGGATAGTGAAGACAGAGAAGAGAGAGGTGTGTATGGACTCAGAGCAGGGGATTGGTAATTAGATATATAAGTAGGGTGAAATTTTAACAGGGGGTAAAAAGAAAGAATAGGGAAAATCTAAAGCAGGAAAAGGGTAAGAGAAACAGGTCAACAAAAGGGGAAAAGTTATGATGGCATAAAGGTAGAATTGAGATAGAGTAGAATGATGCTAAAGGAAAGATGGAAATAGAATGTAGAACATTAATCCCAAAGTAAAATAAAGAGAAAATAAAATGACACTTTTTTTGTGTGTGATTTTATTTTTTAAATAATTCTTTATTGTTCAGATTATTACATGTTCCTCTTTTTTTTCCCCCATAGCTCCCTTCCACCTGATTCCCCACACTATCCCATGTCCTTACCCCCCGCCACTGTCTTCATCTATAGGTGTAAGATTTTTGTCCAATCTCTTTCCACACTTCTCACACCTTCTGCCCCCTGAGAATTGTCAGTCCACTCCCTTTCTATGTCCCTGATTCTATTATATTCATCAGTCCATTCTGTTCATCAGAATTTTTACTCATTTGATTTTTAGATTCACTTGTTGGTAGGTATGTATTTGTTATCATTTTGTTGTTCATAATTTTTATCTTTACCTTTTTCTTCTTCTTCCTCTTCTTAAAGAATACCCTTCAGCATTTTGTATAATCCTGGTTTGGTGGTGATGAACTCCTTTATCTTTTTCTTGTCTGTGAAGCTCTTTATCTGACCTTCAATTTTGAATGATAGGTTTGCTGGGTAGAGTAATCTTGGTCGTAGGTTCTTGCTGTTCATCACTTTGAATATTTTTTGCCACTCCCTTCTGGCCTGCATAGTTTCTGTTGAGAAATCAGTTGACAGTCTTATGGGTACTCCCTTGTAGGTAACTAACTGTTTTTCTCTTGCTGCTTTCAAGATTCTCTCTTTGTCTTTTGCCCTTGGCATTTTAATTATAATGTGTCTTGGTGTGGTCGTCTTTGGATTCCTCTTGTTTGGGGTTCTGTGAGCTTCCTGGACTTGTAAGTCTATTTCTTTCACCAGGTTGGGAAAGTTGTGTTTTTTTTTTAATTTAATAAATCTTTATTGTTCAGATTATTACAATTGTTTCTCCTTTTTCCCCCCATATCTCCCCTCCACCTGTTTCCCACCCCACCCTCTGCCCTTACCTCCCCACCACTGTCCTAATCCATAGGTGTATGATTTTTGTCCAGTCTCTTCCCATACCCCCCACAAAGACACCCCTTTCCCCCTGAGAATTCTCAATCCACTCCCATTCTATGCCCTTGATTCTATTATGTTCACCAGTTTATTCTGTTCCTCAGATTTTTAATTCACTTGACTTTTAGATTCACTTGTTGATAGATATGTATTTGTTGTTCATAATTTTTATCTTTACTTGTTTCTTCTTTTTCCTCTTTTTAAAGAATACCTTTCAGCATTTCATATAATACTGGTTTGGTGGTGATGAACTCCTTTAGCTTTTTCTTATCTGTGAAGCTCTTTATCTGCCCTTCAATTCTGAATGATAACTTTACTGGGTAGAGTAATCTTGGTTGTAGGTTCTTGCTATTCATCACTTTGAATATTTCTTGCCACTCCCATCGGACCTGCATAGTTTCTGTTGAGAAATCAGCTGATAATCGTATGGGTGCTCCCTTGTATGTAACTAACTGTTTTTCTCTTGCGGCTTGTAATATTCTCTCTTTGTCTTTTGCCTTGGCATTTTAATTATGATGTGTCTTGGTGTGGTCCTCTTTGGATTCCTTTTGTTTGGGGTTCTGTGCACTTCCTGGACTTGTAAGTCTGTTTCTTTCATCAGGTAGGGGAAGTTTCCGGTCATTATTTCTTCAAGTAGGTTTTTAGCATCTTGCTCTCTCTCTCTTCTTCTGGCACCCCCATAATTCTGATGTTGGTATGCTTGAAGTTGTCCCAGAGGCTTCTTACACTATCTTCAACTTTCTGGATTCTCTTCTCTTCTTGCTTCTCTGGAGGAGTGTCCTTTGCCTCTTTGTATTCCAAATCTTTGACTTGATCCTTGTGTTCCTCTAGTCTGCTATTGGGTCCTGTATATTTTTTTTATTTCAGTCAGTGTATGTTTAATTTCTAGTTGGTCCTTTTTCATATCCTCGAGGATCTCATTAAATTTATCAGCCTTTTCCATGAAATTCTTGAAAAACCTTATAACCGTGGTTTTGAACTCTATGTCCATTCATTTGTTCTCCTTCATTTCTTTCGTTTGTGATCTGTTTCCTTGCCTCCTCATTTCGCTGCTTCCCTGAGTTGGTAGGGTAGCTTTGTGTACTAGGTGTCCTATTGGTTCAATGGGTCAGCCTCCCAGTTACCTGATGTGGACACTCTTGGTGCACCCCTTTGTGGACTGTGTGTACAGCCTTGTTGTAGTTAAGTCTTGATTGTTGTTGGTGTCACTGGGAGGAATTGACCTCCAGGCCAATTGGCTGTGAGGACCCACTGTGTCTATAATGAAAGAATTGCTGTGCTGGAGACACGTTTATGGGGCAGGACTTGTTCCAGTAGGGCTTTGGTGCTCACTGAGTCTGCCTCTTGAATGTGTCCCTTATGATAGTGGTTGAAATCTGGTGTCGTCTCACACCGACCACTAGATACACTAATTTCTGGATCTCCAGTGGGGTTCAGGTCAGCTACTGTCTGAGGCCACCCAGCAGGAGCTACAGCAAGAACTACAGTTTTCTCCTCTTTGCTTGGGCTTTGGCGGCTTTGGAGCAGTCTGACTGGTGCTACAGTTTATTTGATTAAGCTTCCACAGAACAGGCCATTTATATGCAAAAGCTGCTGTGTGGAGCCTGGGCGGGTTTGTGGAATGTGCAGGGCGGGGTCTCAGGGCATCACTAGGCTAGAGTGTGGCAAATGGCAATGGCTGCCATCAGCTGTCTCTGCCTTTCCGTGTTTCCAAGTCCCTGTGACTTGTGCTCCAGTGCAGTAAACAATGATTGCTGGGCGCACCTCTGCAAAACAGTCACCCTCATTTTCCGACCCGATGGCAGAGAGTCCAGCTTCTCCACATAGGCGTCTGGATCCCCTGCCTGTCCCCAGAAACTGGATTTCAGAGTGATCAGGAGCTTGTCTCCCTTCGGGTTGAAAAAAAGCTGTGCACCCAGTCGCCCGCCACCAGCCCGATTCGCGCGCCTCCGAACCTCAGCTTTTCAGCGTTTGTGCTCCTTTCTCTTTCCTTCTTAGTTGTAAAACTTCCACTCAGCCAGCTTTCAAGTGGTTCTGGGTGGTAGACACTTTGTCTTTTAGTTGTAGTTTTGAAATTGTTGTGCGAGGCGGCAGTTTAGTTGTTTACCTTTGCCGCCATCTTGTTTACCTTTCCCTTCCTCCGCTGGTAGGGAAAGTTTTCTGTCATTATTTCTTCTTTTTTTTTTTAATATATTTTATTGATTTTTTTACAGAGAGGAAGGGAGAGGGATAGAGAGCTAGAAACATCAATGAGAGAGAAACATCAACCAGCTGCCTCCTGCACACCCCCCACTGGAGATGTGCCCACAACCAATGTACATGCCCTTGACCGGAATCAAACCTGGGACCTTTCAGTTCGCAGACCGATGCTCTATCCACTGAGCCAAACCGGTTTTGGCCATTATTTCTTCTAATAGGTTTTCAATATTTTGCTCTCTCTCTTCTCCTGGCACCCCAATAATTCAGATGTTGGTATGCTTAAAGTTGTCCCAGAGGCTCCTTACACTATCTTCCTATTTTTGGGTTCTTTTTTCTTTTTGTTTTTCTGGTTGGGTATTTTTTGTTTCTTCATATTTCAGATCTTTGGTTTGATTCTTGGGGTCCATTGACCTACAGTTGAATTTCTGTATATTCTTTATTTCAGACAGTGTATGCTTAATTTCTGACTGGTCCTTTTCCATTTTTTTGGCATTCTCATTAAGGTACTTGAAGGTCTCACTAAGCTCCTCGGAGGTCTCATCAAGTTTCTCAGCGGTTTTTAGAAGATTCTTGAGTAACCTTATAACTGTGATTTTGAACTCTATATCCAGTAGTTAGCTTTCCTCCAATCCTTTCATTTGTGACATGTTTCTTTGTCTCCGCATTTTGGCTGCTTCCTTGTGTTGATGGAGTGGCTTTGTGTGGTAGGTGACCTATAGGGCCCAGTGGCTCAGCCTCCCATATCAACTGAGGTGGACACTCTTGGTGCACCCCTTTGTTGGCTGAGTGCAAAGTCTTGGTGTAGTTAAGCCTTGATTGCTTTTGGTACACTGGGAGGAATTGACCTCCAGGCCAATTGGTTGTGAGGACCTGCTGTGTCTATAATGGAAGAACTGCTGTGCTGGAGACACGCTTATGGGGAAGGACTTGTTTCAGTGGGGCTTTGGTGCTCACTGAGTCTGTCTCTTGAATGTGTCACTTATGGATGTGAGGAGTTGAAATCTGGTGTCGTCTCACACTGACCACTAGGTACACTGGCTTCTGGATCTCCAGTGGAGTGCAGATCAGCTACTGTCTGAAACCACCCAGCAGGAGCTACAGCGAGAACTACCATTTTCTCCTCTTTGTTTGGGGTTTGGAGGTTTTGGAGCTGTCTGACCAGAGCTGCAGTTTGTTAGGTTAAGCTGCAATAGGGCAGGCCATATATATGCAAAAGCCGCTGCGTGGAGCTTAGGTGGGTTTGTAGATTGTGAGGGGCAGGGTCTCAGAGATCACTAGGCTAGGGCGTGCCACACAGCGATGGCTGCCAGTCAGCCGTCTCTGTGTCTGTGAGTTTCCGTGTCCCTGCGTCTCGCATCCCAATGCAGTAAACAATGATTCCTGCGCACAGCTCTGCAAGCAAGCCACCCTCACTTTCCGACTCGATGGCAGACAGTCCAGCTTCTCCCCATAGGAGTTTGGGTCCCGAGCGTCTCCCCAGAAACTGGAGTTCAGAGTAATCGGGAGCTTGTCTCCCTTCGGGTTGAAAAAAGCAATGCACACCGCCAGCCCGATTCGCGCACCTCCATACCTCAGCTTTTCAGCGCTTGAGCACATCTCAATGCTATTTTCTCTTTCCTTCTAGTTGTAGAACTTCCACTCAGCCAGCTTTCCTGTGGTTCTGGGTGATAGACATTTTGACTTTTAGTTGTAGTTTTTAAATTGTTGTGTGAGGCAGCAGTTTAGGTGTTTACCTATGCCACCATCTTGGTTGCTCCCTAAAATGACACTTTTTTTTAAAAAAGGTAAGATAGTAGTAGTAATAATACTGATTGAAAACAAAAATGTAATAATTAAAAAGGTAAAATCAAGTGAGGAAAAAAGAAAAAAAATAGTTTCTTAAGTAAAATATGAAAAAAATAAAATAAATAAATAAAAAATATAAAAATAAAATGTGCAGTAGTGAAGGTCATTCATTTCCTCTATTGTTCTGTTTGGCACGCCTATTTCCCAATCAGGACAGTATTGAAATTCCCTGCATTCCACTGCTCCTCAGTGTTGTAAGCCAGTCCTGATTTTTAAGCAGGCAGTGTGTCTTAACTTCTTGCTCACAGCTGTTGCATGAGCTCTCTGTCCATGTTGAGGTTGAAGTCTCGTGATGACTGGTGCCATAGATCTGTCTTTCACCCGGTGGGGCGAACTGAGCCCTCCCTGGAGAAGAAACCTGGGTTCCACAAGATATGTGATCAGTGCTGGGGCCCCACCAGCAGGCGAGGGGATCCCAAGGCAGGTGCTGGGCATGGAGGCCATGGGGGCATAAGTTATTACCAAGGAGACAAAACTGAATCTCACATCACCCTGCTTGGCCCCGGAGGATGGCTGGTTAGCCAGAGACAGGTAAGATTCCCCAAGGGAGGAACAACCTAAGACAGGCACAGTCGCAGAGGGGCCATCAGGAGAGAATTTGGGGATCAACAGAGGTGGGGCACAGACCCTCACCCCCCAACATTGCAGAGGCCTGAACCCTAGCCCCTTCTGAGGGAGGTCTCCTGCCCCCATGGCTGCTTCGTGCTTCCCATGCCCAGCCCAGATCAGGACTCAGGTGACCGACAGAGACTTGGTCGACAGCAGATGCCCTCTCACTCCAACAAGAATTGTTTGAGTTGTCTTGTACCTATGGTGTGGGGAAGTGGGTTTATGATATCTAAATCCAGCCTACCACCAGCAATGCTCAGGACCTACTCAAGAAGGCAAATAATCCTTTCCACTAATATTTACAGGGTAAAATAAGATTGTTGTCAGGGTAATAAATTTGACAGTAAAATAGTAGTCAAGTTTTCAGGCAAATTTAAATTGGCTAGTTGAAACAAGCGAATATTCTAGAAAAATTAATTGTACTGGACAAAAAGGTGTTCCTAAAGTGTTAACTAAAATTTTTATTGGTAGCTCATCTCATGATAAAAATGCGTACCATGTAATGAACCTAAAACAGTAATATTATAGTGCTAAAAATTAAAATTTAAAAGCCATCAAGACTACATTATAAAATTTTCAAAAGCATCCTAATATTTAAATCAAAAAGGGGGGAGTAGAAGAATATCATGTAAGGAAAAATATCCTGTAAGTAATTACATCTAGAAAATTAATACTTTAGAAAATTAATTGTAAGGCTAAAAGCAAGACACCCATGAAAAACACACATGGTGTCAAAACAAGCCAGAGGAAAATCATTTGGGCAAAAAATGAAATAGGACCCCAAGTCAAATTTATAGAAAATATTCCTTTATTAACTTTTGGTCAAGAATATGTTTGTATATTTTCAGAAAACAACTCTGAGACCATGTGGATTCCAGCAACAGAGAGGAATCGACAGGACTACTCCAGCCATGAAGACAGAAGAGAAGCAGTCCAGAGATGGAAGACGCTGACGTTGCCTTGCCATACTAGTAGTTAACAGCTGTGCATCACTACAGGTTGCCCAGGACCAAACCAGAGAGGGTCAGACCAGCATTACCACCATTTGTCCACCATCCAGAACTGAAATGTCATGGCTGACATGTACACATAAGGAACTGTGTGACATTGAAATTGTGTCTCAAAAGAACTGTTGGCCCAGAAAGAAACTCACTACAGACTGATTCATTTGCCTGTCAGCATAACCATTATTGCTTGTCTCATTTTCGGTTCTTATAAGTATATTTCTAATAGCACATGATCTCACTCATCTAGGAGAAATAATGAACAGCATGGACTGATGGACAGGAACAGACCCAGAAACGGAGAGGCATGGATTGGACTGTCGGGCCTCAGAAGTAGGGGAGGGGAGGGTGTGGGGAGGGGGAAGGGATCGACCAAGGGACTTGTGTGCAGGCATGTGAGCCTAACCAGTGGGTAAGGACGGGGGGGTGGGGGGGGATGGGAGGGCATGTGTGGGGAGGAGTGTGGGCTGGGAATGGGGGGATGAGGACAAATATGTGATACCTTAATCAATAAAGAAATTTTTTAAAAAATTAGTTTCTTAAGTAAAAGATGAAAAAATAAATAAATAAAAAATATAAAAATAAAATGTGTAGTAGTGAAGGTCATTCACTTCCTCTACTGTTCTGTTTGGCACGCCTGTTTCCCAATCAGGACAGTATTGCAGTTCCCCGTGTTCCACTGCTCCTCAGTGTTGTAAGCCAGTCCTGATTTTTAAGCAGGCAATGTGTCTTAACTTCTTGTATTCTTTTATTTGTGATTACACAAGAGTCAATTTGTGATTCAACCCCTTGGTGGCAGTGTTTCTGGATTGACCTCCGGGTCTATAGGTCCTCTCTAGCCTGTGCTTAGATCCTGCTTTCCCTGTAGGACTCAATACCGGTTTGTGGGAGTGGGCTGCCCCAGAGCTGGTTCTCCAACGGTCACTCCCTGCTCTGATCCCTGGGTTCCAGAAAAACAACTTTCCCCTGCAGTCTTCTAGGGTGTTCCCAACTGGGTGATCCTATGTATTGGATCAGGACTACTGATCAGGGCTTAGTAATCAGAAGCAAGAATTTAAAGAAGAAAAAGCACCAGTGTGCGAACTCCGGGGCTGCGTGCAAGTCTGCACAGTCCTTTTTTCCCCCTTGTGTCCAAGCAGCCAACACACTTTCAAAATTTTTAGGCTGTCCTTTTCCATCAGATCAAGATGGGTTGCTTTTTAGAGATCCCCTCTGTTACCAGCTCTGAGGACCCCCTTCCACATTCACAGATCACGCCAGCCCCAACAGCCACGGATTTTTCTAGGTGCAGACTTCCCTGTCCTCCAGCTCCTGCAGTGCATGCGTTTCTCTGTCCTGCCAGGACCAGAGACCTCACCTTATCCAAGGCGAAATCTGACCTTTCCGTGGTGGAGTGTAGAGCTCCTCTGAATCCACGTGTTTGCACCAATTGGGGACTGGTGCTCTTTGGTTAGCAGTTGTTCAGTGGGTGCCGCAGCTGTAGATTTTCAGGCTTCTGATAACATCCATTTTCCCCTTCAAGATAGCGTGGTCTCCGCGTCCAAGCTGGTGGCTCTGGGAGGGAACCCAGCAGCAATGGGGGCTTCCTGGTCAGGGGAGCCCTGTCCACCAGTCCCCCACCTTCTCCTGGAGTATAGCTGTCCCTTAACTCACCAACAGACACTCCCGTGTGACCCTCAGCTGTTCTTTCTATCTGCTCCGGGACAAGGCTCGGGACACGTCTGTCAATTCCGCAGACTTTTTTTTTTTTCCTCAGAATGTGCTTTCTTTAATCAAAACAAAACAATCATGCTTAACAGAGTATGATTAATTATTTCTTATACCTAATAGCTAGTCCCCATTATTTCTGCCCCTGACATTTTGAGGGGTTTTAAAGACTGGGGGCTTAAGGGGGGGTCTTAGAGGAGGATCGCAACATAATATTCATTAGTTCTCATTTTTAAAATTTATGAGCTTTTCTTCATAAAGGTATGTAGACCTCTGTATTCATTGAAACATTATTCATTTATTTGTTTCTATTTCCACAAGTTTGTTCCTTTTACATACATTTCACAATAGGCTCACATGGACTTAAAAATTTTGTAATGCATTTTAAACATTAAGTTGTTTATATATATACAGGAGTCCTACATACTCTACAGATAGCTTTGAATTAAACAAAATCCATTTTGAGGGGCTTTCTTCTGTGACTCTCTCAGTTTTGGTTTTCCTCTCCTGACCATTACTTTGTGTTCTCTCCATGCTCGTCTCCTTACACTAAGAGATAAGGATTATATGGGGGCTCTTCAGGGCTTTTAGTAGGTTTTCTTACTCTATATTCTTTCCATAGGCCATCCTATCTACTCCTATTGCTTCAATTCCCATGTTTTTATCTTGAGTGACAAATCTGTAAGTCCAAGAGCTTACTATGTACTTCCACTTATATGTCTCATGGGTAATCAAACTCAAAGTGCCTAAAAATGTACTTCTGCTCTTAACCCTAAGCCTCTACCTCCTCCTATAGTGATGTTCCATACAATTTCTCAGATTATAACCTCATGCATGAATATGCTCTCTCCCACACTCTTGCTAACCCAGAACAGTGGTCAGCAAACTGCAGCTCACGAGCCACATGCGGCTCTTTGGCCCCTTGAGTGTTCTAACGCCACTTCTTCAAAATAGACTCGCCCAGGCCAAAAACCAACTTCTGCTCATGGGCCACGAAGTTTCAATTACACTGTACGTGCACGCCCGCACGTGGTATTTTGTGGAAGAGCCAAACTCAAGGGTCCAAAGAGCCGCATGTGGCTCATGAGCCACGGTTTGCCAACCACTGATCCAGAAGACAAGGACCATGTCTGAATTATAATCCTAGTTACTAGCATTCATTCAATCATTTGTGCAACATTTATTTAATCATTTATTTAACAAACATTTATGGGTCTCTACCATACACCAAGCACTGTTCTGGCACTGAAGATACAGCAGTCAACATAACAGAACAAAATCCCTGCCCTTATCCTGCTTACATTTTAGTGAACGTAGACTGACTGAAGAAATAAATGAGTAAAATTTATGGTCATTGACAGTGATACATCCTATGCAGACCAGTGAAACACAGAAGGCATTAGGAAATCATTTGTGTTTGGGGGGAATATTGTTGAATATTATTTTAAGTACTGTGGTCAAGAAGACCCATGGGCATGAGGGAGAAAGCTACATGGGCAGAGGAGCAAACACTAAAATGTCCCAAAGGCAGAAATATGGTTCATGCTTTTGCAAAATTGCTAGGAAGGCAGTTTACATGTAGTAAACTGAAGGAGGAAGTCAAATAGGTAAGTGAGTCCCACCTAAAAAAATTAATTTTTTCTCCCTTCTGGGCTTCCAAACTGCCTTATTTATGTATTTTAATCTCTTATTACATTGCAATATAATTGATTTTACATATGCTTGTCTTTTCCAACAGACTATGTGTTGTTTTTTATATAATGGGATCAAGATTTATTTATTTAGATTCCCATTTTCTAGCACTCTGCTGGACATAAAATAACTGTCAATAAATATTTTTAAATGCCCAATGAAAAGTGTTAAAGCATAATGGCTATTTTAAACATTTTAACAGGTTTTTTTAAATTTAATATTTACCCTTCCAAAGCTCATGTACTATCTTTAAGTACTGATACTTCCCACCGACTACACATCTTTAATTAGTATTGAATTTCCATCTCCACTGGCTCTACTGGAGATTTCATCAGGATCAGATAATTAGTGTTGATACTTGACTCATCAAAATTCATAGCCCCTGGTCTGAGTAGTATGGTGAGTAATTACACAACTATATCCTTAGTTTATGCCAGGATACCGTAAAATAATAAGAAATAGGATGTAATACTGCATATGAGGGGGAAAAATACAGTTCGTTTCATTAGGTGTGTCCAGAGAGATTATGATTTGCATTTCTTTCAATCCCTGCCTTGTGTTCGTGATTGTGAGTATTCTTTATTGCGAAAAGCAAAGCAAGAACACAATTACTTTCTTCTGTCACCCACCTCTCTTTAATAATTTCCAAAGCCCCTGTTTAATCTCCTGGGTTCGTACTCCATAGACAATGGGGTTGAGAGCTGCAGGAATTACATGGTGTAGGACATTAAGTAAGACAGGGATATCAGGGGAAACCTTTTTCTTGGCCATATGGGTAAGAACAAAAACCAGCAGGATGGTGCTGAAGAAGAGGATGAGAATAAAATGAGAGCCACAAGTGCTCAGAGCTTTGCCAGCTGCCCCTTTTGCCTTGAGTCTAAGAACAGCTCGAAGGATGAATATGTAGGAGAGAATGATGAGGATGAGGTCGGAGCCCAGGACAGTCCAGGCCATAATTAACTGGTAGATTTTATTAAGGGCAGCTTTATCACAGGACAGCTTGGACACAGAGAGATTGGCACAGATACAGTTCTCAATGATATTTTTTCCACAATAATGGAGCCGGGCAGAGAGGATAGGGATTGGTGCAGTGATAAATGTATTCCGGATCAAGATGAAGACAATGGCTTTTGCCACAAATCGGTCAGTGATGATGGATGGGTAGTGCAGAGGCTTACAGATGGCCACATAGCGATCATAGGCCATGGCTAGGAATGTGCAGGACTCCATGGGGAGGAAACTGTTCATAATGAACATCTGAAGGAAGCAGGCAGAGAAGCTGATGGACCTGAGGTCAAACCAAAAGATGGCCAGGACCTTGGGAATAACAGTAAGACAGAGCACCATGTCCAGCAGAGAGAGGACGCTGAGCAGGTAGTACATGGGCTCATGCAGAGACACCTCCAGCCAGATGGTGATCAGGAGGGTGGCGTTGGCCCCCATGGCCAAAAGGAAGAGGAAGCTGAGAGGCAGGGACAGCCAGAGTTGCCACCTGGGGGATCTGACAAAACAATTCAGGAGGAATTCAGAGACTTCAGCAGAGAGGGAGCTATTGCTATCGGGCAGCATTGGCAGTGACTTTCATGAGGTAGATGTCTTTGAGTAGCTGAAAAAGAAAGAGGAAGTTAATTCTACCATGGACTCTGATGACTACACACTTAGCTTGCAAGATCCATGAGGATAAGGACACAGCCCATCTCATCTACCCCACTTCCCTTGTGCCTAGCACACTTTCTAACACATAAGAGGTGGCTAAAAAATATTTGTTGAATGTGTCAAGTAATGTTTTCCTGTTGTTCTTTCATCTGTGTTTCATTTTATGTTATCTCCTGTATGAACTGGAGAAATCTTTTTAGTGTGTTTTCTTGGTTAATACTTAATGGGTTAAAAATCATTTGAGCATCAAATGTTAGTTTAATGAAACATGTAAAGTTAAAGAAAAGATTTTAGTTTAATTATTTTAAATGTATTGATATACATTTTAAAAGCTATGGTATACACAATTAAGTTTTTAAAGAAGTAAAAGATGAAAGCACTTAGAGGCATAATGGTCTGGGTACATAGAGTAAATCTCCTGATGAAAATGAATAAGAATCATATCTATGGTTAGTCTATGTCTCTATATATACCAATAGCCTTTTCTATAGCTATACCTATATGTATATTTGAATACCTTGAATGTATCCATAGCAGGCAAAAAGAAAGAATTATCAGACTACAGACTGAGTGACATCCAGACATGAAAATCAAACACTGATATTGGCTTTCAACTGGAGGGCATTTGTGGTATTATATGAACTGAAGCATCAGTTTTCGTAACCTAATAGAGCTCAGGGACAGAAGTAAAATCCAGGCTGAAGCAGGTAACAAACCTATTAGGTGATCTCCCACATGATAGGCCTTTACAGCACCATATCCTGAATAAAGGGGCTAGAAATAAGACTCACTTTTTCATCTCCATCCCTCATCCCCACCTGAATCAAAGAAAACACACTGCCTCAAACTCACTATGTACTGGTAGAAGAGGTTTCCCTGTAAAACCTGAACTGCAGGCTGGTCCTCATATGACTTTGCAGCCTGAGTTCACATCAACTGTTTGGCTCAAAGAGGAATTCAAATTATCCTAAATTGTAGTGGCCCCAGAAAATATAAGATGAAACACCGATGAGAGAAGTAAGCCCAAATGCTTTTTTTCAGGAACCAGCTTTTATCTCAGGCCTCAGAGAACTTCAACACAGATCCTTCTGAAGATAGGTTTTCTAGCAGTAAAAAAAAATAATAATAATAAATTTAAGAAAAATATCGTGAGTAAAAAGCCCACAAAAACAATAGATAACAGAATCTGATTCAGAAGAATCTACTCAGAATGGAGGTGAAGAGAAAGTTTTAAAAAGAAAATGACTGAAGAAAATAACACAAATAGAGGATAGAATAACTTACATATGGTCAGAGTTCCAGATTGAGGGGGAGAGAGAATGGGATAGAGACTTATGAATTTTTCAGCAGAGATGAAATATATGAATAACTAAATTCAAGAATCTCAGTGATATAAATAAAAAATAATTTCACACCTAGATATATATATCTAAGTGTGTAAACCTTGATTTCATCTTCTAACTTCAGAATCAAAGACAAAGAAAAGACCTTAAAGATTAATGTGACTATAACAATCTGAAGAATCAGTGTGTGTCAGGGCACTGATATTACAGTTGCACACTAGTCTTAGGATTCTTGACCTCTTTTTTGAAAGGTACCCTTACTCTCACAGTACCTCATGCTTCTCCTTCTAACCCCCTGTACTTATATCATTCTGCACTCTTTTCCCCAATTGTTAGATTTCTTTGTGCAGCTTAATGGTGTCACTGTCCACTTCATTGTCTCAGATAGCCTGCAGACAGTCTTCCTGGGGCAAAATGATTATCTCTAATGGGGTATTTCACAAACAAACCACAGTGATCCAACCTGTAAGATTGTTGCTTTTTGTGTCTACAGGGCCCACATCTGGGCAGAAACTTTTCTGTTACCTTTTTGGGCACTAAATTAAGAGTATAGAGAAGGTGGATATGAATTTGTCTTAATCTTAAAAAATTATTATTTCTGATGTCAAACCTGTTCAATAGGACCTGGAGGCAATAGAGGGGTAAGGAATGTAATAATGATGAATGGAGCAGAGAAAGTTATTGAGTGGAACACAATAATCTAAGCCTGCTTCCCTGGGGTACCTCTGTTGGTTTGGAGGAAGCTGTTAAAAGTAGAGTGAATCTAAGCCAATAGGTGGAGGATAGACTGGGAGAGTGAGTGGAAAGAATGGGGAGAACAGAAGCACACATGCCCAGAAAATAGATGGTGGAGAGAAGATGGAAAAGAGAAAACTGCAATCAAAACAGAAGAGATTGGATGTAAATAGAAAGGACAAGGAAGTAAAGAAAGGGGCAGAAAGGGAGCAGAGTACTTCTAGGGAATGAGAAAGGCAGTAAAAGGCAGGCTAGTGAAGATTTCTTAGTAATGATAATCAAGTGTGTGATTGGGAATCCTTTTTCCCTTTTAAATCTGCATTCTCCCTCATTTTCCCATAACAGTACCATTAAGGCTCTTCAACACATGTCCCACATGATACTCTGCTGCAGGTCCTTGAACCTCCATCTGGACCTAACCTCTCCCCAGAGCACACAGAAGTCTGGGCTCTGCTTTGGCACAGCCATCTGTATCTGACCCTATGTCATTTTTCCCCCCTGCTTTCCCTTCAAGCTCCTATCCTCAACTTCAATCCTACAGTTTTTCCAGTTGAAAGCCTGGTGTTAGTCCCACCACAATCCCTGCTCTAGCCAGCTGTCCAATACCACGGGGTGGCTTAGTGTCTTCCCATTCTGGTGGAGCCAGACTTACTGGATGGAGACAGTGATCTCTGCCAGGAAGGGCTATTTCCAGCTCTGTCTGTCTGAATCTGTTACACTCTGGCTTTCAGAAAGTAGAATTTATGCTTTAGCTTCCCCAGAGAAAGAATGCCTTGCTGACCCTGAAGGGGCCAGAGACTCAAGAGCCCAGCATCTTCTTTCCCCTGAGGAAGAAAGCTTTTCTCACAGTTCTTCACATTCTGTAATCCCTAAGCATTTAATTTTGCCCCTGAAGGCATATGTAGAGCCTCAGAGTAATCACCCTGTACCAGCTGAATGAGTAGAATGTGATACTTAGGAAATACAAGTATTAATTGTTATTTATTAATTATACAAAAGCAAAGCCCTAGGGCAAGAGGGTTTAGGTAAATTGTCAGTGGGTACTAAGTTCTGATTTCCCAAAAATATATTAATTAAAAAAGTTCATAAATCCAATTATGTGCACTCCTATAGTTTGTAGTAACTATAAAACACTCAGATCACTCCCTAACTTTTTAATGTCTGACCAATAGTTCTACTTGAATGAAATGTTTTCAAGAAGCCCTATTCTTATGACATTTTTAGTATAAAAATCCAAGATGGTTGCTTATGTCTAACTAATCTATAATAATAAAAGCATAATATGCAAATCCACCAAATGACTGAACAGCAGAACAACCATCCAGACCACCTTCTGGATGACCACGCTATGACACGCACTGATGCCAGGCCAGCCAAGGTGGGTGCGATGCAATTGGTCAGGGGACCCCGCCATCATCCCATGATCACCCTGCAAAGGAAGGTGACCAGTGGCAGGGGGAGGGAGAGGCAGCGCTGCACAGATAGCAAGCAGTGGCAGCAGGGGCAGAGCCAGCTGCCGGCAGGGGTAGGGGGGAAGAAGGCCCCGATAGGCCCTGATCACCAACCAGGCCTAAGGACCCTACCTGAGGGGTCCCAGATTGTGAGAGGGTACAGGTCTGGCTGAGGGACACCCTCCCTTCCCCATCCCAATGCACGAATTTTGTGCACCAGGCCTCTAGTTATTACATAATATATGCCTTTTGCTATGTGGCAGCCCTAAGAATTTTAATGTCTGTCCCAATTTTCAAACAATACACTGGGCTCTACTTTATTGTTTGGTTATACATTCATTTACTTAATCAAAAATATTGTAGCCCCAACAGCTGCTGTGCCAGATGAAGCATCTTTACTAAAACAAGTCAAGGTGTCTAACGTTTACTATGTGAATATTGTTCTTGCTGGTGTGCTCTTTTCAGTTAATCTCTATCAAGCAAACAGTCAACTAGGGTAGGCAGCAGGGCACATACAAGGACTTTGTGTAGGTTACATTTACCGTTTTGCTCTGTCACAGTACAGACTGAAACAACCTAGATCCTTTAGACGCTTCCTATCAACTGATCCAGTATATCGATGTCATCATATGAATTAGAGTGCTTAAGCAGAAAATGTCAAGGACCCTGGATTCTCTGATAAGACACATGCACATGACAGGGTGGAAGAATCCACAGAGATTCAGGAGCTTGCCATATTAAGGGTGTTTTTACATTTCCAATGATGGGGAGCATGCTCAGACATCGCCCCCATGTGAAAGAACAAATTATTGTAACATGCATCTCCCACCACTAAGAAAGAAGCATCTCGGGATTTTGGAGACAGCATATAACACCCTTGAAAATTCTGGTCTAACGTATGATTTATCTGGTGACGTCGGAGGTTGACAGTTTTGATTGGGACCAAGAGCAAGGGAGAATTCTATAGCAGGTTTAGGCTGAGGTTCAAGCAGCCTGCTTCTCAGACTACAGGATGTGGGAGTTACAGGCGGTGCTCCTGGCATTAGTGGTAGATAAAGAAACTGGGTCGGGGGGCGGGGAAGGGAGTCTCTGATAAGTCCTAATATGAGTCCCAGAATAAACGCATAGAGTCTGCAGCAAAGAATGCAACAGAGGATTAGCCACTATTTGAAACAGCTACAACTGTCTGATACAAAGAAGCAATTAAGTTATATAGGCATGGCGGCAACCCATTCCATCAAGAGAATAATATTTGGGGGGTTGCCTAGAGTTACAAAACCATTTGCCCCAGACCTCATTTTGCCTACCTCATTTGCATGAATGCCTTTCCCTCTCCTCACACAATGGTCTCAGGGAGACTCCCTATGACCAGATAAAAGGAGAGGAAAAAGCTCAGTCCTGGTAATGAATGAATCATCACACTATGTGCAAGCTAAGAGCAGTTTCCACATTATAGTCCTAATCGTGGAAAAACCACAAAGATGGAGACAGGGTTCTGAACAGTGCATCTGGCCATTAATGAGATGAATGAGCAAGACTTGAACATCAGAGGCAAAGAAGTCTGGGGAGAAAGCACATGAATTCTCCCCACAATGCATTTGGCACATGCAGATCTTAATAGTTCACACTAATGCCCCCCTCAGAGCATGAGTGAGGGAAGAGGAGGCAGCCAGAAGTAGCTGTGATTTCTAAAAGCACTGATTGCCTGTAAGCAGAATCTAGAATGAGCGATAAAGGAGAGAGGGAAAGAAAGTTATTATAGCCTCTAGACAAACTGCAGTGGCAGAAATGTATCTTCTTATCTTAAATGCTTCCTTAGAAATTGTGATAACCCACATCTTGAAGAACTAGTGACAGCACAGAGCTAACAAACATTGAGAATAAGATCTTACCAGTGCAGGGTAGGCTGTAGCAGACATGGTCAGTGCCCTGTCCCTATCCCTTCTGCACTTTGAGTACACACCAACACATTTCTCCTGCCAACACCTGGGAGTGGGCCTGAGAGCGCCCTCTGGCTGTGGAAGCATGCTAGACTGGTGGTTGGGGCAGGGCTGAAGTGTCAGGGGATGAAAGCTTTGAGCAACAGTGCCCAAACAATGATGGACAGAAGTTATGGCAATATCTTTCCAATCATTTTGATCATCACTTGGATCTGTCTATTACCACAATTCTCTCCTGATTTGATTCAGTGGCCATCGTTTTTCCTGTTTGCTTGTTTGTTTGTTTGTTTTTTAAATTATTTATTGTGTAAAGTATTACATGAGTCTCCTTTTTCCCTCCATTGACTTCTCCCCAGCTGCTCCCACCCCCCAGCACATGCCCTCACCCCCCTACTGTGTCCATTGGTTATGCTCATATGCATGCATACAAGTCCTTTGGTTGATCTCTTACCTCCTCATCCCCCGCCTTCCCTCATAGGTTGGACAGTCTGCTCGACGCTTCTATGTCTCTGGTTCTATTTTTGTTCATCAGTTTATGTTGTTCATTATATTCCACAAATGAGTGAGATCATGTGATATTATCTTTCTCTGACTGGCTTATTTCGCTTAGCATAATGCTCTCCAGTTCCATCCATGCTGTTGTGAATGGTAAGAATTCCTTCTTTTTTACAGCAGCATAGTATTCCATTGTGTAGATGTACCACAGTTTTCTAATCCACTCATCTCCTGATGGGCACTTAGGCTGTTTCCAAATCTTAGCTATTGTAAATTGTGCTGCTATGAACATATGGGTGCATATATCCTTTCTGATTGGTGCAGTGGCCATCATTTTAATAATGGTGCCAGAAGCAGGTCACATTACATAAAATCCCTGCATATATGCTGGAGAGATATCTGAGATATTATTGGAGTCTCTCTTGATTCAAAACTTACCTGTACGGTTATTGAGGTATGTAGATCTCTAGGGCATATTCCAGGAGCACTAGAGGCCAGACTTAAAAGAATAATATTAAGGTAAGACATACTTGCTAAGGGAATGAGGTTACCTTTCAAGTTATTTTCTTTTAGAAAATTGCACAAAAGCCCTTAAGTCCTCTCAATGGAAAAATTTTTGTAGATAAATAACATACAACACAGCTCATACATGACAAATATTCTGGCACTAAAGTCTATATTAAACTTTTTAGCTTCTTTGGTTAACTCATTATTTCTTTTAGATTTCAAATGGCCTTTTAGAAATGCAAAACTCCAGCTAATTCTCCTAAATAAAGCCAACCTATGACAAACTTTGGCAAGTTGAGTCAGTTATGAAAAGTAAAGTTGAATCACACACAGCACAACTGTATAATGGGACATGTGATGGACATGAGACAAGGGCAGGAAGATAATAATTAATGTCTCTAGTAAAGCTTTTATCAAGTTGGTTCAGAAAGTCAGTAGGGTGAAACATGGGTATAATGCATAGTGCTTGAGTGTTAATACAAACATTGTACTAGACCTTGGTTTCTCCTTCTAGCTGAATCCAAACACAAATACATACATATATAACATTTATATAAATCACAATATCATACATATCATCATGACTGGGGCAGCTGAGGAACAAACATATTTAGGGTTAAGAATTCTTAGGACTTGCTCCCGGATCTGTTTTGTCCTTACCCCATAGATAACAGGGTTGAGTGCAGGTGGAACAACCGTATATAAGTTGGCCAGAAATACATGAACATAGCCAGGGATGCTATGACCAAAGCAGTGGGTCAGAAAAGAGAAAAATGCTGGGATGTAGAAGATGAGCACGACACAGACATGGGAGCCACAGGTGTTGAGCGCCTTGAAGCGGGCATTCCATGATGGTAAATGGAACACTGTGCAGAGTATCTTCACATAGGAGAAACCAATTACTAAAGGTCAATGAATCCCAGAGAAAAGGCAACCATCCCAAACAAATTGTTGGCCCTGATACTGACACAGGAAAGACGGGCAATGCCCATGTGCTCACAGTAAGTATGGGGAATGATTCTGGCACCACAGAATGACAACAGCAAGATGAGAAACACAAAAGGGATAACAAAGATGAACGATCTCACTGTCATAGCTATACCTAGAATGGCCACTACCTTGTCTGTGAGGATCATGGTATGTCTAAGGGGATTGCATATAGCAACATAACGATCTATGGCCATTACTGTCAGTATCCCAGACTCCAGAGCAGTGCACAGATGAATCATAAACATCTGTGCAAGACAGGCACCAAAAATAATTTCCCTCAAATTGAACCAGAAGATGCCCAGCATCTTGGGGATAGTGGTAGTGAACAGGCTTAGGTCAGTGCAGGCCAACATTGCCAAGAAGTAAAACATGGGGTGATGGAGAGTAGGCTCAGCCTGAATTATAAACAGGATTATAATGTTCCCCAGGAGGGCAGTCAGATATATAGCACAAAAGGGAAAACCAACCCAGTTATGAAGATTTTCCAGGCCTAGAATCCCCAAAAGGACAAAAGTGAAAGGATGGAATTGGGTGTTTTTGTGATGGGCCATCTTTATGGCTGCTGGTCATTTTTTTCACTCAACTCAAGACTCCAATCCCATTCATGTCATTTTTTTCAGGTCACGGAAATACACGGCATCAATTCTCTGACTTAATACTCAGCAGAAGACCCTGGAGTGAAAAATGATAAAAGGTTTAAAAAGCTCCCAATACAGAATTGACCAGATTCTTGACATCTTGTTTTTCTGTCCAAAATATATTCCAAATTTGATGTTCTATTACAGTCTCAGCAATGATGTAATTTCACTTACATTTTAGGAGGACTTCTGTAATGTTACAATGGAGACTGGATTGAAGGGGCAAGTAAGAATTTGAAGTAAGCTGAGAGATATTGCTTGCCTAATTTAAATAAATAGTAATGGAGATGGCAAGGCAATGGTATATAAAATAAATTGGCAAGGAACACTTTCTGATATGATTTGGGGGATGAAAGAAAGTAATAAGTCATGTTTAATTTCTAGTACTTTGTCTTTGACCATTGGTGCTATTCACTGAGATATGGAACATAATATGAGAGAGTTTTATTTGTTTATCTTAATTTATGAGTGAAGTTGTTCACATCAATTCTGCAATGAGTAGATATGAAATTCATATTGAATAAGTACAAATTCTCATCAGGTAGAATATGAGTTAAGCTCCTATTTTCACTGAAGTCCAATTTTTGGACATCAGTGAGTTTACAAAACACTAAAAGTTCCATTCACATGACTCTAAAAATAATAGTATCCCTATTGTGATTAAGATAATATCATATTTTTCCATGTTAAAAATATTTACAATCTCTGGAGAGTTATGCTACTTAGAAATTACAGTCTTACTGACCTCACTCTGTCACTCGTTTCCAATTAAATTACTCATTTTCTGGGCTAAGTGACATTTACCAAAGCCTCAGAAATGGGCATCATTAGTGCATCAGAAAAGCTCTCAGATGGTAGAAGTTGTTCATGTATGATACTAAAATTGAGCCTTCTGGAAATTCAATACATTTGCAAAGAATAGAGTAAACATATTGAAAAGATGTTTCTTCTATAGGTCTTTTTTTTTTTTTAATTGATTTTCCACAGAGAGGAAGGGAGAGGGACAGAGAGCTAGAAACATCGATGAGAGAGAAACATCGGCCAGCTGCCTCCTGCACACCCCCTACCAGGGATGTGCCCGCAACCAAGGTACATGCCCTTGACCGGAATCAAACCTGGGACCTTTCAGTCCGCAGGCTGACGCTCTATCCATTGAGCCAAACTGGTTTCGGCAATATAGGTCTTATTATAGACTTTAAATACATAAATATAAATATTCAGACTCTAAGAAATAAGATTTTGTAATTAAAATATTAAATAATAAATTACCATTAAATATTAAAATAAGTTTTTAGCATATCCTTAAGTTATGAGCATAAGAAATCCATTTAATTAAACAGCTAAAATTTAGTTCTTAGGGGAACACAATGTTATTCTATGGTAATATTTGGGTGTCCTGGGTCCTCTAAGTCTTTCTGACACATAAATGTTTCAAGTGTTTATTTAATATTTATTATTTACTTTATAGCTAGTGTTGGATGTGGGAATACTTAAGATATATGGTCATGATAAAGAAACAGTCTTTTATCATAACTCTTACATTCTAAATTAGCAAGAAAGACAATAAGCTTGCAAAAATAATTACTGCAGATAATGTTTAATAAAAATAAAGTTGAATAGCTTTAAAAATCAGCACTAAGAATACCCAAAAAAATCAATTAAAAAGAAAAAAAGATGAACAGACACTTTTATAGAAGATACACAAGTGGTTAATAACAAATGAAAAAATACTCAGCATCATTAGTCAGCAGGAAAATGAAAATTAGTACTCCAAAATGATTTCATTTTATTCTCCTTGAACAGCTAAAGGAAAAATGAATGACATTATAATATATTAAGGAAGATGTGGAATAACTCTCATACTTTGATATTTGGTATGTGAAATGTACAACTACTTTGGAAAACTGTTTGGCATATTTCTTATGAGGTGAAAAATATATCTTCACTATTTTCAACAATGCCACTCCTAGATATTTATCAAAAAAGTATGCAGTGGACATAAAAAATATACAATTACATATATAATTGCAAAAATAATTATTCCAGATAATGTTTTATGAAAATAAAATATATATATGCCTGACTCTGGATAGGTCATGGCTGCTAATAAATATTTGGGAATCATCGGTGTATGATGTCTTTGATACACATAATCTGCATTGTATATATGGATGAAAGATTGAAGAGGAAAAACTCTAAAACAAAAAGTAATGATGAATATTCTTATTTATTGCTCTTCTAATCAATATTTTAGGATCCACTGCTGATAATAAAAAACATATAGAAATATGTTTGATAATTCAACTCTATTTGAAGTGTGTGTGTGGGAGAGAGAGAGAGAAAGAGATTTCTGGTCATTGAATATGAGGTGTAACAGAATCATAGATGGTCTTCATAAAAATTAGGTATGCTCCATGCCACCCTTTATGCCGGAAGCCAATCATTGTCCCACTAATAGATGTGGACAGGGAATCCGGAAGGCTGGTCAACCTTAATTGCTCTGAAAGGTCAGAGCTAATCACTCATTGTTTAGTTGAGACATTGGTAGTTAAAGCAGCCTCCACCTGTTAGTCTTATGTAAATTCTTGCTGATTGGCTATTATTAGAATTTCCTGCCTAAAGGATATGAATGATCCCATAACCTTAATAAGGGATAGCAAAGCCAGAGCAGGGTGTAGTCCTCCCCCTAGAGGTGAACCCCCGCCTGGCCCCCAATATTTCCAAATGAATACTTTTCTAGTCTCTTTCATTTGTGTGCAGCCTTCTCCAGAGCCCGAACCCTGAACCGGAACCCTGAACCATGCGGGACGTGAAAGGGGTTCCCACACCTTTACCCCTCTATTATCAAGATTAATTAAGAATTATTTTCTTTTTCCCAATCCCTTCTTTCAATGACTTTATAACAAATGGGTCTAAATTAAGGTGACCAGATCGTCCCGCTTTTGGCGGGACAAAACTGATTTTTAACAATTTGTCCCGTGTCCCACGGCGTTTTTAAAAAGTCCCTATTTTTGGAAAGAATAGGGACTTTTTTTAAAATGCCGTGGTACGCGGGACAAATTGTTAAAAATCGGGAATAGGGAATTTTTTAAACGCCGTGGGACGCGGGTCAAATTGTTAAAAATCGGGACTGTCCAGCCAAAAGCGGGACGATCTGGTCACCTTAGTCTAAATCATCTTACTCTTTTCATTATCTCTTTCTCTGCCCTGATTACTTTGCCTTTAGTTTCTACTAGGACTCCATTATTTAATAGGAAACCAACTTACCAACTCTTTTAGCAGCTCATCCATATTTCAAAAGTGCAAGACACCAAACTTGGCTGGGGATATAAGAAGTTTGGGATGTAACTCAAGGGTTTTTAAAAACTCAACAAGTTATTCTGTTGCCAAGGTTGGGACAAGCAGTTTTGTGTAAAGAGTTCAGGCTTCAGGAACCCAAGTGACATGGATTCATCTGCTCAATTGCTTGGGAGTTTGTTTCTTCATCTAAGGCCAAAATAAAAACCTCTCAGGGCAAAAGTAAAGGTAAAATAAGAATGTATATAAAAGTGTCTGGCACAGGGAGTATTCAAATAGTAAGTTTATAAAAAGGAGAGATTAGAGGGGATAAAAGAAGAACAAAGAGCTCATCCAAATAAATCTCTTGATACATTCATGAGGCCAATGTTATGAAATGTGATGTTACAGACCCTAAAAGAAGTCTCTTTCAAAACCAGCACTTCAAAAATGCATTAATGCAGTGGAATTTAACCTTCTCAAATGCAGAGCAGGACCAGGTACCTATGCCAAAGAAAGACATCCTAAAAAATAAAAATAAAAATAAAAAAATTTTCCATCAATTCCCATCACAAAAAACAACATTGTAACTATGTGAGGTGATGGATGTTAACTAAAGGTACTGTGGTAATCATTTTGCAGTATACAGATATATCAAATCACTATGTTGCATACCTTAAATTAATACACTAGAGGCCCGGTGCATGAAATTCATGCACTGAAGAGGGTTGTCCCTCAGCCCGGCCTGCACCGTCTCTAATCTGGGACACCTCAGGAGATGTGCAACTGCCTGTTTAGGCCCAATCTATGGGATTGGGCCTAAACAGGCAGTTGGACATCCCTCTCACAATCTGGGACTGCTGGCTCCCAACCTCTCACCTGCCTGCCTTCCTGATTGCCCCTAACCGCTTCAGCCTACCAGCCTGATCATCACGTAACCACTCCCCTGCCAGCCTGATCAATGCCTAACTACAGTTGGACATCCCTCTCACAATCCAGGACTGCTGGCTCCTAACCGCTTGCCTGCCTGCCAGCTTGATCACCTCCTAACCACTTCCCTGCCAGCCTGATTGATGCCTAACAGCTCCCCTGCCTGATCGCCCCCAACTGCCCTCCCCTGCCAGTCCAAACGCCCCCAACTTCCCTCCCCTGCTGGCCCGGTAACCCCCAAATGCCCTCCCTTGCAGGCCTGGTTGCCCCCAACTGCCCTCCCCTGCCATCCTGGTCCCCAACAACTGCCCTCCCCTGCTGGCCTGGTCGCCCCTAACTGCCCTTACCTGCAGGCCTGATTGCCCACAACTATCCTCCCCTACTGGCCATCTTGTGGTGGCCATCTTTGACCACAAGGGGGCGGCCATCATGTGCGAGGGTGTGAGGGTCAATTTGCATATTAACACTTTATTATATAGGATTGCTATATGTCAATTATATTCAATAAAATAAGAAAAAAATAAAATGATACACAAAAAGAAAAATACTGTAGAAATATTACATTTTAATTTAAAGTTATTTGGTAAACATAAGCTTCAGTACAAAAAAAAGTAGGAACATCCAATTGGGAAAATTACTTAAATAATCTTTGAGAAAATGCAGAACTTGACACAATATCATCTTCAAAGGAGATAGGCTGCTCCTGAAAAATATTTCTTGGAAATGTTGGACTAATGTGTGGCATCATGAAGAAGGGGATTTAAAAAAGAGTGAAACACACTCATTTATGGAAAATCAAACCCTATAGCTATCATGCCTGAAACACTGGACAGCAACACCAGCCACAGATTGGGATGGAGGCTGAAAAAAACAAGACAATAGAGGGGATAAATAGGATAGTTTATTTGTGTCTAGAAAGGACAAGTCATAGTGGAATTGGGATGTTACCTGAAATCTTATCAAAAGTTCTAAGGTCCTACAGACAAAAAAAACAACAACTAATGGCGTTTATTACCACCAAACCAGCAATGCAAGAAATTCTAAAGGGTCTGCTGTAAAAAAAAAAGAAGAAGAAGTAGGAAGTGAAGAAGGAACACAGGGGTAAAGAATAAAAATGGCGACAAACAAGTACCTATCAATAATAACTTTAAATGTAAATTGATTAAATGCCCCAATCAAAAGACATAAGGTAATGGATTAGATAAGAAAACATGACCCATATATCTGCTGTCTACAAGAAACCCACCTCCGAAAAAAAGAAACACACAGACTGAGGGTGAAGGGATGGAAAATGTTTTTCCAGGCGAATGGAAATGAAAAAATAAGCTGGGGTAGCAATACTTATATCTGACAAATTTGATCTCAAAGTGAAGGACATAAAAAGAGATAGGAAGGCCACTTCATAATACTAAAGGGAGCAATCCAATAAGAAGAAATAACTCTGGTAAACATATATGCACCGAATATAGAAGCACCCAAATACATAAAAAAAACTCCTGGAGGATATCAAGAAAGAGATTGACAGCAATACAATCATAGTAGGAGACTTTAATACCCCACTATCATCATTGGACAAATCCTCTAAACAAAAAAGCAGCAAAGAAACATCAATCCTAAATGACTCACTAGACCAGATGAAATTAATAGACATCTTCAGAATATTTCACCCCAAAGCCACAGAATATACATTCTTCTCAAGTGCACATGGGTCACTTTCAAAGATAGACCATATATTGGATCATAGGCAAAGTCTCTTAAAATTCAAGAAGATAGAAATCATATCAAGCATCTTCTCAGGTCACAGTGGCATAAAACTGGAAATCAACTACAATAAAAACAATCCAAAAAAATCAAACACGTGAAGACTAAATAGCATGCTATTAAACAATGACTGGGTTACCAGAAAGATCAAAGATGAAATAAAAAAACATCATGGTAACAAACGACAATGAAAACACAACAATCCCAAATCTATGGGACACAGTGAAAGCAGTCTTGAGAGGGAAGTTCATAGCTCTACAAGCCTACTACAAAAAAACAAAAAACAATGGTAATAAATAACCTAACCCTACAACTTAAAGAGTTAGAAAGAGAGCAACAAGAAAAGCCCAGTGTAAGCAGAAGGAAGGAAATAATAAAGATCAGAGTGGAGATAAATGACATAGAGACAAAAAAAACCAATATAAAAGATCAACAAAACCAAGAGCTGGTTCTTTGAAAAGATAAACAAGATTGATGAACCTCTAGCCAGGCTCACCAAGAAGGAAAGAGAGAGGACCCAAATAAACAGAAATCAGAAATGAAAGAGGAGAAATAACAACAGACTCCACCGAAATACAAAGGATTGTTAAAAAAAATTAAAAAAATACTATGAACAACTCTATTCCTACAAACTGGACAACCTAGGGGAAATGGACATATTCCTAGAAAAATACAACCTTTCAAAACTCAATCAGGAAGAATCTAAATATTTTAATAGGCCACTAACTATGGAAGAAATTGAAGCAGTCATCAAAAAGCTTCCAGCAAACAAAAGCCGGAGGCCAGACGGCTTCACAGGGAAGTTTTACCAAACATTTAAGGAAGAACTAACACCTATCCTCCTCAGATTATTCCAAAAAATTCAAGAGGAAGGAACACTTCCAAGCTCATCCTATGAAGCCAACATCACCCTAATACCAAAACTAGATAAACATAACACAATGAGACCTGGCTGGTTTGGCTCAGTGGATAGAGCATTGGCCTGTGGACTGGAGGGTCTCGGGTTTGATTCCGGCCAGGGGTACATGCCTGGGTTGTGGGCTTGATCGCCCGGTGGGGGGCGTGCAGAAGGCGGCCGGTTGATGGTTCTCTCTCATTATTGATGTTTCTATCACTCCCTCTTCCTTCCTCTCTAAAATCAATAAATATTAAAAAGAAAAAAAGATAACACAATGAAAAAGGATTACAGGCCAATATCCCTCATGAACATAGATGCCAAAATCCTCAACAAAATTCAAGCAAATAGGATCCAGCAGTACATCAGAAAGATCATACAACATGACCAAGTAGGATTTATCCTGGGGATGCAAGAATGGTACAATATTTGCAAATCAATAAATGTGATACATCACATAAACAAATTGAGAGATAAAAATCACATAGTCATATCAATTGATGCAGAAAAAGCATTTGACAAAATCTAACACCCTTTCTTGATAAAAACTCTCAGCAAGGTAGGAATAGAAGAATCATACCTCAACATAATAAAAGCCATATATGATAAACCCATAGCCAAAATCATACTCAGTGGGCAAAAACTAAAACCATTTCCCCTAAGAACAAGAACAAGACAGGGATGCCCACTCTCACTACTCATGTTTGACATAGTAAGTATTGGCCATTGCAATTAGACAAGAAGAAGAAATAAAAAGCATCCAAATTGGAAAAGAAGAAGTAAAACTGTCCTTATTTGCAGATGACATGATATTATACATAAAAAACCCCAAAAGACTCCATCAAAAAACTATTAGACTTAATAAATGAATTTGGCAATGTAGCAGGATACAAAATTAACTCCAAGAAATCTATGGCCTTTCTATACACCAATAGTGAAGTTACAGAAAGAGAGACTAAAAAAGCAATCCCATTTACCATCACACCAAAAAAATTAAGATACTTAGGAATAAACTTAACTAAGGAGGTAAAAGACCTATACGTGGAAAACTAGAGGACACTGAAAAAAGAGACAGAGGAAGACGTAAACAGATGGAAGAACATACCCTCTTCATGGATTGGTAGAATCAACATCATTAAAATGTCCATACTACCCAAAGCAATCTATAGATTCAATGCACTCCCCATTAAAATACCAACGACATATTTCACAGACCTAGAAAGAACTCTCCAAAAATTCATCTGGAATAAAAAAGACCCTGAATAACCACAGCAATCCTAAGAAAGAAGAACAAAATAGGTGGGATCTCAATACCAGGTTTCAAGCTGTATTACAAAGCCACTGTTCCCAAAACAGCCTGGTACTGACACAAGAACAGGCATATAGACCAATGGAATAGAATAGAGAACCCAGATATCGACCCAAACCACTATGCTCAATTAATATTTGACAAAAGAGGCATGAACATACAATGGAGTCAAGACAGTCTCTTCAATAAATGGTGTTGGGAAAATTGGACAGATACATGCAAAAAAATGAAACTAGACCACCAACTTACACCATACACAAAAATAAACTCAAAATGGATACAGGACTTAAACATAAGACGGGAAACCATAAAAATACTAGAGGAATCCACAGGCAGAGAAATCTCAGACATATGCCAAAGCAATTTCTTCACCAATACTGCTCCTAGGGCAATGGAAACTAAAGAGAAAATAAACAAATGGGACTACATCAAAATAAAGAGCTTTTTCACAGCAAAAGAAACAATAAACAAAACAACAAGAAAGCCCACTGTATGGGAGAACATATTTGCAAATGTTATCACTGATAAAGGTTTAATCTCCAACATCTTCAGGAAACTTATACAACTTAATAAAAGGAAGAGAAATGATCCAATAAAAAAATGGGCAACAGACCTAAATAGAATCTTTTCTAAAGAAGACAGAAGGAAGGCCAAGAGACATATGAAAACATGCTCAACGTCACTAATTATCTGAGAGATGCAAATCAAAATGACAATGCGGTACCATCTCACACCTGTCAGAATGGCAATCATCAACAAATCAACAAATGACAAGTGCTGTTGAGGATTCGGAGAAAAAGGAACCCTCATGCACTGCTAGTGGGAATGCAGACTGGTGCAGCCACTGTGGAGAACAGTATGGAATTTCCTTAAAAAACTAAAAATGGAACTCCCATTTGACCCAGTAATCCCACTTCTAGGAATATATTCCAAGAAACTAGAAACACCAATCAGAAAAAAATATATGCACCCCTATGTTCATAGCAGCACAATTCACCATAGCTAAGATATGGAAACAGCCTAAATGCCCTTCAGCAGATGAGTGGATTAGAAAACTATGGTACATATACACAATGGAATACTATGCTTCTATAAAAAAGAAAGAATTATTACCATTTGCAGCAGCATGGATGGAACTGGAGAGCATTATGCTAAGTGAAATAAGCCAGGCAATGAAATAAAAATACCACATGATCTCACTCATTTATGGAAAATAAAGAACACTATAATCTAATGAACAAAAAGGTGGATACAGAGACAGTAAAGCATCGAATGGACTGTCAAATTACAGGGGGAAGACTGGGGATGTTGGGGAGGGAGTGGGAAGAGATCAACCAAAGGACTTGTATGCATGCATATAAGCACAACCAATGGACACAAGACACTGGGGGTGGGTGGGATGAGGGCATGCGCCAAGAGGTAGGGGAGGCTGGGGGAAGGTCAATGTGGGGGGGGGGGGGGGAAGGAGATATATGTACTACTATATGTAATACTTTAAACAATAAAAAAGAAAAAAAAAGTTCTAAGGCCCTTATAGGCTGATGAGATAGAACAATGAAAAGATTTTAAAATCATAAAGATGAAGAAAAGAGCATATAACACTTCGAAGAATAAACCCCTTCACCAATCACACACACACACATACACACACAAACTAAAAAGCTGTCTATTTCCTTTTACAGACAAAAAACACTGAAGAAAGAACAACCTAGTAGGAAAAAAAAATTATGAAATGCTGTGCCCAGAGTTTTCACAGAAAATCTTAGCAGCATCTGTGAGTCTCTGAGGAACCAGAAGATGGCATGTCCGCCATAGTTGCCAGAGAAGAGTCAAGAGATGCTCAGGGTAAGACATTCAACCTCAAGAGCCTAAGTTTTGGGGGTAAATGTCTACACTTCAGCCCAAGAAACAATTCACAACACAAAGGCCGTGCTGAATGAAGAGACAGCAGAGGCATGTGCGTCCTTTGCAATTCAGAAAACAAGCAGATCTTTTCAGTAATTGTATAAAGTTTGTTTCCTTAGCTGCCAAACACTTCATTCCCATTCCATTTTGTTAACGCTTGGCAAGACTTTGGTTAAGGATTTGGTCTAGGATATTTACCAAGTAACCAGAAAATCCAGGAAAGGGAGGTTTCCTTTGAAGCAAGAGGAAACAAATGTCACTGAGGAATGTTTCCATTGTTGTTTGAGGTATTAAGGGAAAAAGAAGTCAACACTCATTCTACTCATTACAAGTAAAATTTCCTTTCCAACATAAAAATAATTCCTGACTTTCATTAATAATTCCAAAGATGGACCTGATGCCTTTTACTTCTTACAGTCTCCTCAGTAGCTTCAGGATTCCCTGCTTGATCTCCTTGGTTCTCACGCCATAAACAATGGGGTTCAGAGCTGGGGGGATCAGGTGGTGCAGGATGTTGAGCAGGATTGGGACATCTGGGGGGATTCTCTTCCTGGCCAGGTTAGTGATGACCAGAACCAGCAGAACTGTGCTGAAGAACAGGATGAGGATGAAGTGAGAACCACATGTGCTCAAAGCCTTGGTTGCAGCACCCTCAGCCTTGATCCTTAGCACAGCTTTCAGGATGAAGGCATAGGAGAGAACAATAAAAATGAGGTCAGAGCCCAGTAAGGTCCAGCCTGTCACAAACTGGTAGAGCCGGTTGAAGGTGATGTCATCACAGGAGAGTTTGGACACAGACAGGTTAGTGCAGATGCAGTTCTTGATGATGTTCTCTGCACAGTATCTGAGTCGGGAAGAAAGAATTGGAACAGGTAGAGAAAAGAGAGCATTCCGGGCCACAACAAATACGGCAGCCCTAGCCACAAACTGGTCAGTGATGATGGATGGGTACCGTAGTGGGTGGCAGATGGCCACGTAGCGGTCATAGGCCATGACCATGAATGTGCAGGACTCCATGGTCAAGAAACTATTCATGATGAACATCTGGAGGAAGCAGGCAGAGAAGCTGATGGACCTGAGGTCAAACCAGAAGATGGCCAGGACCTTGGGGATGACGGTGAGGCAGAGCACAATGTCTAATAGTGAGAGCAGACTGAGCAAGTAGTACATGGGTTGGTGCAGAGAGGCCTCCAGCTGGATGGTGATCAGAAGAATACCATTGGCCCCCATGGCCAGGAGAAAGAGGAGGCTGAGCGGCAGGGACAACCAGTACTGCCAACTCTGGTAGTTAGGGAAGCAGATGAGGAGGAATTCGGAGACTGGAGCAGTGGTGTAGTTTCTGGGTGATGCCATGTAAAGGATCCTGTACAAGCTAGAAATTCAGAGTCCCTGAAAATAAGAACAGAATATATCACAGTTGAAAGTATATATTCTAGATTCAGTAGAACTCAGTGTCCATTAAGAACTCAGTTTCTTAACTTGTCCCAAAGGATTTTTTATTTATTTATTTTTCTTTATGACAAATGTAGCAATATTTATTTAACCAATCCCCTTGCTATACATTTAGTTTGTTTTCCAGATTATCCCTGTTCCTATAGAGTTTGAAATCATCATCATCATCAATCTTCACTGGCATTTAACTGAACACTTGTCATGTGCTAGGCATTATGCAGAATGTATATATTCACAATCTCACTTTATACTTTTTAAAAACACTTAAGAATAATTAATACTGTTATACTAATATCACAGAAAATGAAAGGGTATAGATAAAAAGGAGTGGAGTAGTTTGAACAAAATCAGGAGATCCAGTAAGTTGTGAAGAACCAGGGAATCTGACTCTAGTGTCCATGCTTCCAGCCGCCACACAAGATTTACACTCAACCAGAATAATTCCTTCCTTCAGTGTAGAAGAGATAGCTGTATGGGGAGCTCTGCTACCCAACTCCATACAATTGGACAGAACTCAACATTGGGATTCTGTATTTTCACTCATCAGGAAATACTGGGTTAGAGATAGAGCAGCCCTTGATCTCACCCAAAGGCAGTAATTTCTTTCAGCCCCAAAGAGGGTTTTGATTTAAAGGCATAGAGTTTATCATTCTCTTACTGGATTATGTGTTGTTGTTTATCTTTTTTGAAGGTTCAAGAGTATCTTCTTTGGATCCTTTAGTCAGTACTGAAAGATACAGGAGGAGGTTCATCAAAGGCAGAATGGAAGCTAGTTAGTAGTGAGTGTAGGCATATAAACTAAGGTGACCAGACGTCCCGCTTTTGGCGGGACAGTCCCGATTTTTAACAATTTGTCCCGCGTCCCACGGCGGTTTAAAAAAGTCCCGATTTTTGGAAAGAATGCACGACAAGCTAGGGAACGGCGGGAGAACGGGAAGGGAATATACGGTTTTCGGCGGCCATGTGGCTATTTAGCCAGGATATGAGTTTTAGATTATTTTTGTTAATTTTATAGTGTTAAACTTTAATAATAACAAATAATTGTTGAGAACTGATTATCGAGAACTGCTTATCAAAGTTCGCATTGTTGATCAGTTGTTAGAATTCAACCACCATTGTTTGGACTTAATGAACAATGGCATTTTTTGGGATTGGCAACGACAAAAACATTTTGTAACTGTCTCTCAGACGATACACATCGTACTGCGTGCTAGTAAGCTAGTTAAACAAGTGATGTCATTACAAATCAGCTATTCAGATAATTTAGGTAAGTAATTTATTTATTTCATAAATACATAAATTTTCTTGAACTTAGCAGACAGTACTCATATTATTTATATTTTATAGTGGCGGCAAAAAGTCTAGCGCCGGCCTTGAAAGTGACACTTATGACTTACTTTACGGCAAATTCATGACTTTTTAAATAACAACAGCAATCTACTAAAAAAAATTCACTCAAATGAGAAATATGCCAAAGAATAAAATAATACTATACATAATTTTTATTTATTATATTTGTAAATTATACTTATGTTGAAACTTAAAAATATATATTACAATACTATTTTTGCGTTCTATGAAAATTTTTGTTGCTCCATATAGACCAAATTTTTAATCAAGAACCCCCACCCCCACCCCCACTCCCGGTCAATGGTGTCCCGCTTTACCAATGTTAAAATCTGGTCACCTTAATATAAACCTACATAGGGATTCATTTGCTATATGTGGTAAGCAAAACTGTATATGATTCCTTGGGGCCAGGATCCAATTTCCCTAGCCTGTGGAATCTGTGTTCTGTAAACTTGTCAGCTTTGATTCCAGGTGTCTCTTTAGTTGGGTGCTATCTTATTTTCCTTACTGCTAAACAGAGAACAGGTGACCAAGTGCTAGAGAGGGTAATAGTAATGGCTGTTACATCAAAAAATCAGGAAAAAGCCCAGGATTTATGGCAGGTAGAGAGTGAGCCCAGGAGGCATATAATCAGTATAGTTGGGATTACTGATCCTGCTCACCCATCTCATCTGATAGTCTCCTCCAGGAGATAAAGTATGTCTGAGAAAGTATCAGACTTCAGCTGCCAGAGAAGGTAAGACCCAAGGCCTTTCATTTTTAACATCCCATACTCTCCAAAACAGTACACACACACACACACACACACACACACACACACACACACACACACCTTTCTACCCATTGTGGGGCTTTAAGAAACCAAGGATTCAAAGGTTAAAGGTGGGGCTTTAAGAAACCGAGGATTTGAAGGTTAAAGCTGGAGTAGGGACAAGTATATGTCAGTTCTGTCCTGTTGTTTCATATGTGATTAGGAAAATGACCCTCATTGAGAATCAGAGAAATAAGGATAAAAAGCATACCTGCTTTTCTGAAAGCATATCTTCCTTTCCAATAATCTCAAGTTCAGGACCAGAGAGTGACTTGATCTATTTGAACAAGTGAGAAAATAGTCAGTGCCTTCCCTGTACCTGGTCTTAATGTTAGGCATACAAATATGCATCATGGATTTAGCAAATATCTCCTGAGAACTTAATAGAGAAAATTTTTTAAAAGCACTTATAATGCAGTATAAATGTTGCCCTACTAAAGGTGATCTTACAGTAAGAAAGGGACATACATACAGATAAATAAAGCAATGTGCTGTGGTTAAAAAGTTGGCTTCAGCCCAGCCAGTGTGGCTCAGTGATTGAGTATCAACCTATGAACCAGGAGGTTGCAGTTCAATTCCCCTTCAGGGCACATGCTCAGGTTGCGTGCTCAGGGTTGCGGGCTGAGGGATGTGGGCACAATCCCCAGTGGGGGATGTGCAGGAGGCAGCCAATCAATGATTCTCTCTCATCATTGATATTTCTATCTCTCTCCCCCTCTCCCTTTTTCTCTGAAATCAATAAAAATATTTTAACATATTTTTATTGATTTTAAAGAGGAAGGGAGAGGGAACAAAGGGGAATCACACAGAAGGTAGGGACTCTCTTTTTGGTGAGTTCTGAATAGTTCAAAAGAGAAGTGATTATAATCTGAACAAAGCCCATGCAAGTGAAAAAGAAAGGTTATATCTGAGGGATGGGAGGACCACAGAATTTAGCGTAAATGAAGATTAAAGGGGCAGAGAGAGACTGGAGTCAAGAATGTCACTGAGGATCTCTAAAACATATTTAAAGAATCTTTATTAACTGATACAGGGAAGACATGTCATTTTCAGACCTATATAGCACAGACATATTCTCTCAGGCAGTTATATACTTTTAGCTCTGTTTTGTAGTTCCTTTTAAATTCCTTAATAGGTGAACCATTTTTCTTCTCAGACTGTATACTCCTCAGTAAAACTGAGCCTCCTAATCTGAGAAATGAGGAATTGTTGGCTATGTGGGCATTGTTTTGATCTCCAATATTCAATGCTATTAGTTTGCATTCATGGGCTGATATTCACAAAGAAGTTGTTATAATGGTTCCTTGTTCTAAGCACTCATGAGCAAAACATAGTCTCTCATTGTAAAATATTGACAGTCTGGGAAGGTCAGACAAGTATTGAGGTAGCTAAAATTACAACAGAAGATTCAAGCCCAGCTATGATTGCCTAAAAAAGGAGTGATCACCTTGGCTGATCACCTTGGGTCAGAAGGAAGACTATGACACAACCAGATACAGAGGCTTGACCTCCTAGCCATGTGGGTGGTAGTCTTTGAGTCTACCGACGTTTTGGACACACAACCCTTTATTATCGCAGAATGACTCAGCCTCAGCTCTAAATGAAATAACAGCTTTAGGTCACGCTTACACCAAGATCTACTAGTAAGTGTCTTGGCAGCTTTGACATCTGCACCCTATTAAAAGAGTTCTATCTTCTATGTATAATTAGGTTCCCAAATTCCACTTCTTTCTCACAGTTTTCCTGGACCTAACTTAAGACTCACCGTCTTCAGAAGCCTGCACAATTGCTGTTTCTGTCTGGTAGAAAAAGCACTGAAACTGGCCCTCCAAAGACTCCAGAAGCTGTTTTAAGGGCCCTGGCTCCACTATGCCTCTTCCCTCTCCATTACTCCCAGGACATGTGCTCTTGTTAGGAACCTGTACCCTGAATCTCTGGTCTATTTCTCAAGAGAGTATACTATAAAAAGCTTAATTCAGCATTGTGAATAGAGTGAGGGAGGAGAGATCAAAAGCTCTTGGGGGCCCTAATCGGTTTGGCTCAGTGGATAGAGCATCCGCCTGCAGACTCAAGGGTCCCAGGTTCGATTCCGGTCAAGGGCATGTACCTTGGTTGCGGGCACATCCCCAGTACGTAGTGTGCAAGAGGCAGCTGAATCGATGTTTCTCTCTCATCGATATTTCTAACTCTCTATCCCTCTCCTTTCCTCTCTTTTAAAAAAAAAGAAGTCAATAAAAAAAAACCCTTGGGGAATCTAAATAAAGAAAAAGAAACTCTGGGTAAAGAAGGGGGGAAATCGAGTAATGAGGATCTCCTCGGGAAAAAATTCTACGTGGGTAAGAACTGGAATAACCTATTCTCAGCCCTGTAGCTCTGTACAGGGAAATGATAGAGGAACATCCCCAGCAATCAGAGGAACATGCATCTCAACGGACAAGGCAGGCAGGGAGCACTTTCCCTCTGAGCCCTTCTCCTGCAATGGGAACATTAGTAGTCTGGACCCAAGTAAATCCCTGGGAGTGACCTCGTTTATCATATGGTCTTATGTCTAAATGTTACCTTTTTGTCTAAAGTCTGCTTCCTAAGTATAGTTGTAGAAAGTGCCGCTGTTAACCATATTCACCTTCCACAGAGCATCACTCAGCATTGATTCCTTGGGAAAACAGTGGAATTGTCACCAGCACAGCCACCACTCTAAACTGATGCACAATAGGACCTGGAAAATAGCCTCTCCTGTGAAGGTCTCCAGATGCGTCTTAGAACAGGGATACTCAGACTAAATGTAGGCTCTTTGGGTCTTTGAGCACAGGAATCCTGGAGAGAAGCAAGTAAGTGGACTCAGGTTCTAGGTCTTACACTTTCCTACCTACACTTTCCCATTCCCTCCGTTCATTAACTCCTTTCCTGTCCTACCTTGGGACCTGGAGGTTCTGAGTGCAACAGCAATGACCTTGGCAGCATCAAATAAAGTTGATCAATGAAGAAAATGATTACATGAGTCAATCATCATCCAATAAAAGTATGTTGCCAGAGCATGCAGTTTATACTGGGCAAAATATCCTAGTCCTCAAGGTTTCTTATAAGTAAACAATCCCTCTCCACTCTCAAATTACAGGGCTGTGTCAGAGACAACTGGAGGCATAAGAGAAATGATATATAATAAAACTAATTTTGCCATAGGCTAATTGATATAAACAAAGATAAGTTTCTACGGCATATTCCTGGTCTCAGAAATATCACCAAACTTCTAAATAAAGACCCCAAACACTTATTATGTTGAACATTGAAATAAATGTGAGCTATACATACATTTTTTTAAAAATTAATAGAAATAAGTAAGATAATTCTTTTCAAACCCACTATTTCAGTCCGTGGTGGGGAGTGGCTGGAGCCTATCCCAGAAGCTCAGGTTACAGAGTGGAAGCCACCCTGGACCGGACACCCTTCCATCAAGGGCACACGCACACTCACTCAGATGGCACAGTTTACCCACATCAACTCATCTAGCATGCACATCGTGAGGATATGGGAGGAAGCTAGAGTACCTGGAGAAAACCCATGCAGACATAGGGAGAGCATGTGAACTCCACACTTACAGTGGTCCAGGCCACAGTAAATTTTTTTCCTCATCAACATTATAATGAAACAATGTTGAACAAAATGATATTATTTGAGGACCTCTGTATATGTCATATACAACATACAGTATATATAATATATACTAGTAAATATGTACATATACATGTCTTATGTATGTGTATATACTGTATATCTCCACAGCTTTCTTGCATCTATTGTTGCTGTTGAAAATATGCTGTCAGTAAAATTGCTGTTCCTTTGTAAGTTATGTATCACCTCTGTGGGTCTTTTTAGGACATTTTGTCCTTGGGGTTTTAGAATGTTAGCAAATGTGCATAGATTTTTCAACATTATTCTGTTTATGATTAATTACGCTTCTTGAGTCTGGTAGAAATATAATTTAGCCATTGTTTGAATAGTCCTCTTCCCCTATTTTCTATATTCCAATTAAGAGTATATTCGGCCTTTTCAGTCAATTGTCTTTATTTTTTCACTTCTATTTCACATTTCATTCTCTTTCAAATTGCACTGCTTTTAGATTAAGCTCTTCAACTTTCGCTCCATTTGACCTATTCTCAACTCAGCTTTGTCAATCTTTTGTAATATGTTATTCTTTTGTTTATGTCAGTTTCTTGTAACTTAGAAGCCATTGCCTAATCCAAAGTCATGAAGATTTATCCCCATGTTTTCTCCTAAGAGTTTTATAGTTTTAACTCTTACATTTAGGTTTACATACATCTTAAAATTAATTTTTGCATATAGTGTGATTTCATTTATTTCTTATAGTAGCATTTTATAGATTTGAACTGACTTTTTTCTATTCCTTTTAACTTTGATGATAGAGTTTCTAGTTCAAGAGCACCCTTTCCTGTCATCATGAAGATCAGTTTATTTAAAGAATAATAACGTTGCTGGGAGCGCAGGGAGAGGTTGCCCTGTGATCTTCTATTTCTTTAGGATCTTGAACCTCCCACTTCGTTCCTCTTTTCTTTTTATTACCACATCTCTAAAGAGGCACCTTTTTCCTGATCTCCGCCTAACTGCTCCCCTGCTGGCCCGATTGCCCCTAACTGCCCTCCCCTGCTGGCCCGGTCACCCCTAACTTCCCTCCCTTGCCAGCATGGTTGCCCTAACTGCCCTCCCCTGCTGTCCTGATTGCCCCCATCTGCCCTCCCCTGCTGGCCTGGTCGCCCCTAACTGCCCTCCCCTGCAAGCCTGGTCCCCCCCAACTGCCCTCCCCTGCAGGCCTGGTCGCTACCAACTGCCCTCCCCTGCTGGGCATCTTGTGGCAGCCATCTTGTGTCCACATGGGGGCAGCCATCTTTGACCACATGGGGGCGGCCATCTTGTGTGTTGGAGTGACAGTCAATTTGCATATTACTCTTTTATTAGGTAGGATTTTTATTGATTTCAGAGAGGAATGGAGAAGGAGAGAGATAGAAACATCAGTGATGAAAGAGTGTCATTGAACAGCTGCCTCCTGCATGTCCCACAATGGGGACTGAGCCCACAACCCAGGCATGTGCCCTAACCAGGAATCAAACCCAGACCTCCTGGTTTATAGGTGGACACTCAACCACTGAGCCATGCCATCCAGACAAGAGATACTATTTTTTTTAAAGTGCTTATATAGAGTCCCTCAACAACACTTTACTCTCTTAAGACTGTGTCCTTGAAACAGCCTTTAGTGTGTGAATGGTAGGTGGAAGTACATTTCACCTCCCAAGAACAGGGCAGTGGATGAGAAGTCTCTGATTACCCAGGTCAAGCTTCTTGGTCACTGTAATCACGTTCTGTCAATGATCCTCAACAGTGCATATATGTGTGAGTGCAGTTGTTACTGTGATTTTGCACTTTGGCTATTATGTTCCTAACTGGTTTTATTGTCATAAGATATATCTGGGTTTTTAAACGACAACACTGAAGATCTTGTTAATAGCAAATTTTTCAGACTATTCTGTCAATATTTTAGGAAGAATAGTATATTTCTTGCAAATAGTAATTAATTTTAATTTTTATATATGTGTCCTTTATTTACTAGTTCAATTTTATTGTATCAAGTTGATATAATAATACTTTAGTAAATAATTTCAAGAAGTTGATTAGAATAAAACAACTTATTTCTGATTTTAATAGCAATTATATACTTAAAAAGGAAGAATTATTCTTCCATGTTAATAAACTGGCTTTTAATTTTTGTTCTATACATTTTTTAAAATAATTCATTTTTTAACTTTTTCACTAGCCTCAAAATTTATGGAGTTTGTTCTGTAATATTTAAACATTAATTTATTGCATTACTTATTATTGATCCAATGGATTTAATTTCTATATTTTCTCATATTAAAACATTATTTTTCTCTGTAATTATTCAATATAGGTTTAGAACTTGGAATGTAAAACTAGAGAGAGACTAAGTTGCTACATGATATTAATGAAAAAAGTTATCATGTTGAAGTCACAATTTTCTCATCTTAAATATGGAGATATTAAACCTTCTGACAGAGGGTTGTTGAAAGGATAAAATCACTTTTACTTTTTCATTAAACAAACATTTGTCCTTTTTGTACAAAACACTATACTACATGTTAGAAATAATGTACATCAAAGAATGGTTTCTCCCACCTTAGAGAAAGAAACCAAACTGAGCATAAAGTTACGCCAAGAATTACACTAGCAAGAGTAATAATGTCATTGTTGAATCCTTAATATGCATTATTATTAGAGTTATTACCCGATATTTTATTTTATTTTCATAATGAACTAATGGAATACATATTATAGTCGACAACTATATTAACAATTTCTAATAAGGAATCAAAAAATGTTATAGCTGGAAATGTGCCCCCAAAAAAGATATGTTGAAGTCCTAATCCCAGATAACTATGAATGCAACCTTATTTAGAAGTAGGGATTTTGTAGATGTAATCAAGTTAAGAGCTACCAGTTAACAAAAAGATTAATGAACTTCATTTCAACCACACCCTGTTTGTATATCCCAAGTTTAAAATGTGTGTTTGGGAAGATGATTATCAGACTCTATTTTTGGCAAGTCCTGGCCTTTGTTTTTTATCTCCTCATGCCTGGAAGTTGCCAAATTTTTGATCCATTTCATACTGATTTCTTCATGATTGGCAAAGTCCTCAGAGCTGAAGTAGCTTTAAATCCTGAGTTTATCTCTCAGGATAACCTTCTCTAGTTTTGACTTTCATTCTTAACTCTTGTGTTTTTAAAAGTATGTTTCTATTTTATTAGTTCAAGCAAATTTTTAGTGATAATTTAGCTGGGTAAATGTTTGAATATTGACAAGTATTTTATGCATATATAAATAGAGTAATACATATAATATACTAGATGCCTGGTGCATGAAAATTCATGCACTGGAGCAGGGGTCCCTCAGCCCAGCCTGCCCCCTCTCACAGTCCGGGAGCCCTCAGGGGCGGGAAGCGACCTGGTGATCAGGGGAAGGCGATGTCCCCATCATACCTCTGCTGCTGCCACTGCTGGCAGCACAAGCCTCGGCCAGCCCTGGTTACCTGAGCCTCAGGCAGCCCTGGGTGGCTGGGCAGCCACCATCTGAGGCTTGCCTGTGCCTCAGGCATCAGTTGGGCAGCCACCATCCAAAGCTTGCCTGCACCTCGGGCCAAGGGACCTGGGTGACTCAGGAGGCAGGCGCGCGAAGCAGCCAGACCCACCTGCCGCCCCAGCGGGGCTGAGGGGACTGGGGGCCGCCATCTTGTGGCTGTGGGTGCCGCCATCTTTGAGGGTGTTGCAGTCAATTATCATATTCCCTCCTTATTGGCTGTGGGCAACACCATCTTTGTGAGAGTGTGATGGTCAATTAGCATATTCCCTCTTTATTAGATAGGATATGTTATACATATGATTTTATGTCATATATACGTACTTCTACAGTTTTTTGATACATATTGTTGCTGTTGAGAATATACTGTCAGTTCGATTGTCATTCCAATGTAGGTAATGTATTGCCTCTCTGGCTCTCTTAGAACTTGTTGTCTTTGAGGTTTTAGAATGTTCGCAAATGTGTATAGATATTTTTTTTATTATTCTGCTCATGATTAATTAAGCTTCTTGAGTCTGAAGATAATTCAGTCATTATTCCTTTGAATATTTCTTTACCCTCTCGTTTTCTATATTCTTTTGTAGAAATCCAGCTTGGGGTATATTGAGCCTTCTTATTAAATTCTCTTTACCCTTTCACCTTTATTTCATCTTCTACTCTCTTTCATTGTACTGCTTTCAAATTAAGCTCTTCAACTTTAGCTCCATTTGACCAATTCTCAACTCAGCTGTGTCAATTTGATGCTATTTTTCTTTATATCCATGACTAATCCTACATTTTTCAGAAGGTATTGTTCTTTTTTTCAAATATACCTGGTTTTCTGATAGATTAATCCTCCATTCTGATGTTTTTGGACTCCATCTTTTGTTTCTTTGGCCATTGTAAACATAGTTGTTATAACATGTTAGATAATTTTTTTTATGGCCTAAGCCCATTTTATTGACTTTCTTTCATAATTCTTCCACCAAAGACCTAAGTTAAAATCAAGTCCCTAGCAAAACAGTGTGACCCCTTCCTCTTTCCCCAGAGCCCTCCACCCCTCCCCATGTTTGTAAGGGTGGAGGGCTAGCTATTTTCATCCCCCACCAAACCTCAAAAGAAAAAGACCTACTGCCTAGCAAACCCTGCCCCTTGGCGCCACCCTCCACGGAGTTGATCCTGGTTGCAGGAGTCTGTGGTAAGAACTTGGGATCCAGCTGGAGTTCTAAACCCCAGGAGGCATGGCCAAGGTACAATCCCTGACCACTTGGTAATCTGGCTCAGAGCCCCCTAGCAACACTGTTGTGCCAAGCATCTAATTCCCAGAGGCCCAGCTGCATACTTTCAGGGCAGGGAGGATTCAAGAATGGGTCTTATCCGGGAGCTGGTGCAGGTAAATGCAGTCACACTTCAAGTGACAGAAAAAGACTAATCTAGAATGTCTTTGAGTAACAAAAACTCAGAAACCAGCCCTGAGAAGAGATGAGATTGTATGTATAGCTGCCCATGTCAAGTCTGATATCTTTAGGAAGACACCATTATGTAGGAAAGGAGTGGAATGGGGGAAGAGAAAAGACAATACAAAATTTTTAAAATTATGCCTAATTAAATTCTTTGGGTGTGTGTTTTGTGTAGGTCTCAGCCTACAAATAGTGATGTTATTGGCTAGAAATGCCTAGAGCCACTCACCTGGGCAGAAAGGCCCTCAGACATTTTCCCAACTGGAGCCACTATTGAGGCTGGTCCAGCCCTTGTAGTTCTTTTTATGATTATAAAATGTACTTCGGCAACAATTGCCAGGAAGCTGAAAAAAATGAAGTTTATTACTCATAAGTCTTGCAGGGTACAGAGGACACATGGGGCCACACAGCAAGGTTGGGGGTACAGAGAAAAAGAGAGAACAGCCCGGCTATGGTGGCTCAGTGGTTGAGCATCCACCTATGAACCAAGAGGTCATGGTTCAATTCACAGTCAGGTCACATGCCTGGATTGTGAGCTCAATCCCAATGGGGGCACTTATAGGAGGCAGCCAATCAATGATTCTCTCTCATCATTGATGTTTCTATCTCTCTCTCCCTCTCCTTTCCTCTCTGAAATCAATTTAAAAAAAACAAACATTTTTTTAAAGAGCGAGAGAACAAACCTGGAGTTCTGTCTTTATTGGGATCGAGGGTGAAGTACCCAAGGTTTTATGGGTTCACTCTTCATTGGTGAATTTAAAATGTAGGAGTGGAAATTAACTGCAGGGGAAAAAAAAAGTAGGGTCACACAAAAGATCAGTCAACTAGGTCTATGGGAGCTTCCTAAAGTAGCTAACTTAATAGGTGGCTCTTTATCTAAATGTGTAACTGGTAATGAGTTTATTTGAGATGGATATCTTTTGTGTTTGAAGTGAATGCTTCAGCAACCAAAAGCTTCATGTCAGACACATTACAATCACAAAAGCTAAATTGTCAAGTGTTTACACTACAGTGTAATTACTAGCACATGGAACTGACCTAACACAACTAGATAAAAACCTGTTAGGTGTTTGAGGGGGTTCATTGCCAAAGAAACATGAGCATGGTTTTTAAAGAAGGTTTTTTTATTATGAATTGAAATAATTTTATTTTTTAAAATATATTGCTATTGATTTCAGAGAGGAAGGGAGAGGGAGGATAGAAACATCAATGATGAAAGAGAATCATTGATCAGCTGCCTCCTGCACACCCCCCACTGGGGATCAGGCCTGAACCAGGAACAGAACCGTGACCTCCTGGTTTGTAAGTCAACACTCAACCACTGAGCCACGCTGCCGCCGGCTGAACTAATGATTGATCCTAATAGTTTACAACGGGAAATAGGCTCCAAATGTAGCTTCTGCAAATGAAGTCATGTGGTCCAATGCCTACTTCACTTAATGTCAACTGGGGACACTGAAGAAGGTACAACCCCCCAAAGTCAGAACAAGGGAACAGAGAAGACAATGGCCAGGAGAGTTCCTCCGGAGAACATAACCAGTGTCTAATCAGGGAACTTACCTGACTATCCTGAGGTAAAACTGTGTGATGCCTGCCCCCAAAGTATTCCAGCATTACCATTGACAAATTATTTCTAAATGAATTCTATGCTTCACTTCCAAATGGGAATCTTTATGGCTGGTCCCCAGTGTCTGCTCCATCTTAAATATGTAGTGGGAGGGGGAAGATGACTTGTCTAATAGGAATAACATCCGGACCCCATGGAGAAGACCACACCCCCAGAGATCTTGGACTTTGTGCTACACACAGGGACTAGATGAGAATTTGTATAGTCTGATTTGGGATGCAGTAACATATATTTTATATGCAAGATTCTTTCAGATTCTTTCTCCTAAGAAATGAATATTCAGGGACCTAGTGTCTCCTTTAGGCAGTTGGATCTATGTGAGGAATCTGGCAAATGGAATGATAGAGAAAATGATGTAAATCTCTGTAGATTGAGCCCTTAAAACCTTCCACACATTCCCTCCCTTTGCTTGTATGACATCCAGGTTCAGAAGCACCATTGGACATGGAGGATCCACGTATGGAAGAAGCACAAGTTCCTAAATATTAACATAAAATAAAGCCCCCATGCATTGGAATGGGGTATGGATGAGAAGTAAACTTTTACTGTGTTAACTTACTGTGATATCTTTGTTGTAGTAACTAACTTTATTTGAGGGTCTAATTCAATATATGGAGGGCTTTTATGTACAATGCCTTTGCTGCTATAAACCGTAGTAGGTAAAATTTCAGAAAACTACAAAGCTATCCAGTTGAAGTCTTAAAATGTAGCTCACTCCCTAAACAATGTAATTAGAAGAATAGATTTAGGTAGCAAACTTTCCTAATTTCTCATTCTTGATTCTAGTCTCTATTAGTTTGAATGACCATTAATAATTTATCTTTTTTTGCTGAGTTGTCTAATCTGCATAAGTGGGAATAACTATCCTTAATGGGCTATTTAGACCATAATCTCCCTGCAAGTAATTTACCTCTTGGTAATTATCTATGCTAATCACTACTATGTTCATATATAAACACTCAATATATATATATATATTCCGTAGCCAAATACAGCTCATACAACATCTTATTAAATACCAATATGCATTCTACCTTTTTGAATACTTGACTCATATCATTGATGATATTGACTCTTAAATGTCACTGGAGAAAAGAAAACCAGAGCATGAATTGTTATATATTTTATTTTTGAAATTGATCATTCAAATCTCCCTGTGCCTTAGGTTCAGGAAGTACAGTATGTTCTTCTTCAAGCTACTCACTACAACTCCCCCTAAGTGTTGGAGATCTCAGGAGTTTTCTCAATCCAGAATTGTCAGTCCTTTGAAACACCAAGCAGAGGTTGAGAACTGAATTCACTCCAGTGTTGCTATTTCCATTGATGGCCACAAAGAGGCACTGTTGATTTCCCTGCAATGAAGCTTTTATTTAACCCTGGCAGTAAAGCCAATATGTTCAGACTTCGTTGCCGCACAGACTTGCTGTCCCACACTGAGCATCTAATACTATATGCTTAGAACATATCCCAAAGCTCAATAGAGCTTCAGGATCACTATGTACTAAGAGACTCCCCTGATTCTATTTTACGATACATAGAAAACATAGTTTTGTTTGCTCAACAATATGTAGGTCTTTGTTTTGAGCAATGGTCACCAACACAGACTCTGTTTTTCCTCCAGATATTTAATTCCAGGGGACTTGTTGCTATCTCTTGTCAGTAGGTCTTGATTTAAATCTGCTCTTTTCCTGAATAGCAGCATACAGTGGTTTCAAATATTCTTCCTCAAAAGACTCTTGTGTTCATTGCAAATTTCTCATGCAAATGTGACTAGCCTGCAAACCAGCCAGTGAGGTGAATAAGCCACTCCCCTTTCCCTTCCTCATGTTCTTAATACACCCCCTTCCAGTACAATTGGACCATAGTCAGCTTATATTAGCAAAGTGACTCTTCACAGATTTTCTCAGTTAAGCTGACAAAACAACTGTACCCCATCAATTAATTTTTTTCTTTCAGTTTTATTGAGATGTAATGATATACAGCCCCTTATAAGTTTAAAGTGTACAGCATAATGATTTGACTTACATTTATTGTGAAGTGATTACCACAATTAGTTTAGTTAATATCCAACATCTCATACAAATACCAAAAAAAAAAAAAAAGATTTTTTCCCTTGTGATAAAAACTTTTAGGATTTACTCAGCTTTCCAATATACCATACACCAGTGCTAACTATAGTTATCGTGTTGTAAATTACTTCCCCAATACTTATAACTGGAAGTTTGTACCTTTTATACCCTACCAATTTAAAATGCCTGTAGTGTATGATAGTTCGTTGTATCCACTCAAGACAGTGTTCAAAGATTTCTACCAAAGCTCATTTTTAATGCGATGGGAACTTTACGGCAAAGTTCTGTTTGCCCTTCAATATCTGGCTTCTTGAGTAATCCTGTTTCCCCATCACCTTTACCTGGTATGGATTCACCCCAAAACCTGTCTTAGGACCATTGTGACCAGTTTCTTCGCCATTCTGTGAGAAACAATGGTCTTAACTTCTCCCCCATCAGAACCAGAGCAGAGAGCCAACCTTAAGGATGCAGCTTGTCTATTCCTTATATTTAGGGCTCTACTACTATGAAACTAGAGACCCATTGAAAATACTATTTGTCAAGCCTTCACTTAGCCATTTCAGTATGGTAAGTAAGGGAGTGTTTACTGAGCCCCTCAATGGGCCAAAATTGTGCTAGTTACTATGATGAATGACAACAGGTATGCTAGTCTCTGTATATTTTACCAATCCCTACAACAAGTTGGTAGTTTCCATTCTTGTGTATACCCAGTTTGAGTAAACTTCTCATAATTATGTTGGCTATTTGAATTAATCTAGAGAAGCCATATTCAGGAATTAGGATCTATATTTTGATCAACTAACAAACTCTTCTTTGAGTCCCTTCTGGGTTTGCATGGAGGTGAAAGCATAGCAGAGTTAGAGAAAGCACTCCTAGAAAGACCCACAGAGGGGACCAAATGTGTGAAAATATTACCTGACCACATGTATCATATTTCTATGAATTCTGTCCTCTCTGGTGGATTTAAAAAAACAACAACAACAAACAACTCATTTTATAATCATCCACAGAAGGCTCTTATGAAAATTAAAGATTATCATGCACAGACACTGATAGTTTACAAGTGCTCAAAACACTGGAGCTTTTTATTTTATTGTGATTACTGTCCTTACTTGCTATCAATATATAAGGATACTAAGATTATTAGTATTATTTTGAGCAATCAATATTGAAATTGGCCATTCTGTCTTGGGAGGGACAATCGGAAGATGGTGGTGGATAAAACTCTTCTAGCAGCCAGGAAATGTAGAGAAGCCCTAGTAGAGAATTCTCTTCTTTATAAAAATGACAAGTACCAAGTCACACCTGTGGCTCTGGCTTGAGAAAATGAGAGCCAAGCCTGAGAGCATAAGAGTATTAAAAACCCCTTCTTGTAGGCAAATGGCTGTCATTTTCTGCCCTGCTGTTATTTGGATTTGGAGAACCTGGAGCCCACACGAGCAGTGAGTTGCAGTTACTCTACCTAATTGCTAGTGTGGGACAGTCAATCTCTATTCCTGCTGCCAACTTAATGCAAAATTCTTTCATAATTATGAAAGTTGCCCCTGTGACATTATGTTGTGTCTCTTTGTCTACCTGCAATGGAGGACTTGATTCTGTCTCCAGTTCCCTGGGATGCATTGTGCACTGCAGGGTGCTGTTACAGCTGTCATTCATGTCTTTCAAAGCTTTCAGACTCAACCAGGAGGAGCCATACAGTCATTAACTCCTGCCTCTCAGCCTTAAAGCCTCCCATTCACAGTCTGCTTTGTGATGCCCAGGTTGGCCTTAGCCCCAGCTCTAAGGGTACCTCCTCTGAGTTCCTGTGACATCAGTACCAGTTAGAGCCAGAGCTCATCCCCAGGGTGATGAGACCCATCAGTTCAATGGGGTCTATGTTCTAATGACCCAACTTCTTCCTAAGTGTAAGGTTCTTTCTGCAGGTACTATCTCCATGTTACGCCATCCTCTTTTTTTTTTTTTTTTTCTGTTTCAATTCTCCAATATCCATTTAACCAATTGCTTACATTAAATTTTCTAAAAACAATGGGTATGATATCTTCTCTCCTGACTTGCCCACTGTTATCCAGAAACCTGATATTATACCATGCCTTCCCACCTTCAGCTAGAGTGCTTGAGCAGAGTCAACAGATCAAATGAGACTAGATTTTCAGTTCACTGCATGGGTAACTCAAGCACATAGGGAAAGTGGCCAACTCACTGTTCTGGTCCATTTCTCTATTTTCCACCCCATCGGTATCCTCTCTCTCCACTTATATCCTCATTTTCAAGTCTCCCTGAAGGTAATAAGGTTGTGGAGGACAGAATAGAAAGCTGGTATTGTTTTATATCATTGTGAACACTCTTCTCCTGCGGTCCTGCAGATGGTTTCTTGGGCAGGACTCTGCTTTCTCTAAGAACACTCTGGCTCTCAAGGAAGTAGGTATAGGCAGGAAATACATATGGACAGCCAGAAGGACAATCACAGGCCAAAGGAGAGTAGGGTGGAAGACTGGTCTCCAGCTTCAATTGCACTTGAAGAAGCATTTCTGTAGAAAGAGCTTAGACTCTATAGCCTGGATTTTGATATCTACTCTATACCTCTCCAGATATGTGATCTTTGCCAGTTACCTCTCTTAAAAGCATTTTTTACTTTGTTAAATGTAAGTAATGATGCATGCAGGGGTGTTGTGAAAATGAAATTACTTAAATATGATTGCCTAGGCCGAAACCGGTTTGGCTCAGTGGATAGAGCGTCGGCCTGCGGACTCAAGGGTCCCAGGTTTGATTCCGGTCAAGGGCATGTACCTTGGTTGCAGGCACATCCCCAGTGGGGGGTGTGCAGGAGGCAGCTGGTCGATGTTTCTCTCTCATCGATGTTTCTAACTCTCTATCCCTCTCTCTTCCTCTCTGTAAAAAATCAATAAAAAATATTTTTAAAAAACCAAATAAAATAAATATGATTGCCTAGGCTCAAAGCAGTTACTCAATAAATATCTGTTTCTCCCTCTTGCCTAACGCCACCTGAACCAGGCAAAGAGGATAAAAAAGGTGTCTGGATCAGTTATGAAGTGAGCCTCCATGTGCATAATAAATTCTCACTCACAGGCGTTTCTAGGCATTTGCTACCTAGGCAAAACCACTAAGAAAAAAGGGGAGAAGAATTTAGACACCTTTTCTACATATTCACATTTATCTGTGCAGCAATTTCTGAATTCCTTGTTTTATCTCTTTGGTCCGAACCCCATATACAATGGGGTTCAAGGCAGGGGGTATGAGGTGATGAAGGACATTGAGCAGGATCAGGATGTCCATAGGAACCCTCTTTCTGGCCACATTTGTCAACACCACAACCAGCAGGATGGTGCTAAAAAAGAGGATGAGGATGAAGTGGGAGCTGCACGTGCTCAGGGCTTTGACTGCAGCCCCCTCGGCCTTGAATCTAAGCACAGCTCTTAGAATGAAGGTATAGGAGAGGAAGATAAGGATGAAATCTGAGCCCAGTAGGGTCCAACCAGCCACAAATTGGTAGAGTCTGTTCAGGGTGAAATTGTCGCAGGAGAGCCTGGACACAGACAGGTTGGCACAGATGCAGTTCTCGATGACATTTTTCCCACAATAATGGAGCTGGGCAGAGAGAATAGGAATGGGTGCAGTGAGAAGGGCATTTCGTGTGACAATAAAGACACTAGCCTTGGCCACAAATTGATCAGTGATGATGGATGGGTATCGTAGAGGGTGGCAGATGGCCACGTAGCGGTCATAGGCCATGACCATGAATGTGCAGGACTCCATGGGGAGGAAACTGTTCATGATGAACATCTGGAGGAAGCAGGCAGAGAAGCTGATGGACCTGAGGTCAAACCAGAAGATGGCCAGGACCTTAGGGATGACGGTGAGGCAGAGCACAATGTCCAGCAGAGAGAGGAGGCTGAGCAAGTAGTACATGGGCTCGTGCAGAGAGGCCTCCAGCCGGATGGTGATCAGAAGAATACCATTGGCCCCCATGGCCAAGAGGAAGAGGAGGCTGAGCGGCAGGGACAGCCAGTGCTGCCAACTCTGGTAGTTAGGGAAGCAGATGAGGAGGAATTCGGAGACCGGAGCAGTGGTGTAGTTTCTGGGTGAAGCCATTGAATTAATCTTGAGCTGAGAAGGCTGCTCTTAACTATTAGTACAGTCGGATGTAAGACATAATTTTTTTAAATTGACTTCAAAAGTATTCCTCTCACTTACTCTTTAGGAAGCTAATTATATATAGTAGACTTCCCAAATAAGGAAAATTCCGGTCAGTGTTTTATTTTGTTTTTAGTGCAATAATCAGGAATGGTTGAAATTCAAAATGTTATCTGCACATCCATACACATACCATGTTGGTAATATGCCATTTAAATTAGACAAAGAGTGAGTAGTTTAAAAGGAGGGTGAAGACCTTTTGAAAGATCTGAATATAGATAAAAAGGTATGTCACTTCCTTCCAAAAGAATTTTTTTTTCTTTTTCTTTTTCCTTTTGGTGGAGTGGTGAGACTTAACAAATAATGCTGTAGTCTATGGAGGAAAAAAATGAATCCGTGAAATAATTAGATTTGAAAAAAAAAGGATAATAAGGAATAATCTCACAGCATTAAGAGTGTGCAACAAGTTAGGTCAGCATGGTACCAGTGTAAGAAAAGCACAATGTTAATAGTATAAAGGAGAGAGGCTAAAAACATTCCTACTTTTTACAGTAATCTTATATATGATGAAGGAGGCAACTAACCTATAGTGAATAAGATGTTTTTGTAATGAATGTTATTTTAAATTTTTAGATAGGTGTTTTGAGATAATTGTTGACATTTCAGAGGAAAAAAGCATTATTTAGGTCCTCACCTACTACCATACACCAATATAAGTTGAGAGGGATAATATTGTTGTATCCCCTCCCCAAACTTATGATAAACTAGAAGAGAATATAAATTTGCTTAAATTCAACCTTTGCTAAAATCCCAATACTATTGGAATATAACCATTTCTTTTCCCAGAACTCTTAGAATAAGTCTAAAACAACAGGGAAGGCTGATTGCACTATAAATTTATAGTTACCAACTTCAGACAGGCCCACAATATTGCCTGCCCATCCTACAAAGCTTTCCTAATCAATTCTTCTCTCTTGCCAAAGCCCTTTTCAACCTTAATTCTTTTCAATCCTTGAACTCTTCTTCTCTTGGAAGGTGATATCAATTACTACCTCACAGAGAAAAGGGAATGTGCCCAGTGAGATTTTCTTCAACTTCCTAAGAGAAAATTTACAATTCTACTTTCACAGTCTCCCATTCTTTTATTGCTTACTTCCATCCTCAAAATGTTAAATCTTCCATCTCTACATTGACTCCTAGCCCTCCTCGCCTGTATTTGTACAGTCAATTGTGCATTCTAGTTCCCAATTTTGATTCATAGTTGCTTCTTTACTGAATCTGCCTTGTCTTTCAAACATTGTCAGTATCTTTCATCTTTAAATATAAAAATTTAAAAGCCTCTTTTTTGCCTTTCAGCTATTTCTTTCTTTTCTTTCCTTCATATCCAAACTTCTCACAGCACTGTTATACTTACCACCTCCATTTCCTCACTGCACATCCATTCTACAACTCACTTCCATGTGTCTTCTTTTCCATTAATTGCCACAAAACTGCTCTCAAAAAAATTACTTGTAGATTGCTGAATCTTGCTAAAACAATTGATCAACTCCTTTTCCTTGAAACATTCTCTTTGGCTTAGTTTGTATCCTGGTTTATCTCAGACCTCCTGGTCTCCATCTCATTTTTTCTGACTTGTCTTACATCCACTACCTTGGCATCAGTTTCAGGATTCAATCCTGAGTTCTCATTGATTTCCTTTTCTCATCTGTGCTAGTCTATTCTCCTCTTTATTCCACTTATTTTCTCTGCTCTGTGTCCTCAGACAATTACCACCATCTCTATGTTGATTATTACTGAATTATACCTCTAACTTTAATTCTTTAAAAGCCTACATGACATATTAACTTGGGTCTCTCAAAGATATTCAAAACTCATCAAGTCCAAAATTAACTCAAGATTTTTCTTCCAAACTTGGTCTTTTTTTAGCATCTCCTATCTCAGTGAATGGCATATAAATCTGGACTCCTCCACAAGCTAATGACTAGACATTTGAACATATTCTTCACCGTATGACCCAATACAAACCTACCATCAAGACCTGTCAAATTTCCCTTTTAATTAGCTCTTTAGCTCACTTACTTCTCTATCTCCACTGTCACCACCCAAGACTAAAGTACCATTATCTCTTAAATGAAATTACCTCCTAATGCATTCTAGGTTTCATTATAAAACTATTCCCTACATTGAAATTAGAGAAATATTTTAATATAGAAATCTGATCTTGCCACTCATCTGCTTAAAATATGTTATTGGTTTTTCATTGTTGATAGAATAATTTGAGCAATATTAGGTCACTGGAGGCCCAGTGCACGAGTGGGATCCTTAGGCCTGGCCAGCAATCAGGGCCGATCGGGGCCATTTCACCCAGTCCCGATCAGGGCCGGGCCAATCAAGGGCTGGGCCGATCAGTGCTTGCCAGCTGGGGGGAGGACCAACGAGAGGGACTGCGGGAGGTTGGCCGGCCGTGGGGAGGGACCGGGGGAGGTTGGCCAGGCACGGAAGGTTGGCTGTGGGAGCCCACTGTCCACCAGAGGGCAGGTCCTGCATTGAGTGTCTGCCCCCTCGTGGTCAGTGCGCATCATAGCAACTGGTCATTTCAGTTGTTCTGGTCGTTTGGTCATAACAGTCACTTAGGCTTTTATATATATAGATAGTATTTTGTTTCACCCTCACAGTTTATAGTTATACATGTGTGTGATAATTTGGTTAAATACATTTCCCCCCAAGTCCAATTATACATTTCATACCATGAAAGTAAGGGCCATTGGCACAATGCTTGGCATGAAGTGGTGCCCAAAAATATTTGTAGGATGAATTCTTTGCTAGTCCTATGAGCAGAGTGATAAAGTGATATAAAATAAAATATCCTAAATCAACCTGAGAAAAAAAGGAAAGCCTTCCTAAAGTTGCTAGCACCTTAGTTGAGTTTTGATGGATGTGGAAAACATAAATGTAGGTTGGATATTTCAGGTAGTATATGAAATGGATTGTGTAAAGGCATGGCAATGAGTTGGAGAAAAACTTTGGAGGGAAATTCTATGTAATATTTAATCTGGCTGGAGCCAAGAAGATGGGTAGTTGAAACAAAGAGCAGAAAGTTGAGTTTTATAAAAAGAGAGAAAGTCAGATCATGAAGGACCTTTGCTATGCTAAAGATTTTAGAATTAATTTTATAGATAAAGAGAAGACAAAAGTATTTCTAATAGAAGATAGATATGACTAGATAGGGGCTATGGGAATATGATTCTGGATGAAATGTTATGGATGGATTTGGGTAAAAAGAGAGCAGAAGCAGAAAGAAAGGATGATACAATAGTCCAGATGAGAAATAGTAAGCATCTGAACAAAGACTGAAGCACTGAGAATGGGAAAAAGGGGCATATTCCAGTGGTTAGGTAGACAGAGGATTCAGTGACAAATTAGTTATGGAAGAGAATAGGTGAGAAGCCCAGAGTGGTGCCCCGTTTTCCTACTTGAGTAAGTAAATAAAATCACTAAGATAAAACACAGGCAAATGAGCATGCTTAAAGAGCATGGGTTTATGTCAAAGCTGAGATATTTATAATCTCCACATAGAGATTTATCTTGGGCTGTCGGAAATGAAGAATTTGAACAGATTAGTAGGATCCTGGTTTAAGGTAAAAAATGAAAGAGCATCAGTACATGGCTGATGGAGTCAGAAAATTATAAGGCTGAGATTGAAATCCTGGAAAACAGCAACTTAAAAAGATTTTAAAAAAGAGAAACATAGGGACATAAATAGAGTCTAGAAAAGCATGAAGAAAATTAGAAGAATAAGGTGACCTACAAAAATTGAGGAGGAAATTAGTAGGAGTGAATGACCAACTTTTCAGTTAAGCAGACACTCGGGATAACATGAGAATAAGAATAGCTAATAAATTTTTTTTAATCCTCACGCAAGAATATGTTTTTATTGATTTTTTTAGAGAGAGAGAAAGAGCAAGAGAGAGAGATCAATATGAAAGAGAAACATTGATTGGTTGCCTCCCATATGCTCCCCAACCCACAACCTAGGTATGTGCCCTGTCCAGAAATAGAACCACCAACCTTTCGGTGTACAAGACAATGCTTCAACCAACTGAGCCACCCAGTCAGGGCTGAAGAGCTATTAAATTTTATTAAAAGGTTGTCATTAATAACCTGGACTTCATTGGACTGGTGACAGTAGAAACCAGAATGAAGGCAGTTGAAGAAGTATAAATAGGGAGGGTTGACTATGTAGCTAAAGAGCCTCATCTCAAACTTGTAAGTAAAGTGAAAAGCAAGACAAAAAAGAAACACACTGCTTCATGCTTATTTGTTTAAGGAAAGTATAAAATTCAGAAGGGAAGTAAGATCATTGGAGTAGTTAGTTCGTTAAGTAAGCAACTTCTATTATTGCTATAATTTTCTTTGTAACCCTTAACACATAGCTTTTGTACCTATCCCTATACCCCTATATGTAAGGACAACTAAAGTGCACTTTTCCATTTATACACCCTAATGTTCTCTAATATCTCAGAGATTCTTAATAAAAGTCCATTGAAAAATACTTTGAATTACTGTGCCTTGGTGTCTTATCTTGATGGGAAATTTCAAGAAGAGAATGTAAGAGGAGAGAATTAACCAGAGTTTCAGTGTGCTGAAGAGGACACTGAGGCAGGGAAAGAAGTTCTACTCAATACTACTAATGATGGTCCCTGTGGGCTTGTGTGGTGAGCTTCAAGGGTCAGGGAATGGCACAAAATGCGTGTTGGAACTTGGGGGCTTACCCATGCTGCTGCATGCAGGTGATCCTCAAGAGCCTGTCCTTGTTGATGGTAAAAACCTGGGATAGGGCTCTGACATAAGTCTTTTGCCCTTGCCCTAATAAAAACACAAAACAACTCTATGGTCCCCAATTATTTTGGTAAGAACTTTCTCAAATTTCTTTCAGTCCAAATAATTACCAACTTCTCCATACAAAATCTCCTCTCCCTGCATCCTCCTTGACCCATAGCTTCCCATATCCTATTTCCTCATCCCTGCCGAATGCCCTTCTGAGCACTTTGTCCTTTTCTAGTGTTGTTTCATATAATCTTCATAACTCTTATGCCCCTTCTCAAAGGCCAATTGCTAATCAATTCTCCTGTGTACCTGCTTCCAGTCATCATATTTTGGCCATTTACTTGTGGAAAGGCCAACCTCTATTACCTGAAGTTTATTAGCCCAGGACATTTGCCTTCAGCCAGCCAGCATTATCACTTTAGCTCCATGTCTATTAAAGTCCATTTCTTTACTGTTTAACATTGGAGAAGAGAAGGAAGGAAGGCAGACATAAGAAAATCTGAAATAGGAGAGAAGGAAAAGGGAACAGATTCCTGGATGTTCTAACAGGTGGAAGTGCATTCATGAACATCTATACTAATAAAAGGGTAATATGCTAATTAGAGTGGTTGTCTTCCAGACATCCTTCCAGACAAAGCCACAGTGCCTACAAGGGCCGAGGCTCAGGCAGCCATTATCAGCTGCGAAGCGCTGAGGCTCAGGCCAGCAGTGGCAGCAGCATTGGGGTTATGGGGGTGGTGCCTCCAGAGGGAGGCCAGACTGGGGGCCAAGGCACAGGCAGTGTGAGGTGATCAGGCTGATAGGGGAGGGCAAGGTAGGGGCAATCAGGCTGGCAGGAGATCAAGGTAGGGGTGAGCAGGCAGGCAGGCAGTGGGGTTAGGGGCAATCAGGCAGGCAGGCAGGTGAGTGGTTAGGAGCCAGTGGTTCCGGATTGTGAGAGGTATGTCCAACTGCTGGAAGTTGGACATCCCCTGAGGGGTCCCAGATTGAAGAGGGTGCAGATTGGGCTGAGGGGCACCCCCCCCCCCAGTGCACGAATTTCGTGCACCGGGCCTCTAGTTGACTGATAATGTGGTACATAGAGTAAAAGTTAACGCGGGGACTCTAAAACTGGATTGACAAAATCAACTGATATATCCATTGTCCAGGATATACCAGCCACTCTTTTAAGTGTACTCTATGTAGTAATTTATTTCATAGAAGTACAGTGTCAAGAGAAAAGTAGTTGAGAATCTTTCTCAACTCTGTTCTGGTTAGTTCACCTGGAGTATTCTATCCAATTCAGGACACTATGTATTAAGAAATTCCTTGTCAAACTGAGACATACCGGTAATCATGTTACAGGATGATACAAAGCATGGATTCCTTTTGGAGGGGTATTGTGGTAATTTTTAAATATATGAATGGGGAACTGGAGAAAAAAAGCAAAAGGAGAGAGGAGGAATCAGAGGAAAACTGAGTTTGGTGAAATATGAATGAGAGCTTTCTATCCATCTTAAGAAAAATTTTTCTCTCCAGTTTAAGCTGCTGTTGAGTGGAGGCTTCTTCATCAACATTTTTTTCTGAATTCAGATGCAGGTGTCCAGTGATATACTAAATGCATCATCTTGTATACTATATCCATTGTAGAATGTATAGACCTCCATTCTTTCCTGGTCAGAAAAGATGAAGCCCATTTCTCTCCTTGCACTAAGTCTCCTAACCAAGCAAGGAATGCAGAGGGGAAAAAGAAAGTAGAAGGCATCTTACAGGATTTTTGGATGCTGATACATCCAGAGTCACTATACCTCTCCTTCGACCTCCTCGTTGCCTTTTCTCCCTGTTTTTTGGAGCTTACCTATTAGAATAGAACCCCTGCCTGCTTTGTCACTCTTCCTATATAGATCCAATATAGCCTGTAATACCCTCCCTTGACCCTGGAACTTACAGAAGATGTAAAAGATGAGTCCGTGATGATGTATCAGCTGCAGTGGTAACCATGCTGGGACTTGGATAAATAAATCTTGAGAGGTTTATAAAATCCTTATTCCTCTTCTGCCCCACCTTCTTAGACCCCGATGGGAAAAGGTGGCTTAGGAAGCAGAGACTTGGGGGATGAGGAGCTGAGTCCTTTGGGAACTCTGACTTATGGTGCTCCTGCATGTAAGGTGTTGCAATATAAAGGATAGAGTGGTTTGAAACTGAAATAAGAATTTGCCTAGAATCCAGAAGTCAGGGACCTGGTGTATAAGTCTGAAACACAAACATGAATGAAAATGTAGGAAGAGACTAAAAATCAAGATCCTTTATTACAATAATAGCTCCAATGTTTTGAGTGCTTTCTGAATGACCAAAACTATTCAAGTTTTTTATATGTTTTTTTTTCATTGACTCATCTCGCTTAAATGAGCAACTCTTCAGAGTAGAAACTATTATCCCCAATACTTTCAACAATATTTTTTAAATAAATAAATAAAAATAAATTACAAAAAAAATTAAAATAATAAATAATAAAAAATAAACTATTATCCCCACTGTGTAGGGGACAGATAGAGAGATGATAGCCAAAGTCACACAGTTAGCCACCTTGGTTACCACATGTCTGATTCCAATGTCTGTTTTTTAATGACTCTTCTCTACAGTCTCCACTAGACCGAGGAATGTGACTGTAGGTATTTCTATACGAAAGAAAATCCTAGCAAATTAAGTTCAGCAAATCGCTAACGTTTTTTAAACCAATAAATACATTTATTTTCTAAAGAATGCAAAAAGTTCAATATAATTTAACACATCAAGGTTGTACATAAGACTATGGAAATAAAATCATTCCAATCACAAGTATATTAGAATCTTACTCTGGCATTTGCTATTTGTGTGCCCCATCCATTAAACAAATGCTAACTAACTACTTACTGCTGTGCATACTGGTGAATGAGGCAAATGTGGTCCTCACCCTTGCAAGGGCTCATTCTAAGTATGTGGCTGTCAAAAGAAAATAGGCATCTCTAAATGTACTTATCAGAATAATTTCAAAGATATATTGATTAGCAAATAAACAAGAGGCAAAACAGTACATAGAATGTTACACAAAATAATTTTGTAATGCTAATAGACAAATACATATAAATTAATATATCTTTATCATATACTAGAGGCCTGGTCCCTCCCTAGGCTTGGCTGGTGATCAGGGCCAATCGGGGCCTTCCTTCCCCTGACTGCTGGCTACCAGTTGAGGCCTTCCTTCGTTCTGTGCCACCCCTGGTGGTCAGCACACGTCATAGCAAGCAGTCAAACTTCCGAGGGGACAATTTGCATATTAGCCTTTTATTATATAAGATATTTCATATATAATCAAGTTATCTCTGGAAGGATACATAAGAAACCTATAAGAGTAAGACAAATGTGTGCGTGACAGATAGGAATAAGATGTTATGTTAAAATTGATAGTTGTTTACCCAATACCCCCCATTCTTCCTTAGTAACAAAAACCATGGTTTTATTTGGTTACCCACATATACTGCCAAAATACAGATTCCAAATGTTAGTAGATGTCATTTGGTGGGGTTTCCAAGAAGAACCTTTAATGTGGACTAACACAGCTGAGAAATGAAAGCCATTTGTCTTCATTCTTTCCTCATGGAACAGGCATGCCTGAATTTCTTACAACCACCTTAAACATTCAGCAACTTTGAGATTGAAAGTCAGATTCTTAGCATAATAAAGCAGAAAAAGAGACACTGGTGAAGCTCCAGTTCCAGCCCTGAATGTTCACCTCTGAAACTCTTTTACATGGAAAGAAAAAAATTTTTGCTTAAGCCATTATTATTTGGATATTCTACTATATGCAATCAAAAGTAATACTAACTGGAAGGTAGGGGGAGTGGGAGTAGGGGGAGAGATCAACCAAAAGATTTGTATGCATGCATATAAGCATAACCAATGGACAGAGACAGCAGGGGGGTGAGGGCATGTATGGGAGTGGGGTCGGGGGGTTAATGGGGGGATATGGACACATATGTAAGACCTTAATCAATCAATCAATCAATCAATAATACTAACTGAATCATGTTCATATATTATCTAATTTTACATAATTTTAAATTTTATTCTTTTAAACATGGAAATAAAATTATAGAACAAATATATGCAGCTTTAATAATCATACATAAGAAAATGTACAGAATCCTGTCATGTGCTATCATAGGGCATTACCATAGGAGCAACACTTTTTTAAAAATATATTTTATTGACTTTTTACAGAGAGGAAGGCAGAGGGAGAGGGATAAAGAGAAACATCGATTCAGTTGCTTCCTGAACACTCCCTACTGGGTATGTGCCCACAACCAAGGTACATTCCCTTGACTGGAATCAAACCTGGGACCCTTCAGTCTGCAGGCCGACACTCTATCTACTGAGCCAAACCGGTTAGGGCAGGAGCAACACTTTAGATAAGGTAGATCAAAAGGCTTTAATGAAGAGAGGTATAAATTGAAGGGAAAACAAGAGTAGAAGCAGAGAAGCCAATCAGAAGACTAGTACATGATCCAGGCAAGGGAGGGTAGTGGCCTGAACCAGACTGGTGGTGGAGGAAATAAATTGGAATGAACATATTTTGGAAGAATTATCAAGTAGATAAAGTGATGAGGTATTCTATGTAGAAATCAAATATGATTCTTGGGATTCTGTCTTAAAGAATTTGGTGAATCTGGGCCTATTTACTAGAATGGTATCAGACAGCAAGATTTCTGGGTATTGTTGAGTTTACATGTGATAATAAATTTAATGTAAAATCAATAAATTTATGTAAGGGAATTTTTCTAGCAACTTTCAGTCTTTCACAGAGGAAACAGGCTTTTAGATTTGAATAGAGTTTGGGTTTTTTCCAGCAACTACAATGGAGGGAGAGAACAAAGAAGGTTAGATTGTTTCCAAGAGAATTAAATAATGCATTATAGAATCTAAGCTAGAAAGGAATAAAGTCAGGACGAGAGAAATGAATGAGTGTAGAATGGATTCTATCAATGGTTTTGTAGTCTTGCTGTCCAACAATTGTGACTGTACTAAGGATAGTTGAAAATGTGAGTCAGAAATTAGTATGTTTCAAATCTAAATTTTACAAGTAGATCAACCACAAAAATTAGATAAGTCAAAAAATGGGAGTTTCAACAAGACAAGTTAAATTTTGAGAACAGGCTGAACTAATTATTCAGACAATTCCAGTTTTCCCAGCAATGGAACTTCCATTGCATGCAAATAACATTCTAATGAAAAATAAATGCATATAAATGAATTAGTAATTATAGGAGGAGATACATATACTATAATTACTTAAATCTGAAAGGACTCAGACAAAAAAATATGTTTAACAGAGGAATCATTTGATATATGAATTTTTTTTGTTAGGCAATAATCTATTTAATTTCTTTGTCTCATCTGATCCACCTGCAGATGTCACTGCCTGAAAGCTACCTTCCATTAGAAAATGGGCAGAAACATTCTCCTGGCGCCCTTTTATAGATGTGTTTGGGATTGATGTAATTGTAGCAGTCTGCTGCCTCACTGGAGCTTCCTGTCCTTTTATATTGCATGGGTGGGGGTGGGGGTTGGTCCCATCCGTAATAGATACAAGGAAAAGAACAAAGAGATAACAACTCAGTGAACAAGCTGGACAGGAGCCTTTCTGCTGGGAACTTGGTAACACAGCTCCATTCACTTGTGCTGGGAGTAGTGCACCTGGAAAGCAATAGGGCTGTGAAGATAGCCCCGAAACAGACTGTTGGCCAAAACTGAAATTTCAAAAGGATTGCTACAATCAAGCCAATAACGAGTGAAAGGACTGCTTTGTAGTTCCTACTCTTTCCATCCTTATTTTTGTTTCTCCTGGAGTTCCTAACTGGTGACCTTTAAAGGTGTACCTGAATTCATCGGTTTTCTTCTCATAAACACGGATGTGTTTTTCTCACCAGTCTAATACTTATCCTTTGAATTTTCATCCTGAACAAAATAGCCCATTGAACAGAAGTTTTTAATTTTTCCTTTGATTATAAAATAATACACTGACATGCTAACAGTAAAATTATATGATATTATCATTTGAAGTCCAGCAAAATGTCACCCATCAGAAATATCTGGTATAAACAATCTGTTAAGCATTTTTCATCTATGTTTTTCTACATATATATCAAGATTGGGATTGTGTAATTGTAGCAGTCCGTTGCCTCGATGGAGCTATGTATATAAGTAAATTATATGATCCCATATCATTTAACTTCTATGCATTTGTCTGTTATAAAATCTTTATTATGTCCCAGGCCTTTATGCTAAGCACCTCCATTTTATTTTTTAATCTTTATTGTTAAAAGTATTACATATGCCTCCTTTCTCCCCTCATTGACCCCCTTCTAGCCCACCTCTGTCCCCCGCCCCAGGCCTTCACCATCCTATTGTCTGTATCCATGGCTTATGCATATATGCATACAAGTTCTTCTTTTAAATATATTTTTATTGATTTTAGAGAGGAAGGGAGAGGGAGAGAGAAACATTAATGATGAGAGAGAATCATTGATCGGCTAACTCCTGTAACCCCCTTCCACCCTGGTGATTGAGCCCACATCTCAGGCATGTGTCCTGACTGGAAGTCAAACTGTGACTTCCTGGTACATAGGTCAATGCACAACCACTGAGCTGTGCTGGCCAGGCTGTGTACAAGTACTTTAGTTGATCTCTTCCCCCACCTTCCCTCTGAGATTCCACAGTCTGTTCCATGTTCCTATGTCTCTGAATCTATTTTGTTCATCAGTTTATTTTGTTTATCAGATTTCATATATAAGTGAGATCATGTGATACTTGTCTTTCTCTGACTGGCTTATTTCGCTTAGCATACTACTCTCCAGGTCCCTCCATGCTGTATCAAAGGTTAAGGGATGAATCCCTTAACCTTTGATGCAGTAAATAAAAGGGATACACATTTATTCCATGGTGTAAATGTACCACAGCTTTTTTATCTGCTCATCTACTGATGGGGATTTGGACTGTTTCCAGATCTTAGATATTGTAAATTGCACTGCTATGAATATAGGGGTGCATACCTTCTTTCTGATTGGTGTTTCAGATTTCTTAGGATATATTCCTAGAAGTGGAATCACTGGGTCAAATGGCAGTTCCATATTTAATTTTGGGGGGGAAACTCCATACTGTTTTACATAATGGCTGCACCAGTCTGCATTCCCACTAGCAGTGAACTAGTGTTGCCTTTTCTCCACATCCTTGCCAGCACTTGTCATTTGTTGATTTGTTGATGATAGCCATTCTGTCAGGTGTGAGGTGATACCTCATTGTCATTTTAATTTGCATCTCTCTGATGATCATTTTTTCATATGTCTCTTGGCTATCTGTATGTCCACTTTGGAAAAATGTCTATTTAGGTCCTTTGCCCATTTTTTAATTGGATATTTGTCTTCTTTTTGTTAAGTTGTATGAGTTCCTTATATCTTTTGGATATTAACCCTTTATCAGATGTTTCATTGGTAAATATGTTCTCCCATGCAGTGGACTTTCTTGTTGTTTTGTTGATCATTTCTTTTGCTGTGCAGAAGCTGTTTATTTTGATGTAGTCCCATTTGTTTATTTTCTCCTTAGTTCTCTTTGCCCTAGGAGACATTCCTGGTATCTGCAAACATATTACTATGAGAGATCTCTGAGTTTTGCTGCCTATGGTTTCTTCCAGGATTTTTATGGTTTCATGACTTAACCATAAGTCGTGAAAGCATCTCCATTTTATATACTACTAGAGGCCCAGTGCTGAACAAATAAAAATGGGTTCTTGCCCTAGCCAGTTTTGCTCAGTGGATAGAGCATTGGCCTGTGGACTGAAGGGTCCCAAGTTCGATTCTGGTAAAGTGCATGTACCTCGGTTACAGGCTCCTCCCCGACCCAGGCCCTGGTCAGGGCATGTGCAGGAGACAACCAATCGATGTGTTTCTCTCACATTGATATTTCTCTCTGTCTTTCCCTCTCTCTTCCACTCTCTCTAAAAATCAATGGAAAAATATCCTCAGGTGAGGATTTTTTTTTTTTAAGTGTTCTTTTTAAGGCACACAAAAGAGTTAAGACAAATCTTAGGGCAATAACCAACAAACAGGAGGCAATACACCAATTGTGACAATCCTCTTGTAGGTTTTTAACCAGTTGCTGTGAACAGAAATGAGAAGCCTAATTGACCTCACTCCATATCCACATTTCAGAAAAAGAAATTAATTTTTCAGATGGCATAACTATTTCCATATCTATATATCTATATATCTATAGATATATAGATATATAGATATATAGATATATAGATATATAGATATATAGATATATAGATATATAGATATATAGATATATAGATATATAGATATATATATAAAACGCTAATATGCAAATAGACTGAACGGCAGAACAACTGAACAACCAAACAACTGGTCACTATGACATGTGCTGACCACCAGGGGGGCGTGCGCAGAACATGGCGGGTGTTGGCAGCAGATGGCAGAGCACACACAGAACATGGCCAGTGTCAGCCGCGGCAGGATGGTGGAGCAGGTGAGCAGGGCAGGGGTACCAGACCAAGGTGGGGCGCTGGTCACTGTCATTGAGGTGAACCTCTGGTGGTTACTGAAAATTCTTTGCTCTCGCATGCCGTGGTCCCACCTGACACTCGCACCTGCTGCTGATGCTGGTCCCACTTGCATCCACTACCGGCTCCTGGCACCGGCCCCAATCACTCAGTGCTGTCAGTGGGTGCAAACAGCAGCTACTGGCCCCGATTGCCCCTCAAGGCTTCTCCACCTCCCCCTGCTCCCAAGGGGTGATCAGAGCAGCAGCCACACTCACACTCACTGACTGCGCCAGCCCTGCTCGCACCTGCTGCTGGCGCCAGCCCCAATTGTGCAGCACAGTCAGTGGGTGTGAGCAGGGCCGATGCTGTCAGCGTGTGGGAGTGGCGGTGGCAGGGGCAGGACTGCCAGCAGAGAGGGAACCAGTGGCTGTGTGGGAGGGACCAGGAGGGGCACAGATGATGTGCTGAGACCTGCCCCTGTGCCCACAGCAACTTCATAGCCCACAGTTTCTTCGAGGTGCACAAATTTGTGCACTTGGCCCCTAGTTTATTAATAAAGCTATGTTGACCAACACCAGACTCTAATACATTTTATAGTTATTAGATAACCATGTAATGGTTACTTTTACTTTGTTAAATTAACTTATAAAACACACATATACTCAATACCTGGTCTTATTCTCTCTTTATTCTAAGCAAATATATAAATAAATTAAGATACAATGAATTTTAAATACAGGCTTATTTTACTTTTTTTTAACTAGGGATTATAAAGTTTTATTCTTAGAACCTATTATAGTATCTTTCTCACACTGTGGACATTTCAAATGCTTTGAGAGGGCCCTTACCACACAGAAGTCCAGTGACCTAGAGCTCACAGCAATTTTAGGGTTTGAGGACACTCTAAAACCACACATTCTTCATTCTGTGTGATATTGCACAGTCAGAAAAATATCATATCCAGAGTCAATTTATCCTATCTACCAGTTTCTCCATCACAAGGAGTAGGGAAATGTTGGGATCAGGAGGAAAAATGGAGGAAATATTCACAAATCCAGCTATTCGGGTACATCTCAATCACCTGTGGAACCAAGTGCTCATGACTACTTTGCTATGAGACTAATAGGACTAGAAGGACTTCTCACTGTGGAATGGCCTCCACCTATATAGCCTGGAACATCCATGGGCAGTGCCTTTGGCAGGAGCCTCTGAAAAAGAATAAATGTATTAATATCTACTCTTTCATGTAGAACACCCTGAGTACTCGCTGGCGGATCTGCGCAGTCTTCACCCCATAGACAACTGGATTGAGTGCAGGGGGCACAAGGAGGTAGAGCGTGGCCAGAAGAACATGAACATGATGGGGCACATGGTGGCCAAAACGGTGAGTGAGGAAAGAAAACATTCCAGGAACATAGAAGACCAGGATGACACAAATATGAGACCCGCATGTACTAAAGGCCTTTAATCGGGCCTCAACCCCTGGTACCTTTACCACTGCCTGGAGGATGAGGGCATAGGAAAAACCAATCGCCAGGACATCTAGTCCAACCACAAGCAGTGCCACTGCCAACCCATAGGCTCGATTCACTGTGGTTTCTGAGCAAGCAAGTTTTACCACAGCCATATGTTCACAATACGCATGGCCTATGACAGTAGTCTGGCAGAAGGTAAGTCTCCCCAAAAGGATAGGGAAGGGGAGGAGGAGGACTAATCCCCGCAGCAGCACTGCCATTCCAATGCGCCCTATGACCCCTGGATGCAAGATGGTGGAATGGTGCAGAGGGTGACATATGGCTACATAGCGATCAAGAGCCATGGCCACAAGTACACCTGATTCCATAGAAGAGAACGCATGAATGAAGAACATCTGTATCAGGCAAACAGTATACCCAATCTCATGGGCATCAACCAGGAGCACTGCAAGCGTTTTGGGTGCAGTGGAGGAGGCCAGGACCAGGTCAATGCCAGCTAGCATAGCCAGAAAGATGTACATAGGCTGGTGCAAGCATGGTTCAGTCCAGATGATGAAGAGGATGGTGACATTGCCCACGAGAGCAAAGAGGTAAAGGACACACAGTGGCAATGCTATCCAGTGCTGGCTTTCCTCTAAACCTGGGATGCCAATTAGGAAAAAAGAAGGATGGAGAAGACTCCAGCTGGAATTACTAAGGGTCATCATGAATGGCTCAGAAAGGGGAGAGACAAAAGAAACCAAAATTGTGATTTCTTCATTGCTGGTGGGTTATCACCTTGTCCAGACCTGGCTGCCATCTTCATGAGAAGAATAAAGAGGCTTAAACTGCAACACAAGGGAATAAAGGGAATAAAGATACAAGGAAGAACATTTCCTTTTCTTGAGATAATTTTTTTAAAGATGAGACATCCTCATGTCTGAATTAGCATAGGTCTCATTTCATGTACAAACATAAGTAAGCATATGCTGCTTTTAGAGACATGTTTAAAGTCTGCCATTCGATTACTTATCATTTGGAACTGTCTACTCAAGGGATTTTCTGTGTTAACTCTTGGCATTACTGAACACTATAAATCAATCTGTTATTCTCCAAATGTTTCCCTCAGTTTCATTGCATAGCACTCTACAATTGTTTCTTCTGTATCCCCAGTCTCAGCACCTTCTCCATCTACCTATCCATTATATGTTGTTCATTCCAGGATTCCATCTTCCCCTCTTTTCCAGATTCTGTACATTATGTCTGATTGAGTTCATCCTTTTACGTGGTTTTAACTATTTAAATACTTTAATTTCTTCCATGTCTATGTATCTAAGCCAAATAGCTTTCTGAAACACAAATCCATTTTTTCATGTGCTTTCTAAACAGCTATATCACAAACTCAATATATTCAAGACCGAATCTGCTCTACCTCCCTTTTGTCCATCTTTTTGTGAATTAAATCACTATCTACCTATCCAACCTAATGTAGAAATGTGAAACTATCCTTATTCATTTATATCTCTCATCACTTTCATCTATTCACCAGTTCCTGTTGAATTTATTTTTAACCCCTCTTATATCTACTCCTTTTTCTTAACCCCCAATGCCACTACCAAGTTCACACTCCCAACTCCTCTCACCTGGATAGTTTCCTTAGATCTCCCTGCCTTTGCTATTATACCCTTCTCAATCACTCTCCACCCTGAAGTCAGAGGGTTTTTCCTGAAATGCGATGTCATCATGTCACATCTGAAGTTAAAATTCTTTAGTGAGTTTAATCCATGAAAAAATATACAGTTAAGACTGGCATACAAGATCTTCAAGAGTTATCTTATATAAAGTCTCTTATGTCAATATAACTATTGTTATTAACACTAATAATAAAAGATCATTGACTTTGAGATCACTGGCCTCTTTCCTTCTCTCCTTGTTTCCATGAGTCTGCTTCTCTGTTTCAAACTTTTGCTGTCTGTCTCGTCATGGGGTGATGCTAATTCAGTGGTTTTTACACCCTATATTAACAAAGAGTACTAATTAAATAGGTGCTCTGATTAACTTTCTCCATGTGAGTCATCTCCTGGGCATTGAAACAAAAAAACTTGAAACTGGATATATTTGTGTGTGCTTGTCTTAAAAGCTGGGCACAGTCTGCAATAATTATATTTGTTACCTGAGGGATGGAGTGAGGGGGGTGCATATATATATATATATATATATATATATATATATATATATGTTTTTATAAAAAGAGTCAGAAAACTCAGTTCTGGTGAATTATGCATGAATAGACCACTTCAATTGTCTTTTTTTAATAAATCAATAATGACTACAATAGTGCCATCAAACCTATAAACGTACACCTAAAAAGTCTGAAATCTCTGGTAGGCATATATCTTCCAGCCTTTATTTTCCTTCCAGATTCAAAACCCCTATTAGCTTCAAGTAACAGTGACATAGTTTTATTGAGATCTCACCCCCAGTTCAGGAGAATCTCATAATCTTATAAAAAGTCACATTTCAAGTGCTTAACATTCTATGCAGTGAGAAAGTTAATTCTCTTTCTTAATCACTCCCTTCTACTACAAGTTTCAGGCCACTTCTCATTTTCCAGCTGAGAAGTCAGAGAACAGCTGAGCATCTGTGGAAGGCCGCTCATCGCTTTGAGAGAGGACCTGTCAGCAGAGCAGTGAAGAATGAAGCCATGCTGCAGTGGGAGGAGGGAGCAGCAGAGATCCCTGTGCTGCGTGTTTTGTGAGTCTAGAGGGAAAGCCTAGAGCTGCTTAGTAAGCATTAACTGCTGAAGTAAACAAGAGGTCCCTCTGTTATTCTTAGGAGAAAGCAGAAGGGACTTTATTACCAGGAACATAAAAGTGAAGATACGTATATTTAGCTCTCTGACCAGAATGCAACGTACAATTAGCAAAGAACTGATGTTGTGCCTTCCTACTTATTCATGTCAATTCAGTTCAAGTGAGCTGTCATCTATAAAGCTGTCCCCCAATTCTGTAATGCAGTATCAAAACTCTTAGCCAGCCTGTCATTGCACTGTTTACCTTGAGTTGAAAACCTGTCCATCCTTGAAGAACGGGGACTGTGCCTAGCTTATGGCAGTGGTCACAAGGCAAGTTCCAGAAGTGCTGGAATCTAATTGGTATTGGTAGTGTTTGCTGAATAAATGAATAACTGTATGATTACATTTTTAAATAAATAGGTGAGTATATAAAACAACCAGGAATCGAGGGAACTTGATAAAACACATTGAACTTACAGGATGGGAAGGATGTAGCAGACAGGGGGATGTCCCAGAGGAATGGACTAATTCCTTAATTCTTCTCAGCTGAAGTGAAATTCTGGGTGCCTTATGGAAAAGGAACCCTATTAAATCTCTCTGCCTAAAGATCATCACCAAATCCTGGGTGTATGTCAGAAATTAGGGTCTCCTGTGGTCACCGCTGATCACTTCTGTCACTGCAGGCAGGGAAACTCCTCTATTGGCTATTACCTGACCCTTTCTCCTTAATCCCCTTCTTAACAGTGTCATGGACGTGATATCAGTGGTAACAGGGAGATGCAGAAACACACAAGTTATCTTGCAGTAATATGTGATCTTAAGGGCAGAAGCTAAGGGGAATGGACCATCGAGAGTTTGTTTTGAGGAGTCAGACCTAGGGAGAGCAGTTACTCTGAGACAAGAAGTCATAAATGTAAGACTACTAAGAGGTGTCAGATCATAGGTATTGGAAGACTTGGAGCCATAATAGCCAACCAAGAAATAACTTCTATCACAAGGGCTAAAAGATAAGCAGAAGAAGGGAGCCATCAGTAGTCTTCCCTAAAACCATAAGCCCCAAACCTGACTTCATTTTCCCACCTGAAATCTCATAATGAACTTTTAGCTGGTTCTGTCATCTTCACTCTGAAAGGCAAGTTTATTCTCGATACTTCCCCAAGGCAGCGCTGGTGACTGTGAACAAAGGACTGGGCAGGCGAGATGTTATTACCATTAGTGGATCCCAGAGGACACTCATACATACATGGACATAGCCTGCAGATTGGCTGGAGATGCACAGAGCTAAGTCTACTGCTCCAGGGATGGATAATTGGGCAGATAGGCAGAGCAGGGAATGGCATGTGCACCTGCCCAAGGGGTCCACATTTGTCCAGTGTTGGTCATCACCCTTAAGCCTGTACATCCTGATGGCTTTGTTAGGAAACCTCATGCTCAGTAAGCTAGAAAAATTCACATTGCTTTATAAGCCCATATTCCTCATTCTTGCAGGTCAAATTCAGACCCAAAACGTGCTTTTTTTATTGTTTATTAGTTTATCTTGTTCATTAGATAACACATATAAGTTAAATCGTATGGTATTTTTCTTTCTCTGGCTTATTTCACTTAGCATAATACTTTCCAGGTCCATCCATGCTATAGCACAAGGTCCAGTGGTTTCTTCTGTTTTATGGCCAAGTAGTATTCCATTGTGTAAATGTACTACAGCTATTTTATCCACTCATCTACTGATAGACACTTGGGCTGCTTGCAAATCTTGGCTATTGTAAATAACACTGCAATGAGCATATTGTTTCAGGTTTCTTTGGATATATTCCCAGAAGTGGAATCTTTGGAACATAAAGCAGTTCCATTTTTAATTTTTTTTAGAAAATGCCATACTATTTTCCACAGTAACTGCATCAATCTGCATTACCACCAACAGTGCAGGAGGGTTTCCCTTTCTCCACACCCTCGCCAGCACTTGTTGTTTGTTGATTTATTGATGATAACCATTCTGACAGGTGTGAGGTGATATCTCTTTATGGTTTTAATTTGCATTTCTCTGAAGATTAGTGACATTGAGCATCTTTTCATATGTCTATTGGTCAACTGTATGTCCTGTTTGGAGAAGTGTCTATTCAGGTCCTTTGCCCATTTCTTGACTGGATTGTTTGTTGTTTGGGGTGTTGGGTTTTATTAGTTCTTTATAAATTTTAGATATGAACCCTTTATCAGATGTATCATTGGCAAATGTGTTCTCCCATTCAGTGGGTTGTCTTTTCATTTTGTTGATGGTTTCCTTTGCTGTGCAAAACTTTTTAGTTTGATGTAGTCCAATTTGTTTATTTTTTTCTTTTGTTTCCCTTGCCCAAAGCTATATATTAGAAAAAATATTGCTACGAGATTTTACTGCCTGTGTTTTCTTCTAGGATTTTTATAATTTCGAGTTTAACATTTAAGTCTTTAATCCGTTTTGAATGTATTCTTATGTATGGTGTAAGAAAGAGGTCTAATATCAATTATTTTTGCACGTATCTTTCCAATTTTCCCAACACCATGTATTGAATAGACTGTCTTTCCTCCATTGTATGTTCTTGCCTCCTTTGTCACATATTAATTGACCATAAAGGTGTGAATTTATTTTGGGACTCTCTATTCTGTTCCATTGATCTATATGTCTGTTTTTATGTGAGTACCAAGCTGTTTTGATTACTATGGCCTTGTATTATAGTTTGATATCAGGTAGCATAATTCCTCCAACTTTGTTCTTCTTTCTCACTATTGCTATGGCTATGGGTTTTTTATGGTTCCATATAAATTTTTGGAATATTTGTTCTAGTTTTGTGAAATGCACCATTGGTATTTTGATGGAAATTGCATTAAATCTATAGATTGCTTTAGGTAGTATGGACATTTTAATTATGTTAATTCTTCTTATCCATAAGCACACTATATGCTTCCAATTATTTGTATCCTTTTCAGTTTATTTCTTCAATGTCTTATAATTTTCTGAGTATAGGTCTTTTACATCCTTGGTTAAATTTATTCCTATGTATTTTATTCTTTTTGAAGCAGTTGTGAATGGGATTGCTTGTTGTTGTTGTTGTTTTAGTTTCCCTTTCTGAGAGTTCATTATTGGTATATAAAAATGCAACTGATTTTGGATACTTACTTTGTATCCTGCTACTTTACTGAATTCATTGATCAGTTCTAGTAGTTTTTTTGTGGAGTATTTAGGGTTCTCTCTATACAGTAGCATGATGTGCAAATAATGACAGTTTTATTTATTTCTTCCAAAAAAGTTCTTTAGTCTTGGATAATGCAGCTCTATTTGTCCAAGGGAGAGTGACTCAATTATGAGCTTTTAGTAGCCAACGCTCACAGCAGATGGAGAAATGAACACATTTAACCCAGAATCCACTAAAGAACTTTTCCTTTCTGAGTGTAGCTCTCAATCACTGACTGTTCTATATAAGAATACAAAGACCTGACCCTCTTTCTTCTATATGAAACAACACTGAAAACCCATTCCCCTCAAGAATATACCCTATAATCAGCTCAGACTCGGGAAATGGGATCATAGTTTAACTTCTCTCTCTGGTCCATCCTGTTTTCCCCACTTTTGACAGGTATCATTCCCAAGTCTACTTCACAATAAGCTTCTTGCATGCAAATATTTGCTTCAGAGTCTATTTCTAGAGAATCCAACCTAAAATAAATGACACTTGTCTCAGGTTAATTGAGCTCTCTGCTTTTCTTCTGGTGAATTGTGGCAGGTCTATGGACATCAAGTCCAGTGTACCATAGCAAATAAGGGGTGAATATAGACTCTCATACTATCCATCCCAGTGAGTTCCCAAAGAGATGGGCTAAGTACTACTTCCCCATAAGCAAGGAAATCTTTCCCTTAGTCCTATCCCTGATAAAGCAGCTGCCAGTTCACCCTCGTGGCCACATTTCTCCTTTGGAATAGTGTTTCAAAGGCACAGTCTATTTATTCATCTATTCAACAAGTATTTCATTCACAGATTGTGGGAAGCCTCCTTTTTCATTCAATGGATATTAAATATCTAGAAAATCTATGTACTCTGCTAAATGTCAGAAAAAAACAATCAATATGACAAATGTCCATTGTCAATATAACTCATGGCATGATATATGTTAAGTATGTAATCACTGATACCTAATAACAGTTATAAGTGTCATAAATTAAAACTACAGTGTGATAAAGCACATAAAAAACCTTCTCAGTCTGGGGAGTTCATGAAAGTCCTCCTTCATTTAAGTTAGTGATAGAAGAATAGGTTAAAAATGAAGAGAGATGTGGGAGTATGCTGTAGATACAAAATCCCTGATGCTGCAGGGAAGGGAACTTGACATTGTCAAAGACCTAATAGAATAGTGAAATGTGGGATTGCAGTACCAGGAACTGAGCCTGGAGTGTAAGCAGAAACCTTAGCATGCACATTGTAGGTCATGTGAAAGGGCAAAGGAAAGTTGTGAAGATTTTAAGTGGAAGAGTGAGACACAATCAGAATTTCATTGTCAAATGTCATGCTGGGTGTACGAATAGAAAAGAGTGAAGCACAGATGCTGGGAGAACTGTTGGAAACAAATACAGTGATCTCTCAAGAGGTTAAAGGAAATGCCTTGGGAATGGGTATGAGGAAGGGATCTTTAGGGGAAAAGAACTCAAGAATTAAAAAAAAATCAATGAGATACTGAAGTCCCCACCAGGATCACAGGTGGCCAAAAATTACGGTACAGGATACTGACCAAGTTATCATTTAATGAAGGAGAACAACCAGGAGATATTTCCATAAGTGGGAGAGGTAGTAGATAAAATATATGAATGACATGAACCTCAAAAGCACCAGTCTGTGTTTGTTTGTTTGCTGGTCTGTTTTATAAGAAAAAAAATTGAAAATTTCATTTGGGAACAAAGCAGTGAACTTACTACTAAAACAGAGGTAGAAGAGGTGCAATAAAATAAATGGTCCCCAGTTAGTAGAAAGTGTAAGATTTTCATGAAAGGAAAAAAACTAGAAATAATGAGAACATCAGCTTCATTTGCATTTGTGGGCATTAAATGAGAATTTATGTGCAGCATTTTCTTGTCAAGGTTTCATGAAACCATGGAGTAAGAGCTGAACAACAGGAGCGACTCACGTCATAAAGGTTTTATGCTAATAGATATATTCAGACTAACATTGTTCAAAACTAGTTTGGCCAAAAGCACCTAGAAACCTCTAAGCCCTTCAATGGAAACCACCACTCATCCTCCACCTGCTGAGGAATCTTCCTCTGCAATCCTATCGTTGCTCCCCCTCTCCTGCAGATTTTTCTTTCACTTCAACTTCGCTGCCCGTGAAGCACAGACAAAAGTTGGTGAGGAGTGTCCACTTTTTCCTTTTCTTTGAAGAGCTATCCTCTTACTACTAATATTTAAGATTAATATTTAACAGAGGAAAATGGGACAATAGAGTATGGCATAGAGCAGGAGCTGCTCAGGGGAAAATATAGCCCAGACCCACCTCCTACTCACTCAACCCAGGCCCATTGTCTTCTAAGCCCTGATCGTTTATACTATCCCTTCAACCTGACCCGACTCATGTCCCATTCCTGCCCATTACCTCCTGTTGAGAACTAGTCCTCTAGGATTTGGACCCAATCTCTTATGACAGCACTATCACATTTCATCATAATTTCTATATTTTCAACTTCATTTCATTGTCACACTGAGAACCTGATAAATACTCAGGACAAGGAAGAAAATAATGAAGAAATGGGGAGCAAACAAAGAATGAAAAGCAAGGCAAGTGCTACTTCTCTGTTTGTTTTATGCTCACACAAAGCAATGTAATTGTAAGAGTAACCATGACCTCTACTGTATCTGCACAGCATCCAAAATACCACCAGTTGAAATTACACCATTTAAAAAGACTAAGCGAAAGTGGTGTTAGTCATTATGACAGCAGTGAAGACAAGAGTGTTAATAGTGATTGCGATAGCAAAGATAATTTTGTGACAAATTATTTCATTTCTTCAATAAAAATTTATTAAGTGCCTATTGTGTTACACTTTGGACATTTACTTATTCATGTTTTCAAAACACACATATGTCCATGTGACTGATGAGGAAATATGCTAAAATGACACAGTCTATTAAATAATGAGATTTATTTACTGAATAAGCATTTATTGAGAGCCTGTCATGTGCCAGGTAACAGACTAAGAATATATCTCACCATCTAGTAGAAATGGAAGACAGAGATCTTTCAACCAATCATTACATATATAATTATAAATTATGATGAGCAATAAATATACACAGAGCTCTCAGTTCAGAAAACAAGTGACTGATCTAGTTATAAAAATCTTCGGGGAGCGGGTGAGGTTTGAACTGAAGTTCAAAATGAGTAGGCATGTTGAGGATAAGGATAGAAATATGCATTTCTATTAGAAATAACCCAGAATACCCATGGCTGGAGGAAGCATGGCACCTGAGGAACTAAAGAAGGGTATTTATTTATATTAGAAATACATAACACTTAATCAATACTACATATATTGCAAGGGCATATAAATACTTCAGGACAAACAAACATATTAAAGTGAGTGCCAATGGTAGAAACCAGAAGAAAATGAACAAGAGAGTTAGGAATGAACACAGAAAAAAAATAAGTTAAAACAATTATTGTTGTGTACAATAAACTTGAACTCAGATCTCTGTACCTGGGACTAAAAGTGAAGAAATAAAAGAATTATTATTACTCTCAGAGCATAAAACTACATAATACATAGAGGTCATTCACTCAAATCCAGGCTGAAAAAATACAGGGAATAAATTAAAGCTTTAGCTGCAATTCTGGAGTGAGAAGGAACATGACTATATAAGGAGTTTCTCTCATAAACTGGATACTGTAAAGTATCTCCATAATTTTTTAACCCTTTTTCTGTGATGCCAAAATTTTTCTGATGAGAGAGCCTCTCCACTCCCACAAACTTTCCATATATCAGTGTCATGTGGTGGGAAGTGGCCTATGCTTTCTTGTGTTTAAAATTGGCACCCAGTTCATCTCTTCCTGAACTCCTAAGTCACTTGATTCATGTTCGTCAAAGTCCTAATTGTTTCTTCATTACATGATGCATTTATCTTATCAATACAGTAAATCATAAGCTTTTAGAAGAAAAAGATATCAAAAATTATTTGTTGGTTGATCAGTTGAGATACTCAGGCCTTCTCAATTTTCCATCACAATATTTAAACACCATAGACCTCAGAAGAGATTTCCCAACTTCCAAATACTCAGGACAATTTTATTTGCTTTCCCTTCATTGTCCTCACCAGGTAAATAACCTGAGCTGTGGGTCTCCCACCCCAGAGGGGGTGGTCATCCTGGTCCTTGAGGTCCAGGTGATGAGAACTCTAATCAGGTGGGATCAATTCTCTTGGGGGTTAGAATTTTAAACAGTCTCTCCCGGATCTGCTTGGTCTTGACCCCATAGATAATGGGGTCCAGTGCAGGGGGAAAGAGCAAGTAGAGATTTGCAAGGATGACCTTGGCAGCAGAGGCTGTGGGTGGGCCAAATCGCTGCATGACCACAGAAAGAAAGCCTGGGCCATAGAAGAAGAGGATAACACAGACATGAGCAGTACATGTGCTGCCTGCTTTAGCACGTGCTTCAGATGAAGGAAAATTAATTACGGTCCTCACAATCTGCCCATAGGTGTAGGCAATAAAGGCCACATCCCCCACACCAAGAAAGATTGCCACGGCAAAGGCATAGAGGTTATCCACAGCGGTGTTCCCACAGGCCAGTTTCACCACTGCCATATGCTCACAGTAGGTATAGGCAATTGTGTGGGAACCACAATAGGGCAACCGATGGGCCAGGCTTGGAAAGGAGATGGTCAATCCCACACCTCGCAGCACCACTAGGCCTCCAATCTTGGCCACAACAACTGGCGTAAGAATGGTTGCATAACGCAGTGGGTTACAGATGGCCACAAAGCGGTCCAGGGCCATGGCCACTAGCACTCCTGACTCCATGGCAGAGAATGCATGGATGAAGAACATCTGGGAAAGACAGGAGTGGGAGCTGATAGCTGTAGCACCAAACCAGAAAATGGCCAGCATCTTGGGCAGAGTGGAGAGGGAAAGAACCAGATCGACAAAGGAGAGCATGGCAAGAAAGAAAAACATGGGCTGATGAAGGCAGCGTTCTGTTCGAATAAGAAAAAGCAGAACACCATTCCCAGTCACTGACAGGAAGAACATGAAGCAAAATGGAAGTGAGATCCAAATGTGTGCAGCAGTCAGTCCTGGAATGCCAGCCAAGAAGAAAGTATGTGGGAAGAGATAAGAAGTATTGGAAAGAATCATGGTGATCATCTCATTCAGAAGAGCAAAGAGCCACTGCAAAAAATAAAAATTAAAAAAATAGCAGGTTAAATTAAATGATACTCTGAGGGTTGGAAGCTTAGGATATATGGTCTCACTAACACCACCATCACCATCACTCTTTCCCCATACTTCTCAGAAAACAGTCCAAAATAATTTTCAACTTAGTCAATATTTCTGCAAGATCTTAAAACACAGAAGAGGCAAGACAACTGGGTCCAGTGGAAATGCCCTGGACAAGAAGTTCAGAAACCAAGTTCCAGTATTAGATATCCTAATATATCTATAATCTGGGGCAATTTACATAACAAGATTTAAATGCTCAGGAACTGATGTTAAAAAGAAATTCTCCTCTCATGCTCATAGTCCCAAGTTCTGAATGCTGGTGTTAGATGTAATCTACATTGGCTCCCTCGTATTATACCACTAACCTTCATCAGAAACTGCCCAAGATCCCAATATCTGGAAAATTTTTTTAAATTGAAGACATCCAGCTTCCCCAAACTTCACTTGACTGCCAGGTTACAGATTACATGGTGCTTAATGACTTCAATAACAATCAGGTTCTTCCTTGGATTATTCCCCAGTCATTTCATAAATGCATATCTTGTTTCTCTCACCAGTATCTCTACATGGCTATCTGATTTCACCACCTCCTGTATCTCCCTCTCCTTCAAGTTGCTGTTGTACAGGGGTAGACAGAAAGTTCAGAGTTGTGGTGACCTGAAATAAACAGAATCTCTTGGTAATAACAACCACATAAAAGCCAAAGAATTCTGTATCACAGCCACATTACTGAGAACAGGAGGGAAAATTGGCAGATATTTCCTCCAGTTCCATTTTCCATTTAATTACACTATGTGTATGAAATTATCAGATTCCCAACATATACTATTCCCCAATCATCATTTTGCAAAGTTAGAAAACTAAACTCTAGAAAGAAGTCATGGCCCACGGTCCCAGATCTATTCTGTGACAGAATCAGACAAGAACTTACAACCACTGATCCCTGATTGAGAAAGTCATCATCCTGTCTCCATGTTAGCAGTGACTGCTGCAGGGCCAAGGAAGAACATTCAAGACCTGTGACCAAGGGTAAGCAGTAGAGGAATCAAATAGCTAAGGAGTGATTTAGGCATCACATGGCTCCCCAAGACCCCTTAATACCTTCAAGACCACAGTTCTCCCATATGAAAGAAAAACACAAGGACACATAGAGACCTGAGCCAGGGTCTGAGAGGACTTTGGATTGTAACATAAATGATTCACATTCCAAGTGTTGAAAAAGTGTAGCTGGGTTGATCCCACAGTTTAAATGACAACAAGAAAAGGTCTCTAAATATGAGTGAAAGAATCAGAAGTTTGTACAGAAACATATTCTAAGAAAAAAGAAACAGCACAGCTTTAAAATAGCCAATAACCTTCTCCATGAGAAACCATGAGATTATTGCCCATGCTGTCAACCACAGCAGAAGGCACGAGAGCTGGAAGATGGGAGAGCTGAGTGGACCTACAGTTCTGAGTCATGGAACAAATTCTGGACTAAGAGTCATGATCCTGAACCAGGTAATATTTCTGCCATATATCAGTTGTGTGAATTTAAGCAAAGCATCAAACAGTTTTCAAGTCTTGGCTTTCTCACAGGTGAAATGAGTATATAAAAACCTACCTCACTGGATCATTGTGAGAATCCCATGAGATATAAATGCATAAATTCTTTATCAAATTCTGAAAATGGGATAATTATCATTGAAGTAAAAGAAAGAAATGATGCATTAGGAGAAATCTGTTTAAGAAAAACAGAAAATTTAGAAATTCTGAAACAATGCATTTTATTTAACAAAACGTAAGAGATTTATCCTCTGTGCAGATGTCAGTATAGTAGTAACCTGGAGCAATCCAGTCAAAAACACTCCATAAAACAAATCATTCTTTTTTCCTTAATATATAAGATTATAATAAGGAACATTTGCTGGGTCCTGAGGGAATAGTTGGGATATCAGGTGTAATTATTTCTTTCCTTTGTTTTATGAAGCCGAAGAAAAAGCAAGAATAAAAACATGCAAATCCATAGTTCAGGACTCAGCTAGACCTGTGTGTCTTCACAGTGATAATTCTTTCTCAGAAAGACAAAGGTCAACACAGGCTATATTGGAAGAGAATAGCACAGGTTTATTTCCCTAACACTGCTCCCATCTTTCCTCCCAATCACATGTTTCCCTAGCACTCCCAGATATAGTACTGGATGGGGAGGTGAAGGGTGTCAAGAAATGTGGCTCTGATCACCTGAGCATCTGCTTCAAATTATCTTCAAATCTGGACCAACCTGAAGGCTCAGCCCACCTTGCAGAAACTGTCTTCAGAACAATGTAATAAGTAATTACACCTGATGACCCAACTATTCCCTCAGGACCCAGCAAATGTTCCTTATTATAATCTTGTATATTAAGGAAAAATCTGCTCCAGTACACTCAGCTCCTCTACCTCCATCAGCGAAGCAGGTAAAGAGAGGTAAGGGGTCCTGGGACCATAGGAATCTGGGACACTGATTTAGGTGCCTCCATAAATACTTCCCTGTAACTCACCCTGTGGGCTTCACAGAGGAGCAGATTTACAAATAGCTGACTGTTGAGCAGGGACTAGAAAGATGTCTTCCTGTTTTGGAGGAAGGGATTCTCACACACCTGGACCCTCCCTTGCCTGTATCTGTATAACACAAAAGGTCCAAACAGACCTCACATGATGTGCAGAATATTGGCAGTATTTCTAGTTTTCCATAATGATATCAAGACCATGTATTTCCACTCCAAATGGCCTATAAGATTACCAGATTTGGAAAGGTTGAAGGAAAGCTATTTGTGATGGAGCCTGTATGTAGCTCTCTTCTTTCGGCCTACCCTTAGCCATTACTCACCAAAGAGCTGCACTGGTTGACCTAAAAATGGATGAGAAATTAAGCTATCAGTCAGGTCCCCAAAACAGAGTATTTAATAGGCACCTTTTCAAGCATTGCCTATAGGGATCCTAAGTGAAGTTTCTACTACCCAGACACCAATTAGTACTTCTGCCTCCTCTTCAAACAAATGTTTAACAAGGTCTCTGCCTCTGATTGGGGCCACAGGGAACAACCTCAGTAGGGAATATTTTGAACAGCATACTCTAGGGTGCATGTCACAATGGGGCTAAGGCCCTGCAGCCAAAAGCAAGGAGATGCTTCCTCCCACAAGGAATGGGACCACCTGGTTTGATGGCCAACCAAGATCTGATCCAGGAAGGGTGAGGAAAATAGCAGGATGATGGGGAGCAGCAACATCAGAACCAGCATGCACCATTACTCCAATGACCCCTGTGACTTAGGTGGAAAAATGAGTGGAAGAATGAATTAATAAGTAGGAGCCTTTGTGAGACGAGAGAGTTCGGCAAAGGAATGAGGCTGTAGAAAATAGTGAATGTCTCCTGTTATTCAAAATGGTAGGCGGAGTCCTGTAGGTATTGTCATCCATATGTTAGTGAAATAACTTGCAAGTCTACCCCTTTTTAATCAATAACCTCCATATTTTACTCTCATCTCAGCCACCAAAATCACTCCTGAAAATGATACCAGATTAATCTATGAGAGGACATTCAAGAGTCCAAAGAATTTAGACATTGCAGTGGATTGAAAAGAATTGCAGAAATTGAGTGTACAGAGTTTGTTTAGAAAAACACTGGGGTGGCATGCATGATTATTCATGGTTTCTTTAAATCCAGTAAGAAACTCCCAGTGAGGAAAAGAATGATTTGCTTTATGAAGCCAAAGGAAAAGCAAGAACAAAAACATGCAAATTCACAGTTCAGGACTAAACCAGCCCTGTGTGTCTTCACAATGACAATTCCTTATCAGAAAGACAGAGATCAATGCAGGCTATATTGGAAGAGAATAGCACAGGGTTATGAGGAAGGGTCAGTACCAGAATTAGGTAACCATGTTTTAAGGTTACTGGCCCAGTTCCAGAAGGAAGAAGACTTAGCAGGTGTCACTTCACATAACACTAAGATTATGTACCCTACCATGAGTTCATATTATGAACCCTTACATGTGGCCAGGCCAGTGTTGCTCAGTGGTTGAGGTTGACCAGGAGATCAGGATTGGATTCCCAGTCAGGGCACATGCCCTGGTTGTGGGCTCGATCCCCAGTGTGGGGCATGTAGGAAGCAATCAATGATTCTCTCTCATCATCAATTTTTCTCTCTCTCTCTCCCTCGCCCTTCCTCTCAGAAATCAATAAAAATATATATTTTTTAAAATAATAAAGAACCTCATGTGAAGGAGAAAGAAGTAAGCAACACAGGTAGCAAGAGTGATACAAAGGCCAGTATAAGAGGAAATGAGGCAGTTAATTGATAATTGAAAGAGGAACTTAAGCCCCCAAAATAAAAAAGTCCTACAACTGGAACATTAGATTAGTGTGAATATGAACCAACTGAATAAAATTCTAAAAGCCTTACCTAAAGTCAGAAATTGTGCAAAATATTAAGAGATTGAAACAAGGCTAAAGTTCCAAAAAACAGTCAAGTGGCTTTGAATGAGTAATTTAGGTAAAAGAAAAAATATTTTCTGAGTTCCTCTTAAGGTTGTGGAAAAGATATATAGAGATTTTAAACAGGATAATATGGAAGATGTACATCAAACTAGGACAAAGCACCACCAAAAAGACAACCAGAGGCACATTCAAAGACCTGGAGCCACGACTCAATGCCTGTGGGGATCAGGGAAGGCTTCACAAATGAGGCAACATTAAAGAGGAAAGTTGAAGAGTGGGAATTGAATATTCAAAAATGACTCACTAGCATTAAAAAAGGACACTAAGATTCCAAAAGTATAGACTTCTTGATAAGAGCTAACAAAACAATGTTGAGGGAGCAGTGGAGAGGGACAGGGTTTGAGAGGAAGGTTGGGCCCAGACTACAACAGGCCTTTAAGGACTCTTCCAAACAGCACTACATGTTAATAAGAAGTCAAGGTCAACAACACAACAGGCAAGGAAGTTGTTTAAGTAGGGCAGTGACAATGATAGATTAGTGCTTTAATAGATTTATTTAATAGTATCCTGGGCATAGGAGATGCATATGATATTAGAGTGGGTAAGACTTGGTAAAATCCTGGAAGAAAGCAGTGGCAATGGGTTAAAAATGAAGAAAATAGATCAAGCCCTTCATGATAAGTTCCAGGAAACATTTAAGAAAGGAACAATAACAACCCTATGCAAACTTTTAGGTAATAGCAGAGCAGGGGATATTTTGGTTTAGTAGGAGCATATGAGTCTCAAATATGTTTGGAAGAGGTAAAGAATGGGGAGCTGTATATATAAAGAAGTGTTTTAGGATGTTTGTAAAAGAATGGAAAGAGGAGGCGCAGATTCAGAGGTAGGGTCCAGGGAGAGAGACTTTTGAGACAAGGAGGCATCTTGTTAAAAGTCCCACAGGAAACAGATGCTACATGCAAAGGGGGACATAGAGCATGGTATAATGAAGACAATATTCCAAAAATATGAAAAGAGTTTAATAGTAATAAAACAGGGAAGGTGATATACACAAGGAATGGCAACCTCAACAGACATTTCCATCTCACAGATCTGAGGAGCAATGGGAGAAACAGCTACCAGTACTGACCAGACCCATGGAAGAACCACCTGATGGTGATAGGAGGCCTTCAGGAGGGAAACACAGACACTGCCTAACACTGGACTGAGAGAAAAAGATTCAAAGAAACAAATAGCTCAACTTGTCTTTCTTGCTGCCCTCTGAACTTCCACCAGATTACTTCCATTAGACAAATCCAACCATGAACCAGAGGCCATAGACTTTAACTTCTATGGGTACAGAGCAGGGTGCAAAGTTGATCTAAAGCAACAAATAGAAGGTTTCAGCAGAAGAGGCATCTGCATTTTTATGTTTGTATATGGGAGTGATAACTCATGAAAAAGAAAGTGGTAAAATATACAGCCCAGAGGACACACTTGCTGGAAAATTGTCCCTGAAGAGGCTAACGAAAGGTGCATGTGTTTGGGGGAGGGGCAGGAGTGCAGGGATTCACACAAGAGGAGGGATACCTCTTGCTAAACCTTCATTAAGTCAGAGATGACCTTCTAATAGTGGTTCCCATGGGACTGGGGGCTGAGTATTTCTGTTCCCTGAGCTGAGCTGGATACACCTCTGAGATGACTGGGGGCCTTTGCAGCTGTGATGGAAAAACACTGAGCCTTGATGCACATGGGGACAAAAAGATTAGAGGGAGCCTCCTGGAGGTCCTGGAAAGTGGCAGACTGTCCAGACAAACTCTGGGCTCCAATATGTGCACTGGGGAAGAGAAGATGTACTCTCAGCAGCAATGGTATAAAAGAGAGGTGCAGCCAAGAGAGTAGAAGCAGCTGCAGAGGCAGATCCATTTGCAGAGGATTCTCCAGGACCTTCTATCAGGGAGTCACCAGGTGCCAGGTGAGTGGAGGAAGCAGCTTCCTTGCTCTGTGTTCTTGGCTCTCGGTTCTGGTTCTCTCTTCCAGCCTGGGCTTTCTCAGTTGTCTTTAGTTTAATCCTTTCAACACTAGATCTCATTTTCCTCAAGATCTTCACCTGTATGGAGACTAAGGCTTGAGGTCTGAAGAACAGTAGAAAAATGTGAAGAAGCTCTCCTCTGGTCATGTTAGAAAGAATAGAAAGCTCTACCAGAGAAAACAGCAACCATCACAGAGCCTGAGGCAGGGGAGGCATGTTGGCTGACAGAATGGTGGAAGCAGGATGGCCTCCCATTTAAATTATAGATCCAAGGTCCTGAGAAGAGACAGCTAATGAAGTCACTCATTTCTGATTCAAAAATAAAATCAAGAGCTAAAACTTGTCATCAAATCACCAAAATTAATAAAGACAATTTATCCAAAAAGCATTACCCAGCATTTCACAGAAGATGATACTTAAAGTCTAGACCAGACAAGGATGTTGACAATCAGTGCTTCTTTTTCTAATTTTTAATATTTTTAATTACCATTTACATTCAAAATAATTTTGTACTAGTTTCAGGTGTCCAGCATAGTAGTTAGACAATTATACATTTTACAAAGTATTCCCCCTGATATTTCCAGTATCCAACTGGTACCATGCATAGTTATTACAATGTTATTGACCAGATTCCCTGTGCTGTACTTTACATCCCCATGACTATTTTGTAAATACCAATTTGTACTCAATCCCTTCACAGTTTTCACCCAGTCCCCCAACCTCCCTCTTCCTGGCAACCCTCAGTCTGTTCTTTGAATCTATGAGTCTACCATTGCTTCTTTATGTTGTTTAGAAAAATATAAACATTTCATAAGAAGAAAAATAAAAATCTGAGCTTACACTACTCAAGTTCTCCTTATAATAAGTAATACATTTTTCTACCCCCAAAAATTCTGAGAAATTATTAAAGAACAATTTGGTTTTGGAGGCAATAGTGTAAAATAGCTATATTATTTTAATGTTTTAAAAACAATAATCATCAGAAGGTTTTTTAAAATAATAATACCCAACTAGGAAATATAATAAGACAAAAAACTAATAACAATGGAAACAATTAAAAAAAAAAACTATGACAGAAAGGCAACACGGAATTTTAATGGCAAGATACAATGGTGTAAAAATAAATTTTTCCAAAATTAATTTATGTGTAACAAAAGTCTTTTTATTTAAAAAATATTTTAAGTTATTAGTAAGACTATTCGCTACTATAGGTAAATACACTCATTCAGTAGGTGTTGAAACTAAAAACAGAGAAGACTGTCCAGTCGGCAATACTCCTTAATATGTGTTCAGATTGGATGTTTGACAAAAAAGCAAATTAATTGTACATTAATGCAAGGGGAAGGTTTCTTTACTAAATTGTGCTGGAACAATAGTTTTTGCTATTTGTGGGTGAAATTGATTTAGGGGCTTTTTTACTCCATGTCAAGTCTCAAATTAGTTACATAATTAATTTCAAAATACAGTATAAATGTTTGTAAAGAAAATGCAAGTAAATACTTATTAAAATGCTGGGTTTTACGTTATTTAAAACTTAAAATCATGGCCCTGGCCAAGTAGATCCGTTGGTTAGAGCATCACCCCGATATGCCAAGGTTTCTGGTTCGATCCTCGGTCAGGGCATATACAAAAGCAACCAATAAATGCATAAATAAGTGGAACAACAAATCAATGTTTCTCTCTCTCTCTCTCTCTCTCTCTCTCTCTCTCTCTCTCTCTCCTCTCAAATCAATAAATAAAAAATTTTTTTAAAAATTTAAAATCATAAAATAATTAATTTTAAAAGTTCACTTGCTATGAATACATAAAAGTTTGTGAATGCAGAAGTGTAATTTTTAGAAACATCAATCAGCTGCCTCCTGCACACCTCCTACTGGGGATGTGCCCGCAACCAAGGTACATGCCCTTGACCGGAATCGAACCTGGGACCTTTCAGTCTGCAGGCTGACACTCTATCCACTGAGCCAAACCAATTTCGGCCAGAAGTGTAATTTTTAAAAGATAGGTTTTAGGGAGGAAATATTTCTAGAAAATTCAACAGATAGAAGTAATAATTTCAAGATATAATAAAACTCATGCAAATTAATAACATGTGCTGCCAGGCTCCAATTTAAGCCCTTGAAAAGCATTATTTCATTTACTACTACAAGATGAATTGAACATAAAGTAAAAAGAGAAGATTGAAAAACATATAAATGGGGAAAAAAGAACCATTGGCAATGTCAAAGTTCACAAAATAATGAAGGGAAAGGTGAACCAAAATTGAAATTTTAATTTTTACTTATTCTCTTAAAATGGGTTTTGAATTCAAGAGCATTAAAAATTCCCTACAGTCATACAGGACCAGAAAAACCTCTTAGAAAGACAATTTAGCAATATCAATCAAAATCATTTTTCCCCATTTCACCCAGCAATTCATTTCTTGGCAATTATCCTATAGATAAATTTACACATGTGCTTAATGATATATGAACAAGTACATTTTGAATCATTTTTTTACAGTGGAAAATACTGGAAATACCAATATTCAGCAAAATATCAGACATCCATGTGGTAGAAAATCATGCAACTTAACAACAATGAGGCATAGCTATATGGTGATATGGAACAGTCTCCAAGATAACTAAGCCAAAAAAGAAAAGTCAAGGAAACAAAGGATAAGAAATGTATGATTGGTATGCTAACATTTGTTTTTGTCTCTTATAGGAAACTAGTTAGTACACATATTCTTGTTCATGCAAAAACTGTCTCTGGGAGGATTCTAAAGAAAATCATTATTGGCTGCATTTAGTGAAAAGAAAGGAATTTGGGAATCCTAGCTTGGGTTTATATTTTTTATTGTTAACTTTTTAAACATATGCATGTGCAACATTTAAAAAATAGGAAAATACTACTAAAAAGAAAATGTTAAGATGGCAATGATTTTTGTATATATCACTTTTGTATCATTTTTGAAATTCTATTCAGAAATAATCTAAAAAGTAAAATATTGGTTAGTGATCTATGAAATAGTCAAATATAGAAATACTAGTGGCCCGGTGCATGAAATTCATGCAAATTAAAAGGGAATTAATTAGAGGAAATATTTTAATATTGCTATTTGCCCTTTCTCTATAATAGAAGTGTCAGAGATGAAAGAAAATTAGTAAAATGTATATGAAAATCTCCCTCCTGTCAGAGTCTGGGGCATGCCACAGGACCCAGAGTCAAGTCCCTGCCCACCCACACATGCTTCAAAATCACGTGAGACACAGACCTGGCCGGCCCCAACCCTGTCAAGCCCTGCAGGGTGGGGGGTGCAGGTTCAGGTCCCCCGGCTGGGCGCCAGGTAGGGGGTGCGGCCTCAGGTCCCCCAGCCCTGGTGCAAGGGCTAGGAGCACAGCCTCAGGTCCCCCAGCCCCGGTGCCAGGGCAGGGGGTGAGGCCTCAGGGCCCCAGCCCAGTCTCAGATCCCCCAGCCCCAGCATGAGGGAGCAAGGGCGCGAGGGTGTGATGACCATTTGCATATTAGCTCTTTATTATATAGGATAAAGTGCTCATTAACATTAAGAATCCACATTGCTTTTAAATACTGGAAAGTCATGGTTCATTTATTTATTCATGCGATAACTTTTTACTGAGCACCAATTTTATCTCTTAGAACAGGTTGCTGCAAAGACAAAGGCAATATACAAATTTATCTCTGTATGATGTAAACTGCTTAAACATAAAACTGAAAAATGGAATTGAATAAACAAAATATTAGTATTTGTCATTTGTTGGTGATAATATTATTGCTGATGTATTTGGACATGCTTACTAGGCATACAAGTAGTGATAACAATAGCTATTCCAACTTTTCCTTTAGAACTAATTTTAGCCTTCTTTATTGCTCCTCTGTGGAATATTTCCAGGACGCAAAATAATAATAATAATGTTGAAGGTCATGATTAAAGAACCTGAGTTTTGGGGATCCCTAATTACAAATCACAGCTGAACTTTCCAATGAAATCTCCTTCCTATTAGGTTTTATGGACAGACACTGAGAACAGGGCACCTGTGCCATGGACACCTCCACCAGTGTTACCAACAGTTCCAGCCTCCACATCTCCCAGTTCATCTTGATGGGGCTCCCAGGCATTCACGAGTGGCAGCACTGGCTCTCCCTGCCCCTGGCTCTGCTCTACCTATTAGCTCTTGCTGCCAATCTCCTCATCTTCATCACCATCCAACATGAGCCCACGCTCCATGAGCCCATGTACCATTTCCTGGGCATATTGGCACTCGTCGACATTGGGTTGGCCACCACCATTATGCCCAAGATTATGGCTATCTTCTGGTTTGATGCCAAGGCCATCAGCCTCCCTGAATGTTTTGCTCAGATGTATGTCATCCACTGCTTCTTTTGTATGGAGTCCGGTATCTTCTTCTGCATGGCAGTGGACAGATACATAGCCATCTGTCACCCTCTTCGATACCCCTCCATAGTCACTGACGCTTTTATGGCCAAGGTCATAGGATTCATGGTGCTCAGGAATGGCTTGTTGACCATCCCAGTGCCTGTCCTGGCGGCCCAAAGACTCTACTGCTCCAAGAATGAAATTGACCACTGCCTGTGCTCTAACTTGGGGGTCATCACCCTAGCTTGTGATGACATCACTGTGAACAAATTTTACCAACTGTTCTTAGCATGGATCATAGTTGGGAGCGATATGGCTCTGGTTTTTTCTTCCTATGCTCTAATCCTTCGCACTGTGCTGAGGCTAAACTCAGCAGAAGCAATGTCCAAGGCTCTGAGCACCTGCAGCTCCCACTTCATCCTCATCCTCTTCTTCTACTCAGGTATCATAGTGGTGTCTGTCACACATCTTGTAGGAGAAAAGATTCCCCTTATCCCTGTACTCCTTAATGTGCTGCACAATATCATCCCTCCTGCTCTCAACCCCATGGTCTATGCTCTCAGGATGCATGAGCTCAGACTGGGTTTCCCGAAGCTGCTTGGGTGGGTGAAGAATTGTCCATCCATTTCAGAAGTAACCTCAGCTTTATAAGTCACTATAGGTGTTAGGAAGAAAACAGGTTATAGACCTGGATTGTAAAAAATGGGGGGAAATGGCCTATAGCATCACTAAAATGTAGCCTTACACATCAAAATAGGCATATGAAAATTATAATGAAATTTCCTATAACTAGAAATAAGTGAGAATACAATATAATTATCCGTGACCATTGTTGTGGCTGGGAGACAGACACACTTTTACACAGCTCTGATGCTTTTAGATATGATATACACATGGAAAAATTCATCTAATTGGTGGTAAAGTTTTCTTCCTAGGAAAAGAAGAAAATAGTCCTAGAAAAGGCCCTAAAAAGTACTTCCAAATAACCAATTAATTAAATATAAATTAATTTTTACCATTTTCACAACTACCAAAAATGCACACTTTTGAGTACAAGGACCCTCAACCATGTTCATGTTGTACCTTCTCTGAACCTAGTACACAACTCTGTGCATAGTAGATGTCTAATAAATACTTCATTCATGATACAGTGAGTCAGGAGGCATAGGTCAGCTGAATCCTATATAGCACAGAAAATGTCCTGGACCATGGTCTGAAGAATGACCTCAGGAGGTTTGTATATGATTTCACCTTGGAGAACAACCTCTTAGAATCACTTCCAGGGCTGAAGCAACAATAGATGGCAGAAATGTCAGCTGGGGCAGCTCTTTTAGAAAAGAGCCTGGCAGCTTCTCCAATGACTGAACAGAGTTTCCATGGAACCCAGCTATTCCATGCTGAGGTGCATACCCAAAGGAATTGAAAACATGTCCTCACAAAACTTTTCTCCCAAAATAAGAAGCCACATCATAATACCAAGAAATGAAAAGGGCCCAAATGTGCATTACCTAATGAATGGATAAACAAAATGAGATATATCCATACAATGGGATAACAGTATCCAGTCAGAAAAAAGTAAAGAAGTACTGACACATGCTCCAACATGGATGAACCTTGAAGATATCATGCTAACTGAGAGAAGCCAAACAGAAAAGAACACATTTCATTATTCCATTTATATGAAATGTCCAAAATAGGCAAATTCATAAGGACAGAAAGAAGATAAGTGACTGCTAGGGTGAAGGAAAAATGGGTAACAACTGTTCAATGGGTATAGGCTTCCATTTGAGGGTGTTGAAATTTTCTGTAATTAGAAGTGAGAGCTGCACAACATTGTGAATGTACTGGAAGCCACTTTAAAATGGTTACAATGCTGAATGTTATGTTATGTGAATTTCACCTCAATTTAAAAAAGAACAGATAACTTTCTTCTTGCAATGTCTCTCCATTCTTTTCAGCTAGCAAAGTTGAGAATTAGACCAACTGACACAGGTATGTAAAGGTTCCAGGTTCACTCTCACAGAGCAAAAAGTATGAATTGGTAACTGAGTCACAATAAATTGATTACCAGCAAGGTTCACACCTTTGACTACTCAACTTCCATATACACCCTTTTATGTACATTTGAATTCTCATACAACAGTAAAATAACTCTGCTCTTCTATTTTAAAAGATGCAGCTATTCTTAATACCAAGGAAGTAATTCTCACCTTTTTCCCAAAGTAACAAGATGCACATTTCAACAGTCATTGTATGAGTCACTGTATGCATTGTGGATATATTACCCATTCCTCAAATCCAGTTACAGTTCCACAGAACAATATTTTGTCACCTAAAGACTAAATTGTAAAAAAAAAAAACTAAAGTTAATTTCTAATAACTTGTATATAAAATAAACATGATGATTTGCCTTATCTTTAGCTTCAATGGCTGGCTTTCTTTGTTGACCTTTAGTGCTTCCCTTCTCTGGAGCTCTTCACTTTTTTAGAGACTAAATCTGTGATCAGGAAACAGAAAAGATGAGGCTAAGTTCTAAGATTGTGAGTGAATAAATAATAAGCCAAGGGATCGAGAGTTATAAATTCTATCTCGAAGAGTCCCAGAACAAAAAGCAACTACAAACAAAAGACTGCTTTGTTACATCTGGTACAAAAAAAAAAAATAGACAAAACAAAAAGAGACATTTTATTTCATATAAATTGTAGCTGAAGTCCCACTAAATTCAACCCCAAAAATTGAAATGTTTGCCTTCATACTTATTTTACATTTGCCATGAATTTCTATGCATTTTCATTGAGATGAAACAAAAACTAAGATAAATTAATTATTTTAAAGAGAACAAATATTGTGTATGCAAGCAACATCTTTTGGGCATACTTAGAAAATCAAAATAAAAGTGCTGATCAAAAAATATTAAGAATTGACAATAGATTAGCAAAATAAATAATACATAAAACAAAATAGCAAAACAAACACAATTGCATATATAAAGTAAATACAAAATATTTATTGGGTTGGTTTGATAAAGAAAAAACTCCCAAAACATTTAAAAGTGGCACAAGTTAAGCAAAGTGTATAAATGGACAAGGAAATAAAACCAATATAATAACACTGAGAAAGGGAATATCAATGGATTTCCATGTCATAAGTACACATTGAAGTACATAGTGCAAAAAACTTATATGCACTTAAAACATCCCAAAATATTAGCAATTATAATAAGAACAGAGCAAAGGTAACATTTTTTTTAATCCTCACCAAAGGAGTGAAAACATTTTTTTCTCCATTGATTATTAGAGATAGTGAAAGAGAGAGAAGAAAGACATCAATGTGAGAGACACATAGATTGGTTGCCTCCTGTATGCACCCCGGCCAGGGGCGAGGATTGAATCTACAACCCAGGTACAAGCCCTTGATCTGGAATCAAACCCAAGACCCTCCAGTGTGCAGGCCAATGCTCTAACCACTGACCTATCTCCGCCAGGGCAGTACCAAATTTTGATGAAAGTTCATTGAAACACAGGAATAGAAGATTCACATTTATGAAAGAGGAGATTTAATATTATAAAGATGTCAATAATTTTTCAAAATTAATTCACAAGTTTAACACAATCCCAATCAAAATGTTATTTTAAAACTCAACATAGAAATTCTAAGGTTCATCTATAAAATAAACACATAAAAGGGGTTTTAAAATTCAAGAGAATAAGTACTAAGAGGAATATAGTCATGTTATGTATTAAATTTCTTATAAAACTAGAACTTTTAATTCAGTTTTATATTGGCACAAAATTAATCAGAAGAAAATAGAAACAGTAGATTGCCTAGAAATAGAATATACATATATATTAGAGGCCCAGTGCATGAAATTCGTGCATGGGGGAGGGGGGTTCCCCTCTGCCCAGCCTGCACTCTCTCCAATCCAGGACCCCTCAGGGGATGTCCAACTGCCAGTTTACGCCCATTCCTCTTCCAATCCAGGACTGCTGGCTCCTAACTGCTCACCTGCCTGCCTGCCTGATCAACCCTAACTGTCCCCCTGCCAGCATGATCAGCCCTAACCCCCTGTGCCTGCTGGCCTGGTTGCCCCTAACTGCCCCCCCTCTGCCAGCCTGGTCACCCCTCACTGCCTCCCCCCCATACTGGCCTGGTTGCCCCCAAATGCCCCCCTCTGCCAGCCTTGTCGCCCCACAAGCCTGCTGTTCAGTCGTTTGGTTGTCCCTCACTAACCCCCCTGTCAGCCTGGTTGCCCCACGTAGCCTGCTGTTCAGTCGTTACTATTAGGGCACCCTGACCAAATTGCATATTACCCTTTTATTAGTATAGATATACATTTAATGTGCCTTAAGGGTGGCATAATAATCAATTAGTGACAGATATAGAACCACTGTTTAGTTACTTAAAATAAAATATTTTTCAGGCATACAACATAATGATTTAATATATGTATATATGGCAAGATGACTACCGCCATAAATTCAGTTAATATTTATCACCACACAGTCATAATTTTTTTCTTTTTTAAATTTTTTTGAATGTATCTTTATTGTTGAAAGTAATACAGATGTCCTCTTTTTTCATTCGCCATTGATCCCCTCCACGCTGCCTCACAACCCTCAGGCATTCACCACACTATTAATATTGTCTGAGTCCATGGGTTATGCATATATGCATATAAATTCTTTGGTTATTCTCAGGCGCCCAACCCACAACTTCCCTCTGAGATTGTCAGTCTGTTCCATGCTTCTATATCTCTGGATCTATTTTGTTCAGCAGTTATTTTGTTCATTGGATTCCACATATGAGTGAAATTATGTGATACTTGTCTTTCCTTGAGTGGCTTATTTCACTTAACATAATACTCTCCAGTACCCTCCTTACTGTCTCAAAGGTAAGAGATTCTTCTTTTTCACCGCTGCATAGTATTCCATGGTGTAAATGTACCACAGCTTTTTTATCCACTCATCTACTGATCCCCTCATCTACATAGTTCTCCTTAACAGGAAAAGCAATTCCATGTAAATAAATTGTGTGACAAAACCAAAGACAGCCATTGAAAATTCTAAGTCACACAGAAGTGAATTTTGATCAAAATTTTGAGTAAAGAATGAGTTTCAGTTATCATCTCTTGTTTGGATAATGAAATGTTTTTGAGAATTTGATGGTAGCTAAACAGATTCTCTCCCCAAAATAATGCAAATATAGATAATATGTTTCCATATCAATTTAAAAAGCTTACAGACTCCCACAGACACCATCTTGGAAAATTCTTTGTTATGATAGGGGCAGAAATAGAATGTTGGGGAACCAGCTAGAATTGTAAGAAATATGAGTCATGCTCTGTTAACTGTGATTGTTTTGTTCTGATTAAAGAAGGCACATTCTAATCTGGCTGACAGCTGCACTGGAACTTTGTTGCAGAAACCAGAATTACTAGCCTTTTGAAGACCCCAGGCCTTGCATATCACTAAGCCCTTTGAATATCCCAGCTCTTTTGCATATCTGTAAATGGCCCATTATACATACCTTTTGGTTACTTCCCCATGTGACCTTTGTCCTACGCTATATAAGCAGTTGGTAGAACTAATTTTTGTGGCTGACCTGCTGCTCTCCCACACAGCCAGCAGTACTGGAATAAACTCTCATATATGATTCAACCCTGTTTTTTAATTGGCTCAAGTAGTGACGGGCAACACAGACCTATTGAATGCCCGGTTACACTTAGAGTTCAATTTAAGCTTATAAGACACAAAAATCACATAAAAGGAAAATAATATAAGTATGATTTTTAAAGCAAAACATACATATATCCAAAATTATATACATGCAGCAACTAAAACCATTCAAAAATATGGGGGAATGTTATAAAACCATATGATAACATTTAGTGGCCATGGAAAAGAAAGTGTATAAAACTTAAAATGTTTATAAAAGAGTTTCCCAATGAATTGCACTATATTAGAAAAAGCACAAGATGAAACATTCTACTGATTCCTAAATATATGACAGAGTAAGGTATGATTCACAAAAATAGGTAACCAAAATATTCTCAGATATTGAAAATTCCAAAACTAAAATGCCCAAATATACTTTTGGATACAAATACCTGAAAATGTTCTACAACATTCAAGAGAGAACAAAATCAAGAAAGTAAGAATGAAAAGAACTAAGTATTAAAGGACCAAGAATAAGACTGAATTACTTAAATGTAAACTTTAAGTAGTAGGTGGGGGAACATTTTGATTTAGTAAGAGAATATGAGTCTCAAATACATTTATAAAAGGTAAAGAATGGGGAGCTGTATATATATATATATATATATATACATATACATATATATATATATATATATATATATATATATATATATATATAAAGAAAATGTTTCAGGAATTTGTCAAAGAATGGAAAGAGAAGGAGCAGATTCAGGAGGAGGGTCCAGAGAGAGAGAGGCAGTTGAAATAAGGAGGCAGCTCTGTCAAAGTCCCAAGGGAAACAGATGGCACATGCAAAAGGGGACAAAGGGCGGGGTATAATAAAGTCAAATTCCAAAGATATGGGAAGAGTTTAATAGTAATAAAAACAGGAAAGGTGAAATACACATGAGCTGGCAACCTCAAAAGCCATTGCCATCCCACAGATCTGAGGAGCAATGGGGAAGAAACAGCTACCAGTATTGACCAGTACTGACCACAGCAAGCGGGGAACCACCTGATGGAGACAGGAGGCTTTCAGGAGGGAAGCACAGACACTGCTCAACACTGGGACTGAGAGAAAAAGATTCAAAAAAATAAATCTCTCAACTTGTCTTTCTTGCTGCCCTCTGAACTCCCACCAGCTTACTCCCATTAGCCAAATCTAACCATAAACCAGAGGCCATATATTTTAACCTCTATGGGTACTGAGCAGGGTGCGAACTTGATCTGAAGCAACAAATAGGAGGTTTCCAACAGAAGAGGCATCTACATTTTTATGTTTATACTAGAGGCCCCATGCACAAAACTTGTGCAAGAGTAGACCTTCGCAGCCGTGGCTGCCTGGATCCCCCTCTCACAGAGCAGAGGCTGCCTCGATCCATGGGCTGCAGCCCCGGCTTTGTCCCAGAAGGACATCTGGTCTAATTAGCATATTATGCTTTTATTATTATAGACTAGAAGCCCGGTGCATGAAATTTGTGCAATGTGGGGGTGGGGGTGGGGGTGTTCCTTGGCTCAGCCTGCACTGTCTCCAATCTGGAACCCCTCGGGGGATGTCCAGCTGCTGGTTTAGGCTTGATCTCATGCCTAACTGCTTCCCTCCGGCCCACTCGCCCCCAACTACCCTCCCCTGCAGGCCTGGTCCCCCCAACTGCCCTTCCCTGACAGCCCAGTAGCCCCCAACTTTTCTCCCCTACAGGCCTGGTCACCCCTAACTGCCCTCCCCTGCAGGCCCAGTCAATTTGCATATTACCTCTTTATCATATAGGACTAGGGGCTCAGTGCACAAAATTCGTGCACTGGGGAGGGGTCCCTCAGCCAAGCCTGCCCCCTCTTACATACTGGGAGCCCTCAGGGGATGTCCTATGGATGGCTTAAGCCCGCTCCCCATTGGGGTGGACCTAAGCCTCAGTCTGGCCTCCCTTTGCTTGAGGCAACCGGGCTGATCAGGGGAAGGTGCCAGCCCCATCACCCCACTGCTGCAGCCACTGCCAGTCACCACAGCCACCAAGGTATTTTCATCAACACGGACTCCACTCTTCACCATGAAAAAATGACAACTTTCTTTAAGCATTTTCAAGATGTGTCTTTCATAGGATATGACATTTCTTTCTTTTTCTTTTTATTCTCACCTAAGAATATGTTTCCATTGATATTTTCCCTTTCCCTCCGATCCCAAGCTCAGCCCCTTCCCAAGCCAAAAGCCTCCGCCCCAGGTTTAGGCTTGGGAAGGGCCCCCCCCATCTCCAATCGCAGGCTCGGCCCCTTCCCAAGCCTAAAGCCTCCACCCCAGGCTTTAGGCTTGAAAAGGGGTTCCCCCCAGCACTTCCCCAAGCCAAAAGCCTCCGCCCCAGGTTTAGGCTTGGGAAGGGGTCCCCCCGCATCTCCAATCGCAGGCTCGGCCCCTTCCCCCCGGCACCTCTGATCATAGGCTTGGCCCCTTCTCAAGCCTAAAGCCTCCACCCCAGGCTTTAGGCTTGGGAAGGAGTTCCCCACCCGCACCTCTGATTGCAGGTTCGGCCCCTTCCCAAGCCTAAAGCCTCCACCCCAGGCTTGGGAAAGGGTTCCCCCCCAGCACTTCCCCAACCCTAAAGCCTCCACCCCAGGCTTTAGGCTTGGGAAGGGGTTTCCCCCGGCACCTCTGATTGTAGGCTTGGCCCCTTCCCACGCCTAAAGCCTAAAGCACCAGGCCGAAGCAACCCCCAGCTCCCTGCGATTGATTGCAGGGGGCCTGGTGCCAGAGTGGACTCCAGCTCCCTGCGATCCGTCAAAGGGGGTCCGCTCAGGGCGCCTATGTATGCAAATTAACCGCCATCTTGGTTGGGTTAATTTGCATATGCACCCTGATTGACTGGTGGGCGTGGCTTGGGCTTAGCGAAGGTGCGGTCAATTTGCACATTACTCTTTTATTAGGTAGGATAAGGGAGAGATAAGTCCTGAATAAGAAAGTGGGTAAAGATACAGCAGAGAACACACTTGATGGAAAATGGTCCCTGAAGAGGCTAAAGAAAGGTGCATGTGTTGGGGGAGGGGAGGAGTTCAGGGATTCACACAAGAGGAGGGACACCTCTTCCTAAACCTTCATCCAGATAGAGATGACCATCTCATACAGGTTCCCATGGGACTAAGGGCTGAGTACTGCTGTCCCCTGAGCTGAGCTGGATGCAGCTCTGAGATCACTGGGGGCTTTTGAAGCTGTGAAGGAAAAACACCGAGCCTTGATGCACCTGGGAAAAAGGATTAAAGAGAGCCTCCTGGAGGCTCTGGAAAGTGGCAGGGAAGACCCAGGGCAACTCAGGGCTTCAAACTGTGCAAGAGCCCAGGCCCCAGGGGACAGGAGAAGATGTACTGTCAGCAGCAATGGTATAAAAGAGAGGTGCCGCCAAGGGAGTAGTCGCAGCTGCAGAGGCAGATCCATTCGCAGAAGATTCTCCCAGACCTCCTAGCAGGGAGTCACCAGGTGCCAGGTGAGTGGAGGGGGCAGTTTCCTTGCTCTGTGTTCCTGGCTCTCGGTTCTGGTTCTCTCCTCTAGCCTGGGCTTTCTCAGTTCACTTCCTTAGTTTAATTCTTTCAACACTGGCTCTCATTTCCCTCAAGATGTTCACCTGTAGGGAGACTAAAGCCTGAGGTCTGGAGAACAAGTAGAAAAATGAGACAGCTCTCTGGCCATGTTAGGTGGAGGTGGGTAAAGCTGGGGCAAATGGGGACATCTGTAATAATGTCAGCAATAAAAATAAAGTTAAATAAAAAGGAACACAAAGTTGTACCAGAGAAAAAAGCACCATCATAGAGCCTGAGGCAGGGGAGGCACATTGGCTGACAAAATGATAGAAGCATATAGCCTTCCATTCAAATTATTGATCCAAGACCCTGAGAAGAGATAGTGATTGAAGTCACTCATATCTGATTCAAAAATAAAATCAGAACTTTTCTTATTAAAAAACTATTTTTAATGTTGACATTATTACAGGATCCCCCTTCCTCCACTCTTTTTCCACCTGCTGCACCCTTCCCCGCCACCCCCTTCCTCACCTTTGTCAAATGATTGTCCATGTCCAGGGGTATGTACATATGTTCTTTAGCTATTTTCTTCACTGTCATTATCCAGTCACTAAAACTAGATATCAAATCACCAAAACAAATAAAGACCATTTTTCTGAAAATATTATCCAGCACCCCAATGGAGACAGTTCCAGAGGCATTCTACCCAAAGTCTGGCAAGGATGTTGACAGTGCTGCTTCTTTTTAAAGAAAATTTTAACATTTTCAATTACAGTTTACACTCAATATTGTTTTCTATTTGTTTCAAGTGTACACTACAGTGGTTAGACAATCATATACTTTACAAAGTGTTCCCCTGATATTTTCAGTACCCAACTGGTACCATACATAGTTATTATAATATTATTGACTCTATTACCTAGGCTGTACTTTTTATCCCCATGACTATTTTGTAAATATGTACCGATATGTACTTCTCCATACTTTCATATCCCCTCTGGCAAACTCTGTTCTGTGTTTCAAAACCACATTGCCCCCAGCTGGTGTGGCTTAGTGGTTGAGCGATGACCCATACACAAGAAGGTCGCCAATTCGATTCCTGGTCAAGGCACATGCCTGAGTTGCAGGCTGGATCCCCAGGAGGGGGCACACAGGAGGCAGGTGATCTATAATGGTTCTCTCTTGTCCATGTTGCTATTTCTCTCTCCCTCTCCCTTTCTCTCAAAAGAATCAATAAAAAGTTTTTAAAAAAAAATCCCCTCTGGCATAGTTCTCTATATCTATATATCTATGCTTCTTTATGTTGCTTAGAAAATTATAAACATTTGAATAACTTGAGAAATAAAAATCAAAGTTTACACCACTCATGTTCTCTTAATAATAGGTAATACAATTTTCTACAAAAAATAAATTTTTTTCAGAGAATTTACCAAAAAGCAATTTGGTTTGGGAGGCAGTAGTGTCAAATAGCTATATTTTTTGAAATATTTTCAAAAAATAATAATCATCAGAAGGTTTTTTTAAAATAATAATACCCAACTAGGAAATATAATGAGACCAAAAAACTAATAAAAATGGAAACAATTACCAAAAAAAACTATGACAGAAAGGCAACACAGATTTTTAATGGAAAGATACAATGGGATAAAAATAAGCTTTTCCAAAATTAATTTATGTTTAACAAAATGTATACTCAAAAATATCATAACCAGTCTTTTTTTATTTAAAAAATTATTTGAAATCATTAGTAAGGCTATTCCCTACCATCAATACACTCATCCAATTGGTACTAAAACAGAAAACAGAGAAGACTGTCTAGTCTGGCAATACTCCTTTATATGTGTTTGGATTGAATATTTGACAATAAAGCACATTGTAACTTAATGCAAGGGGAAGGCTTCTTTACTAAATGCTACTGGAACAATAGTTTAGCCATTTGTGGGAGAAATTGATTTAGGGACTTTCTCACTCCATGTCAAGTCTCAAATTGGTTATAAAATTAATTTTTTTTAAATGTTTATAAAGAAAATGCAAGTAAATACTAAAATGCTGCATTTTACATTATTTAAAACTTAAAAACAATAAATCATTAATTCTAGAAATACACTTGTTATGAATATACAAAGTTTTAGTGTATGCACAAGTGTAATTTTTTTTAAAGGATAGATTTTAAGGGAAAATGAATAGGAGAAAATACTTCCAGGAAATGGAGGTAATAATTTCAAGATATAATGAAACTCTTACAAATTAATAGTATATGCTGCCAGACTCCATGTTAATCCCTTGAAGAACATTATTTCATTATTTCATTAATACTACAAGATGAGGTGAACATAAAGCAAAAACAGAAGATTGACTAAGTATAAAAATGGGGGGAAAAACTTGGAAAATGTCAAAGTTCACTGTATAAAGCAGGGAAAGGTGAATCAAAATTGAAATTACAATCTTTATTCATTCTATTAATAAAGGTTTTTAAATTAAAGTTCTCAATTGTGGTGTGGATGTGATGAAATAGACACATCATGAAAAAATTCTAGGTGTGTAAAATACTACGATGAATCTATGAAGTGTGTATCAAGAGCATTAAAAATGCCCTACTGTCATACAGGACCAGAAAAACCTCTTGGAAAGATTATCTGGCAATATCAATCAAAATCTTTTTTTCCATTTTGCCCAGTAATTCACTTCTTGGCAATTTTCCTATAGATAAACTTTCACGTATGCTTAAAGATATGTGAACAAATACCTTTTTGAATCATTTTTTACAGTGGAAAATACTGGAAATACCATGTTCATCCAAAGTCCTCATAAAAATATCAGACATCCATGTGGTAGAAAATCATGCAACTTAACAACAAGGAGGTATATCTATATGGCAATATGGAACAGCCTCTAAGATAACTATGCTAAAAAAGGAAAGTCAAGAAAACAAAGTATGAGAACGGTATGGTTGGTATGCTAACATTTGTTTTTGTCTCTGATGGGAAAATATATTCATATCTATACAAATACTATCTCTGGGAGGATTCCCAAGAAATAATTACTGGTTACCTTTGGTGAAAAGAAAGGAACTTGGGTATCCAAAGCATGGGTGTTTATTTTTTACTAGGGCCCAGTGCACGAATTCGTGCTCCTTGAAAGGAACCGTGGGCGACGAGGCTGCAGTTGGCACAAGGATGGGTCTTGGCCCAACCTCCAGGCCCCTGCCCAGCCCCTCTCTGCTGGCAGCCCACTCCTGCTACCAATGTTCCCATGCCGAACGATGCCAGCCCCACTTATACCTGCTGATGGCACAAAGCAATTGGGGCCAGCACCAGCAGTGTGTGCAAGCGGGACCCGTGACATTCATTGGTGCGAGCTGTGGCTGCTGCCCTGATTGATCCTTAGGAGCAGGGGGAGGTGGACAAGCCCTCAGGGTCTATCAGGATGGCAGTCACCAATCATACCCGCTGACAGTGCCAAAAGATCAGGACCAGTGCCAGGTGCCAGCAGTGGGTGCAAGTGGCAGCTCCAGTGCTGGCTGCTGGTGTGTGTGTGGCCGGCACTGGCAGTGGGTGTGAGTGGCAGGCAAGACTGCGGCGCACAGGAGCAAAACATTTTCAGTAACCACCAGAGGCTAGCCCCGATGACAGTGACCGGAGCCCCGCCTTGGTCTGGCACCCTCGCTCACCTGCTCCAACATCCTACTGCACCTGACGCCCACCATATTCCATGCACACCCCCTGGTGGGCAGCGCACATCATAGCGACCGGTTGTTCGGTTGTTCCGGTTGTTCTGCCATTCGGTTTATATGCATATTAGCCTTTTATTATATAAGATTATGTTTATTTTTATGATGGGCATGGGTGACATTTAAAATAATATCAAAATACTGTAAAAATGAAGATGGTGAGATTCTTTATATGTATCACTTTTGTATCATTTTTGAAATTCTACTCAAAGGAAATTATCTGAAAAGTAAAATATTGGTTAGTCATTTGTGAAACAGTCTAATATAAGAATATAAAGTGCTCATTAAAATTAAGACTCCACATTGCTTTTAATGATACTGGAAAGTCATGGTTCATTTACTTATTCTTGTAGTAAATTTTTACTGAGGTCCATTTTTAGGTCTCAGAACATATTGCTAAAGACAAAGGCAAGATACAAAATTATCTCCAAATGATGTAAACTGCTTAAACCTAAATCAGAAAAATGCAAGTGAGTAAACCAATATGAATATTTGTTATCTGTTGGTGATAAGATTATTATTGATGGATTTGGACATGCTTATTACGCATTCAAGTGGTGATGACAAACTGCTATTCCAACCTTTCTGTTTAGAACTGATCTTGGCTTTTTTTTTATTGCTCCCCTGTAGAATATTTCCAAGAGCCAAAAAAAAAGTTGGCAGTCTTTCACAATTAAAGAAACTGGGTCATTCGTGGACAATAGTGTGGGGATCAGAGGAGGTGTTAGAGGACACAGAGGGAATAAACGGTGATGAGAAAAAATAAATTTTTAAAAATGACAAATAAGAAAGTGGGTCATTGGTAGGAGTCTCTAATTAGGGCACTCAGCTGAACTGTCTAATACAACCTCCTTCCTATTTCAGTTTTATGGACAGACACTGAGAACAGGGCACCTGTGCCATGGACACCTCCACCAGTGTTACCAACCGATCCAGCCTCCACATCTCCCAGTTCATCTTGATGGGGCTCCCAGGCATTCACGAGTGGCAGCACTGGCTCTCCCTGCCCCTGACTATGCTCTACCTATTAGCTCTTGCTGCCAATCTCCTCATCTTCATCACCATCCAACATGAGCCCGCGCTACATGAGCCCATGTACTATTTCCTGGGCATATTGGCACTCGTCGATATTGGCATGGCCACCACCATTACGCCCAAAATTATAGCTATCTTCTGGTTTGATGCCAAGGCCATCAGCCTCCCTGAATGTTTTGCTCAGATGTATGTCATCCACTGCTTCTTGGGTATGGAGTCCGGTATCTTCCTCTGCATGGCAGTGGACAGATACATAGCCATCTGTCACCCTCTTCGATACCCCTCCATAGTCACTGACGCTTTTATGGCCAAGGTCACAGGATTCATGGTGCTCAGGAATGGCCTGTTGACCATCCCAGTGCCTGTCCTGGCGTCCCAAAGACTCTACTGCTCCAAGAATGAAATTGACCACTGCCTGTGCTCTAACTTGGGGGTTATCAGTCTAGCTTGTGATGACATCACTGTGAACAAATTTTACCAACTGTTCTTAGCATGGATCATAGTTGGGAGCGATATGGCTCTGGTTTTTTCTTCCTATGCTCTAATCCTTCACACTGTGCTGAGACTAAACTCAGCAGAAGCAATGTCCAAGGCTCTGAGCACCTGCAGCTCCCATCTCATCCTCATCTCCTTCTTCTACACAATTATCATTGTGTTATCTGTCACACACCTTGTAGGAGAAAAGATTCCCCTTATCCCTGTACTCCTTAATGTGCTGCACAATATCATCCCTCCTGCTCTCAACCCCATGGTCTATGCTCTCAGGATGGGAGAGCTCAGACTGGGTTTCCAGAGGCTGCTTGGGTGGGTGAAGTATTGTCCACCCACTTCAGAAGTAACCTCAGTTTTATGAAGCCATATAGATGTTAATAAGACAGAGGTTGTGGCTCTGAATAGAGTTGGATTGTAAAAAATGCAAAAAAATAATACAATAACATCATGAAAACTATCAGCCTCACTTATTGAAATAGGCATTTGAAAAGTATAATTCAAGTGTTTGTTACTAGATAAAAAGAGTAAAAAATGAAATATCTCTGACCATTGTTGCACCTAGAGATCAACATACTTATACACAGCTACCATACATTGAGATGTAATAGATACATGGAAAATTTCATTTAATGGTGTGGTAAAGTGTTCTTCCTAGAACATGAACGCAAAAAATGGCCTGAGAACATGCTCTAGAAAAGTAGTTCCAAATAACCAATTAATTAAATATAAATTAATTTTACCATTTTCACATCTCATAAAAATGTACATTTTTTATTACAAGGACCCTCAACCATGTTCATGTTGTACCTTCTCTGAGCCTAGTACACACCTTTGTACATAATACCTGCTTAATAAATACTTCATTCATGATACAGTGAGTCAGGAGGCATAGGTCTGCTGAATCCTATATAGCACAGAAAATGTCCTGGACCGTGGTCTGAAGAATGACCTCAGGAGGTTTGTATATGATTTCACCTTGGAGAACAACCTCTTAGAATCACTTCCAGGGCTGAAGCAACAATAGATGGCAGAAATGTCAGCTGGGGCAGCCGTTTTAGAAAAGAGCCTGGCAGCTTCTCCAATGACTGAACAAGAGTTACCATATAATCCAGCTATTCCATGCTTTGGTGCATACCCAAAGAAATTGAAAACATGCCCTCAGAAAACCTTTCTCCCAAAATAATAAGATACATCATAATACCAAGAAATGAAAACAACCCAAAAGTGCATTACCTGATGAATGGATAAACAAAATATGATATATCCATACAATGGAATAATAGTAGAAAAAAAGTAAAGAAGTAATTATGCTAACTGAAAGAAGACAGCAAAGACACCTTTTATTATTCCATTTGTATGAAATGTCCAAAATAGGCAAATCCATAAGGACAGAAAGCAGATAAGTGGCTGCCATGGGTGAAGGGAAAGGAAAAATGGGGAACAACTATTTAATAGGTACAGGGGTTTTTTTTGAGGGTGTTGAAAATTTCTGTAATTAGAAGTGAGAGCTGCACAACATTGTGAATGTACTGGAAGCCACTTTAAAATGGTTACAATGCTGAATGTTATGTTTATGTGAATTTCACCTCACTTTAAAAAACATGCAACTTACTTCTTGCAATGTTACTCCATTCTTTTTCCGCTAACAAAATTGAGCATCATTCCAGCTGACAAAGATATTTAAAGGGCCCAGATCCACTTTCACAGAGCAAGCCAAAAAGCATGAGTTGGTAACTGAGTCACAATAAGTTGATTACCAGCAAGACTCACACCTTTGACTATTCAACTTCCATATAGACCCTTTTATATACATTTTGAATTCTCATACAACAATAAAACAACTCAACACCTAATTTTAAATAATAAAGCTATTCTTTATACAAAGGAAGAAATTTTCAATTTTTCCCAACAGTAACAAGATGCACAGTTCCAACAGTCATTATATGCATTGCTGGATATATTACCTATTCCTCAAATTCAGTCACAGTCCCATTGAATAATTCTGTCATCTAAAGACTAAATTATAATGTTAATTTCTAATAATGTATATATAAAATAAAAAATGGAAAGGAGAGAAAAGAAAATGGTTATATATAGGAATAAAATCTTGCATATAAGAAGCAAATAGAAAATATTCAAAGCTACTAGTTTTAATGCCTATAATTGTTTACTAGTTCATAATTGATATTTGCCATATATCTTCCAACTCTGTCAAATCTTGGTAGAGTAACCAAAACCTTTATTCCTAAAGGGTCTGAATTCTCATTCATCCTGCTAAAGATTTGGTATCCTGCTGTGGATCTAGCATCTTTTTTCATTGGTATACCTCAGAGAATACCCTACATTTCCAACACAGTTTACTTGCTTCTACTCTATAGATGCAACCTAATTTGCTCTTTGTAATTAGAATTAATCACTCCAGGTAACATATTAATCTTTTCTTTTTTGGATTCATCATGTAAGGCAATAAAACGCATCCTTTGATATGAGAATACATAAACAGAGAGCCCATTAAAATATTTTTGTTCTAATCCTCTGATGATATTTGAAGTATTGTTTCCATTACCAAAAATGCAAATCCAAATCTAGAATATGTGCCTAAACCATTTTTTCAAGACATGTCAATACCCTCCTGGGCCATGCAATCCACTGTGAGCTTCATGTCAGTCTGGATAGTGTTCCATAGTGGTCTTACGTCTCTGGTTAGCCCTGTTGACAAACAAATATTTTGAGCTTCAGAGGAAGTCAGTGGATTCAACTGAACACTTACCTATTTATTTACTTATTGCCCATTATAGCATCATTAGAATAACCTCATAACCTCTCATCTCACATACTCCCCCAGAAAGTGGATTAGAGCATCCACCTGTAGGGTTTTTCAGATGAGCATAAATATGCTCCTCTTTAAATTATCCTTTTCCAAGTTCATAATATTCCACATTATTTTGCACACCATACTGAGACTCCTTTTATTATTTAGTCATCTGAGATCCATTTTTTATAACATCAGCAATTTATTGTCTGTAGTTAAAAAATAGATAAAATTCCATCCTATTATACTGTCATCATTCTCTAATACCATGAAGAAACCCATTGAGCAGATTCACCCTTCCTTTGGGTAACTTGATTGTTGAAAACTATCACAGAGAACAATCTTTCCCAGAGCAAACGGACATTCTGTTAGAGAAGGTAATTTTAGGTATTTATAGATTTTCTGAGTTACCTTGCGATGTCAGATGTAAAGAATGAGTCCATCTGAGAAATGCTTGCCAGTGTTCTTCCTTTGGAAATCTATGTTATTCTCTTCATAGACTTTTTAGTGGCCTGAACAACACATCAACACATTATTATTTCCAAATTCTTCTTGATTAAGATTTCACATTTTATCAATATGTAAATTTATTGTTACCAAACATAAAAATGTGAATAATTACTGTTCTGCCTGAACTGCTTGTTTCCCTGACCATGTTCTTTTACAGTCAAGAAGCAAATTTCCCAAATGTTCTGACAAATCTATGATTTTATTTAGCTGTAACTTGACAATAATTTATGACTCAATATATCTTAATTTTAGAAAGCTGCATCTCACCTTGCATCATATTACAAAACCTAACCAACTTACTATTCTATTTAACAAAATTGCTGAAACACTAGGTATATTTGGTGTGGCAAAAAAAAAAAATGTGTTTCACATATTGATCAAAAAAAATTAGGGAAACTCCAAAAATGAAAGGTAACTGTGATAGAATTATGAAAGAATAGAAGCCAAAAGGTATAGGAGAAAGAACTAATACAAAAATAATGTATATTCAGATAAGAAATGTCTAATACTAAGAGTAGCAGAGGGCTATGAAAAAACCAACCTGGTGATTAATGGGTAAGACAGCAGGAGTAGTCAGGCATGTCTATCCTCTTGCATATGCATATTTGGACCAAGAAGTGGGCTAAATGTCAAGCAAGAGTGGTGGGTGTTCCCAGAATATTGGAGATTGGGTCAGAAAACAGGGCAGTGATCAACATGGCTATAAACAACCATGCCCCATGAGCTTCAACCATAAATCAAGCTATTAGCACACCTCTTACCTCCCCTTCAACAGATTGCATCAAACAAATACAACAGCATCCAGAGACTGCATACTAGAAAGGAAATCAACTAACCAATTACCAAGATGGCTTGATCTAAGACAAGTTTCTCCTGATTATAGACCCCAGGCCTCTCTTTTCTTATAGCATTTGCTTCAGAAAACATGTAATTGTAAATTCATTCACTGCCCCTTTGTAGTGTATATAAATCATCTCCTATCTTCTTGCCAGTTATACAACCCAGGAAATGTCTTTCTCAGGGACCTGGAAGCTATCTCCTGAAATGTAAACATTGAAGGAGATACCCCATCTCTCAGTCTCTGTGAAGAGTAGGAGCCTAACTTCCTTGGGCGCCAATTAGCAAACACAGATGGCCTTATCACAGACAAAAAGATGTGCAATCTCAGGAATAACTCAATGTGCTTGACACATCTCATTGATCAACCTCTTACTAAAGTCCTTCAGTATTTTTCCACTAGTTCACCCAGGGTTTCAACCCATTGTATCTGACACCTTACCTCAGCCCAATCTGGACTTTTGTTTTAACAAAACTGGGTATTCAGACTTGTCTGTGTTCTATTCCCCATTGCTGGCAATAGCATCAGTATAAAATCAACTTCCGTTTGCTCATCCTGTTTAGTGCAATTTTTCTTTAACACCAGATACAACCATCTATTTGAGCAAAACCAACACAAAGAGTGGCATTGAAGTTGATAAGCCCAACTCACACCCAAAGAGATAGAATAAATTCAAAAAGCTCTGCTGGAAGTAACCCTCTCTATGCCAACTCTCTACTTCAGGATTTCAGGGTCACTCATCCTTTCAGGTCTAGAGGTGGTGACAAGTGCTATTTTTAACCCTAGGTAACTGTGCTATCACTTTGGAGCTCTTACTGATCACATCCTTATAAACAGGCTCTTTATAAATAATCCCTTCTCAAAGTATTGTAATTTGAGAAATAACCAGTGTTGACAAGGTTGTAGAGAAAGGGATCTCTTGTGCACTGTTGGTGGAAGTATAAGTTGGTGCAGCCACTATAAAAAACAGTATGAAGGTTCCTCAAAAAATTAAAAATAGAACTACCATATGACCCAGTGATTCCACTTTGGGTATTTATCCAAATAAAACAAAACACTAATTTGAAAAGATATATGCACCCTCATGTTCACCGCAGTATTATTTACAGTGGACAAGAAAACAACCTAAGTATCCATCAATAGGTGAATGGATAAAGAAAATGTGAGATTTTATATATATATATTATATATATGTGGTGGAATACTATTCAACCATAAAACCATAAAAAAATAATGAAATCTTGCCATTTGTGACAATATGGATGGACCTTGAAAGCATTGTGCTAAGTGAAATAAATCAGACAGAGAAAGACAAATACTGAATGATCTCACTTATACGTGGAATTGTTTTTAAAAACATGTTTATGGATACCGAGAATGGATTGGTGGTTCCCAGAGGCAGGGACAGGAAGGGAGTCAAAAGGTACAAATTTTCAGTTATAAAATAAATAAGTCATGGCATGTACTATACAGTACAGTGACTATAATAATACAATTGATCCTTGAACAACGCAGTACTAGTACTGTGAGGGTTCACTTACACGTGGATTTTTTTCAATATATATATACAGTGTGCAATCTGTATTCTGAGGTTTTCCATCCACAGATTTAACCAATGTGGATCACAAACAGTGTTTTTGATCCACAGTTGGGAATCTGTGGATCCAGGAGGTTGACTGTATACATTGTTTTATTCCATGTTATATAAGGCACTTGAGCAGTCACAGAGTTTTTGGTATGGGGCTGTGGGGCGTCCTAGAACCAATCCGCGTGGATACTGAAGGACAAATATCGTTAAGTTTTGAGGGAATGAAAAGTTATACGCAGATTTTCAACTTCGCTGGGGTTGGCACCCTTAACCCCCATGTTGTTCAAGGGTCAACTGTATTGCATTGCATATTTGAAAGTTGCTGAGAGAGGGTAACTCTTAATAGTTGTCATCATAAGAAAAAAAATGTTTAAGACTATGTGTAGTGATAGATATTAACTAGACTTAGTTGTGGAGATCGTTTTGCAATATGTACAAATATCGAATCATGTTTTACACCTGAAACTAATATAACATTACATGTCAACTATACCTCAATAAAAATAATTTTTTAACTATTCTAATTTGAATGAGCCATCTGTTCTCTATTTGTACTCTAGCCACTACAATGCTCATTCAACTAGGCAGTGTGGAAGTCATTAGCAAGAGCAATTTCAACATCCTGATAGGACAGATTCTAGATGGCCATAGATTTAAAAGGTGAGGAAGGAAAGATAATATTGAAAAAATAACTCTTACAAGAGGATGGGTCTGTGAAAGGCAGAGCCTGAGGATATAGGAATGAGATTTGGAAGTGCCATGGCAAAACCAAGGCAGAAGTATGTGGAATACAGGTAGTTTTTGAAGTTGGCAGTCTTGGAATCTATATATATTGAGATGCATGATACCAAAAAGAGTGTTGACATAGGAAAAAGGTAGATGGTTCTGCTATATTACTTTATTTGAACAAACAAATATGTTCTAACATCAATGATATATTATGAAACAATTTGAGCACAACTGAATTTCACATTTGCCTTTGTGCCCTTTTGTCCAGTAGAATGCAGAAAACTGCATCAAGCTCAAAACAAGCTGCATAGGAATACACAAACACACACATACTCCAAATACTAATCGGCCACCTTCCTTCACATCACAACTTAATAATTTCAGATAAAGCTCCTTCTACCACTTCACAATAACTGACTAGCTAAAACCCCTCTGTGTTTCCACAGCAAACTGCATATCTTCTTCAAAGTAAAGTGTTATGTGCATTGTAGTATTTGTGTTTTTCTTAATCATTTAACAATGTAAAACTCCGCTACTGTTTATACTAGTTTTCTATCTTTTTTAAGTGTCACTGACAAAGTTGTTGAATGCTATTCCCCTAACTCCATTTTTCCATAAATCCTGAGGTTTTCGTGTGGGGTGTTGCATAGCACAGTGACTTTTAAGAACTCATGTCATGTTATAACAGAACTGACTGTACTTTCTAGAGTGAGTGGGGAGGAAACCAAGCTTAGACAGAGGGGAGAACACACCTTCATCCAATGTTTCAATCTGGCAGAGCTGCCCATCTGAGGGGCCTGCCCCTTGGGACTAGGTTTGAATAGGAGTGTTCTAAGAAGTGGCTAAGGCAAGCCTCCAATGTCTTTCCTGCTGGAGTAAGACAACAACCTGCCCTAGAGGTAGTTGGATGAGAGAAAGAAGTGACATAGGATGGGCCTAGGGAAGGTTAGTCCAAATGCTCATCAGCAGATGAGTGGATACAAAATAGGTGGTACATTTACACAGTGGAATACTATGTGTCTGTAAAACAGAAGGAGCTCTTACCCTATGCAACAGGGTGGATGGATTCGGAGATTATTATGCTAAGCAAAATAAGACAGTCAGAGAAAGACAAATACCATATGATTTCACTTATATGTGAAATATAATGAACAAAATAAACTGACAAACAAGGTAAAACCAGAGGCATGGATGCATGGAGCAGACTGGTAGATCTCAGAGCGGGTAGAGGGAGTGAGGACTGAATGGGGGAAGGTGAAGAGATTAGCCAAAGAATATATAGCTCGCCCTAACCCATTTGGCTCAGTGGATAGAGCCTCGGCCTGTGGACTGAGGGGTCCCGGGTTCGATTCCGGTCAAGGGCATGGGCCTTTGTTGCGGGCACATCCCCAGTGGGGGGTGTGCAGGAGGCAGCTGAATCGATGTTTCTCTCTCATCAATGTTTCTAGCTCTCTGTCCCTCTCCTTTCCTCTCTGTAAAAAGTCAATAAAATATTTTTTTAAAAAGAATATATAGCTCATGGACACAGACAATAGTGTGGTGAAGGCCAAGGGAAGGGGCATGTGGGCTCGGTAGAGGTGGACTAAAGTGAATAGGGGAGAATGGGGGACATCTGTAATAGTGTCAACTATAAAAATACATACATAACAAAATTTAAATATATATATAAATATAAGCATCCCTATGTATTGCCTAAGATGATGATCATGTTCTGGGTGTGCTAATCAGTAAACATCTCAAATAAATCAAGCGACTGAGGGCAAAGGTACCTTCCCACTAAAGCATCACAGTCCCAAATTAGCCTTTATTTAGTTCAGAAAGATGTACATGGAAATAATGAAAGGAAATATAGAAAACATTTGAGAATTATATATTTAAGAGATTTTGGGTGGGGGTGTTTACTGGCACATAAGTAAAGTCAAATAGATGAGAAGTCTAGTAGGTTATTAATAAACATACCAGTATAATGCCAAAGAAACCAAGAACTTAGCTAAGAAAGACTTGGACTAGTCAAAAGCTAATACAATTCTTGGGTCCCAAGCTTTCAGCACCAGGAAGTGGACTGAGAAAGCTGTGCTGTCCCCCAGAAGGACATATTCCCCAGAGCCTGTTTTAGATATGGCCTAAGAAGATAATGGAGAACAATAGGGACAGGACTGGAATCCCAATATCATTCCAAATACTATCCAGATAACTATTTGGTTATTATCAATATGAGTAACAACCAATAACTTCTTGATGAGCAGTCCATGAAGGAAGAAGTTGAGAAACTCCCCAGTGTTTCCAGCTTGGTGAAGTTGATGGGATCCTCATGATCTAGTTTCCAAGGAAAGGAACAGGAACATGAAGAAGTGCTAGCATGAGTTCTATATCCTGGAGGAGATATTCAGTTGGCAGGTGAGTTTATGCATTTAAAACTTAAAAGAGCTCTAGCTGGTTTGGCTCAGTGGATAGAGCCCCAGCCTGAGGACCAAAGGGTCCCAGGTTCGATTCTGATCAAGGGCACATACCTTGGTTGTAGGCTCCTCCCCAGCTGGGGCCATGGTCAGGGCTCGTGCAGGAGGCAACCAATCGATGTGTTTTTCTCACATTGATGTTTCTCTCTTTCTTTCCCTCTCTCTTCCACTCTCCCTAAAAATTAATGGAAAAATACCGTTGGTGAAGATTAACAAAAAATAAAAATAAAAACTCAAAAAAGTTCTAAGATGAAACAAGAGATGTGGGACTCATTAATATAGGTGGAGGTGGAGGAAATAAGTGTAGATGACCTTTTCTGGGGAAAAAATGAAAGAATGAGGGTCAAGAGTATGAACTCCAAAAGCCTACTCTAATTTTGCTAATCTGGCCATGAACAACATGCTATGATTCCTAATAATGTGGATGTTCAGAAGCCAGTAGAAGAGAAAATCAAAAATACCCTGTGTCCTCCTACTCTTGTCTATTCCCTGGAGTAAAAAGCACTGCAATCAGCAGCGTATTTTCCTCCATGATACTGCACAGTCTTTGTGAGGACCTAGTTTACTAATCACTAGGTTTGTGGACACATTTAGCTGGTCATTTCAATGCAAGATAGAGATGCATATTCTAATTTCAGGGAGGTAATTATGCTTTCATTAATTTCTCAAACACTTATTATGTACCAGGTATTTTGTAATGTACTAAGAGTACAAATATTAATGACACACACTATACTGGTTTCAAAGAGTTTATATAGTCAATTGAGGGTACAAATAAATAACCCATTATAATTCATTACATATATTTGGAGATTTGTACAAGATGCAATAGATATACAAAGATAAGAGTCTTGTATTGCCTAGAAAAATTTAGGAAACACTTCTCAGGGAAGACAATATTTGAACTGAAATTCGAAGAAAAAAACAGGACTTTTCCAGATGGCTAAATGGCATGCATGCATTGCTGTTTTTCTTTTTTCTTTTTTTTAAAATATATTTTATTGATTTTTTTTACAGAGAGGAAGAGAGAGGGATTGAGAGTTAGAAACATCGATGAGAGAGAAGCATCGATCAGCTGCCTCCTGCACACCCCCTACTGGAGATGTGCCTGCAACCAAGGTACATGCCCTTGACCAGAATCGAACCTGGGACCCTTCAGTCCCCAAGCCAACACTCTATCCAATGAGCCAAACCGGCTAGGGCTTTTTTTTTTTTTTTAATCATGGCTGTTTTTCAAAAACATCTGCCATTATAGAAGTGAGAAACTTCTATAATGGCAGAAACTTCGAAGAGAGCTACTCGAACCTGTCCAAATAATAAATGCACATTTGGGGATAAAAACTGGAACCCTTTCAGATATTAAATATAAAATTATTTTTATCCATTCGTGCATAACTTACTTTATGTGCTGTTCAGCTCCCTGTGTTTCTGGAGTACATCTGGTCTACTAAGGATACCAAATGTTCATAATTAGAAGCGTGAACACTTAGTTGTTATTTGTGGGTTGTGGGGGAGGAATATGAGAAAAGAAGAGGATAAAAGAAACAAAGAAGCAGGGGAGGGAGGCAAAGAGGAAGAGCCAGAAAGAAGAGAAAAGGAGATAGAAGAGGATAGAATGATGAAGAAGAAAGAAGAGAATGGGGAAGAGAAGGAAAAGCCCTCTCAGGAAATCTCTATATTTTATACCTAGTTTCCTTGGCAAAGCTGGGAGTAGGGATTTATGGGGAGCCATCAGCCCAGAGGGGAAGCACAGCACCAAGCCTTCATGTCAAAGAACCGGTTGGCTACACCCTCCCGGATCTGCTTAGTCTTCACACCATAGACAATGGGGTTGAGCATTGGAGGCACCACTATATAAAGATTGGCCAGCAGGATATGGACATGTCGAGGAATGTTATGTCCAAAGCGGTGGGTTAATAAGGTAAAGAAGGATGGAACATAAAACATGAGGATGACACAGAGATGGGAGCCACAAGTGCTGAGAGCCTTGTGCCGGGCATCCTGGGAAGGTAAACGAAACACTGCTCGGAGGATCAGTGAGTAAGACACAGTGATGAGGATTACATCCAAGATGACCATGACAATGGGCACTGAGAAGCCATACCAGATATTAACGGTGATGTCAGCACAGGCTAAGCGGGCCACTCCAATATGCTCACAGTAGGAATGGGGGATGATGTTGGTCCGGCAGAAGGGCAGCCGCTTCAGCAAGAAAATCACTGGGAAGATGATGCAGAAGCTTCGGGTGACAATGGCCAGAGCAATTCTTCCCACAACAGGCCATGTTAGCACTGTTGAATAATGCAGAGGAGCACAGATGGCCACAAAGCGGTCAAAGGCCATAGCTAATAGGATGGCTGACTCCCCCACAAACATCACATGGACAAAGAAAACTTGGGTGACACAGGCATCAAAGGCAATGTCATGGGAATGGAACCAAAAGATGGCTAGGGCCTTGGGTACAGTAGTGGTGGACAGCAGGATGTCCGTGATGGCCAGCATGGAAAGGAAAAAGTACATGGGCTCATGAAGGTTAACGCTCTTGATGATGACCATTATCAGGACGCTGTTCCCCAGGACTGCCGTGATATACATGAGGCAGAGGGGTATGGACAGCCAGTTGTGATACGCCTCCAGCCCAGGGATGCCGAGTAGGACAAAAACTGCAGGGTGGAAGATGGTAAGGTTGGTGTGAGTCATGATGAACTTTAGGATCCTCTCTATAATGACTTAGAAGTTGATGGGTCTGCTGAATATAATAAGAACAGAAAGCATCTCTGAGTGTGTGCTGAGATCACAAAAGACAGCATGGATTTCTAAACTGTGGGATTCTCCAGGGGAAAGTCCTTCCAGAGAATACTCACTTATAGGGATAACCTCTGGCCCTTTGTGCTCATTCGCACTTAGAACATCTGCATCAACCATGCTTCACCCTGCCTCCATTCACCCTGCCCCCAAAGTCTGGGCCCACCTACCTTTCTGACTTCATTGTGCCATTTCCACACAAGCAGCATTTGCCCCCTTTCCCGTGCTATACTTTTCCCTCCAAGACTTCGCTCGTTCTGTGTTTATTGGAATTTCCCTTCCCTTCCATTTCTGTTTATTCACATTTTAACCTTAAAATACCTCCATAAGAAAAGCCATTTTGTAATGGCCTGTGTCCATAATAATATATCTCCTTCCTGAAGACCTATTAAGCAAACTGTATTTTAACTTGATTATACATAATCACATTAAATTTATCTGGCTATTACCTTGAACATTTCACATCACACTTACCTGATAACTTGGCACTTGTGGCTCCCTGTTCATGGAAGTGGAGCACAAAGTAGAAATCCAGAAGGAGCCTGAGGGATGTTTTTCTCCACGCTGATCTAGATCCAGATCTTCTCTAAAGGCAGTGAGGAGTGGGCAGCGGTTGAAATTGAGAAGCCATATTCATTACCTGCTCTTTGTGAACTTCTCACACTCCTCCCCAGACAGTTCCATAAAGGTTGTGTTTAGATCTTCTTATCCTTAGGAGCCACCAGGAAAACTATTCTGAGTATAAGAAATCAATACACTCCCCTCTGGCTCCATTAATATAGCCTTCCTCCAGCCCACTTGTTCCTTAACCCTCAAAAAGATTTGGTTTTCCCTCCTGCTATGAAGGGTTAACCCTAGAGACCTTCTTGCCTTGGCTTTTCCCACCACTCAAGTAGGATTTGTCTGCTGCTGAAGCTCTATCTGTTAGCTATCAGGGCTAGGGAAAGAATGAGTGATTAAGATTCTGAAGGGAACATGGAGAAAAAAGACCATGGAGAGGATAAGGAGAGAATCAGGAGTATAAAGGAACCAAATAAACATTAGGTGGAACTACAATTATGGGTTTTCAGAGGGTCTCATGGAGGAAGGCATCCAAAGAAATAAGAGACAAAAATTATGTGTCTATTCTTCTTCCTCAATGCAGATGCACTTGCTCAGAGCATGATGGCTGTAGGAAGGGAGCAATGGGTCTCCACGTAGGTACAGGAAAAGGGACAGGGCCAGATTCAGACAAGTAAGGGTCCCAGGTGGGCTAGTAATTTGATACCCTTCCAGACAATATATTCTAAATATTAATTTATCTTCAATTTATAGGAGAGGCTGAACTTTACTGGCATAAGCACCAAGGGGCCACATTGTTCTTCCTCTATTCTAAAGCATAGGCCCCAAATTTATATAAACAAAACTTTATCAGATATCAAATTCAGCCCTAACTGGTTTGGCTCAGTGGATAGAGCTTTGGCCCACTGACGGAAGAGTCCTGGGTTCAATTCCAGTCAAGGGCATGTACCTTGGTTGCAGGCTCTATCCCTAGTAGGGGTTGTGCAGGAGGCAGCTGATCAATGTTTCTCTCTCAACAATGTTTCTAACTCTCTATCCCTCTCCCTTCCTCTCTGTAAAAATCAATAAAATATTTTTTTTAAAGAAAGAAATCAAATTCATTTTACTTTTACATATTACTTCTCAATGCAAGATACCTAATATAAGTCCTAAAAAAAAACACAAACAAACAAACAAAAAAAAACTCTGGCTCTGCTTATAATTCTAACGATGCTTTATAACCTCAATAGTGAAGACAGCAAAGGCAGGGAAAGATTTGGTCCAGGCTAAGAAGAAATGGAGACACTTCTTCAATTTTCTGCTTTCTCTTTTTCTTCCTAGTATATTTTCCTCCTGTGACTTCCAACCCTATTTTTTTGTTATACCCATTCCCTCCTTAGGGGAAGGCCCTTTATGTCTTTATACAACCTTAATTTTGGAAGACTCCTGACATCACAACAACATACTAAAATGTACCCACAATCCACCTCAAATATAATAGTTAGATAACTATATAGGAGTGGAATTGGTTATTTTTTGTGTAGCTATATTATTTAAACAAGCATGATTTTCATTTTGCCATTGTCCTTGTACATATGCTTGTGGTCTCCTATTTTTCACCACCCTTAGGTTCTACAAATGTGCAGGCTGTACACCCTGAAGCCATGTTCCTAAGGGGTAAAATAGCCTGCCCCCTACACTAGGCTATATATATATAAAAGGATTCGTTGTGAGATGTATCACAAGAAAATTATTTCTAATAACAAAAAATAAGGCATCAAAATTTGTAAATGTTTACCCTTTTAATAAATTGAAACTAATTCATAGCTCTAATTTATAGCTCTAATAACCTTACTCTTGCTCACATACACTCAAAGCCAGCATGTAAAATGGTTTTATAATCGAAAACCAGTCTTACTTGCACTGCTGAGGCACTGAGATACCCTTAATCTACTGACACACCCTTAATACCAATTCATTTTTTAAAATAAATAAAATCTCAAGAAGAATTTCTACCTACCCACTTGTTTCACCCCCCTATAAACATCTTGGGATTTTTGTCAAAATTTGAGTAAGGATAAGATGGTGCATCGTGTGATTTTCATATTTTTATGATGCAATGGCAAAATGTGATGGAGAATCCCAACTTCAAGGCATAACCTCTCCTTCTCTCCATTGCTATACCTGTCCTACAAAATGCAGGATGGAAGACAGAACAAGGAGGACTTTTCCAATTTAGACACACCTGAAATCCAGATTACCAAGAGAAAGTTCCCTCCAGAGTCCCCACCTTGGGACTGGGGAGTTCACAGTACTAAGCACATATTCTGGCACACTGTAGGTACATTGGAACTATTTGAACAAATGAACCATGGAATTGGTAAGTTAGCCTTTTACTAGTGGATTTGTTTGTTGCACCAAGATGATGATCAAAACCTGAGCCATTTTCATGAATAGCCCCCAATGATAGCTCTCATCCTGGTACAGTCTGCTCTTTGAACTGCACTCAAACATTTTATTAAAAAGTCTCTCTTCCCCCCACATCCTCCTAATGCTTTTCTTGACCCACCTCTGCATGCCCATTTCTTTCTCTAACCAGTGTCATCCTCCCAGTCCCGCTGACATCCTTTGTCTCACTAACCCCTTTTATCCCACATATCCATTTCCTCTCTCCAAGCTCTAATCTTTGTCTTTTATATAGATCTCTAAATACATACATACACACACACACACACACACACACACACACACACACACACACACACACATACTCCTGTCAATCCCTCCCCCTGACACCGTCAATGCTCTTAAACTCACATACTACATCACAGTATTAGCTGAAGGATCGAGGAAGTGGTAGAGAAGAGTTACTAGTAAAAACTTTGCTTTTTCTGAGAGATGAGGAATGAGAAGAAAGAAGACTGGACTGATCATGTTGGCATGCGGCGTGTCACTAGTCCTGCCCCATAGAGTGCTTATATTTAGAGACAGAGAGGCCACAGGCTTCCTCCTTCTGGAGGCAGTTGCCAGAGTCACCCATGGGATCACTGAGCATTTGGGTCAATGAACCAATGGAGAAATGAAAATTCTTCCTCTAATGCCAAGAGGGAGCACTAACTCTAGGGATAATTAGTAGCTCCAGACAAAATACATTTGAAAACACAACGTAAGAGCAGAGACAGAAATCCTACTAGTAAAATAACAGCTAACATTTGTTGAGCCTTTACTTTATCCCTGTCACTGTGTTAGGGCTTAACATGAATTTTCTCAATTATCAGAACAACCCAATGAGATAAGGCATTGTTAATCTTTTCATTTGGCAGATGAGAAAATAGAGGTTTAGAGAGACTAAGTAGCTGATAAGGAGAGAAGACAAAAGCCCTCAGATGAGCATGTCAAAGTGTTCAAACTCAGTCCAGAAACACTGATGAAGGGAGATGAGAGGGTTCATTTTGAAGCAACCGTGCAGGCTCAATCACTCAAGGTAAGTTCAAGATCAGAAAAGGCACAGAATACATGAACGCTGAATAAAATGTTTACACTCTTAAAACCAAATTTTACTTTGTGTGCACTTAATTAAAGTACTCTCACATTGTTGGGAGGAGAGTAATTCTTCCCAACTCATCTTGTAACTTTTGGAGCAAAGTAAGTTGTTAGGAACCGAATAAAGGAGGGAAGGGGAGTGCGGGAAAGACATTAATTCAGCAATTCCACTCTTAGTTTACGGCAGCTTAATTCATAGTAGCCAAAAACTGGAAACAACCCAAATGTCCAATAAAAGAAGAATGGATAAACAAATTGTGATATACTCATACAATGGAATACTATTCAGCAATTAAAGTTAACAAACTACTAGAACATGCAACAACACAGATGAAACTCAAGATTATTCTGTGTGTGAAAGAGGCCAGATACAAAAGAATCATACAATGTATGATTCTATTTATATTTATATTTATATTTATATTTATATTTATATTTATATTTATATTTATATAAGGTTCTACAACAGATAAAAACTAGTCTGTGGTAATAGAAATCAAAACAGTAATTGCTTCCGGGGTAGGAGGAAGCAGAAGGAAGTTTCTTTGATGGGTATATTATATATGGTGAAAGGAATGTGAATTACATGGTGTCTGCATTTGTCAAAAAAATAATTTGGGGGAGCATCAGAAAGGAAAAAAGAGAAATGGAAGGAGCAGAAATATGGGTAAATTCTTCTCATGAGTTTTATTTCATATGCAACGATTAAAACAAAAATTATAACATTATCTGATATTAAAGATAATGATATTTAAAAGTGAGAAGAGTAAAGGGAACTAAAAGGAACCAAGGTTTCTACTTTACTAAAAGTGGATGGGTCACAGGTATATATTTTAATAGAGCAACTTCAAAGAAAACTACACAAAACCATACACTCAAAAACTCTATAATTAAATCAAGAAGTCTCCCCTAAACACGTTCAAATAACCCACAGAAAGGCAAGAAATCAGAAACCAAAGAATGAGACACAGAAGAAGCAAACAGAAAACAAATAATAAAATGGTAGACTTCAGCCCTAATATAACAATTACTTTAACTGTAAATGGTCTAAATACACCAATTAAAAAACAGAGATTACTCTTCAGTTGCCTAAGAAGAAGGAAAGAATGATTTTGGCAATTTCTATCATACCAACTATCACATTGTTAATTTATTGGTCTCTGGTCTCTGTCATGTAACTTAAGTTTTAATTTCAATATGTGTTTATGATATTATTACATTTAATTAATACCTAAAATTTACATCACACAATCATGTTGACTTGGCTCTGTGACTTTTACATGGTTCTCCAACTGGGACTTATTTAAACAAGCAACACGTCCTAACATTTCAAAGTAAAAATGAAAAAATCTAATCTGAAATTTCTTAAAAGTGGAGAAGTGAGTTTCCAAGGGTAAATCAACTGGTAATTTTTGGAGCACTGAGCAATTTCTATGTTCCTTCCTTTCCCCTAACATATAAGTGCAGGATAGCATATAAAAATGGTCAAATGTAGCCCCTGATATGGGATTCTAACTTAGCAACACTACTTATAAAAATTATATTTATTTGATTTAAAGGGCTCATCAATCCACTATCCTGGGTACTGGGGACTCCCAATGCCCCAGAGAACTATGGAATATTAAGGACATTTTCGTGAAAGAATTAGGGAGCCTCAGATGGATGAGAAGTGAAGTTAGAAGACCTAGAAGACAGAATGGAGTGATGAGTTTAATGACTTCTTCCACTTCTCCATAGGATGGTGACACCTGGTCTTACCTTGGGATTCCAAGTCCCTCTTTCCCTTCAGAAACTGAGGGAAGGTGAAGCCTGGACTACTGTGTGCTACTGGTCACAAAGGGGTCATATTAACCTGAAAATTGTGACAATTGAGAGTTTGCCGTAGGAGGTTTCTAGAAGAGAATTCAGTGTCAAGTGGTACCACTTGGACCCAAGATTTTGTAATCTGTAATCTGCTGTGCAAATGGATAATCTGCTTTTCTGTGTTTTTGTTCATTGGTCATTGTAAGCAGGAAATCATAGACCCACATGGACACAGGTGTTGGTGGTAATAGCTGCATTAGTCAAAGCAGTGAGAAAATCAGGGTCACTTCCCAAACAGAGCCCTCTCCTATCCCATGCCAGTCTGGAGCAACTGAGAGACCCAGTGAGCCTTCCCTCCTCCTCCCACTCTACCCCCACTCCCCACAGAGGGCTGGAACTCACCTCTGGAAAGCAGACTCTTAAAGTCCCCCAAAGCCACAGGTGTATTGTCAGATACCTTCTTCTAAAGGCCAATGTCACAGGGAAAGACCAGCCAGGTAACCCCCTACATGTGTTTAGATACCTCCTATAATGTTGGGCTGGAGCCTAGGAGACCAACAAAGAAACTTCCCAGAGACAAAGTCAGTGATATCCCCCAGTACCTCCTGGACTATTGGCAGTAAGAAACACAGAATACATCCTATTTAAAGTGGAGAAGTGAGTTTCCAAGGGTAAATCAACTTAATTCAGTTTTGTTGGACTTAAGGGGTCTGTGATTTATCTTATGAACCATCTTTGTACAAACAGTGCCCAGGATAGGCACACGTCAGCCAAAATCCTGTTAGTGTTCTCTTGAGGCCATTTGAATGTAATGGCATTCGAGGGCACTTCTTCCCAACCCTCTCCTTTATGGCTCTCAACCCACTGCCCCCACCTCCCAAGAGCTCCTCTCCTCCCTCAACAGATGAGAGTTCACCATTGACTAACAGGTCATTGCAGCTCTTTCTACATCTCCCCATTCAGCATCCCAGGACCACCTGCCAATCTGTCTCCTGAACTACTCCTCCTAGAACACTACTCATGTGCTAAATCCCAGTGGAAATGTTTGAAATAGTGGCTAAGAGCAGGGATGTTAGAGCCACACCAAGCTAGTATCCTGCTAATTACTAGCTGTGTGATCATGGGCATGTTACTTTATTTCTTTGTGCCTTGGTTCTTTGTCTGTACAAAGATAGGGGAAATAATTGTACCTACTGCAAATGCATGTTGTACTAGAGCAATAACTGCACATAGGACATTCCAGAGGACTGTAGGCATCACTGTCATTCAGAGAAGACTTCCCTGACTCCTCCAAGAATGGGGAGAGGCTTTATCTGTGCTCTCACCATGCCTGGTACTGACCTGAGTTAACACAGTTACTTTAATGGTTCTCTGCCAACTGTGGGCATCACTGTGTCCACTAGACCATGAGGTCCTGCAGGGCAGCAGGGTCTTGTTATTGCCACTGTATACTCCCCACGAGGCACGGGGCCAGGTACAAAAGAGATTCAATCAGTTCTGCTATAAAGCTGGTTTTGAAATGCAGATTTGGTCCAACCAATTAGTGTATTAGGGAACTGAGAATAATGTGAATATTCTGTTTATTTATGTGTGATTTCATCTGCAAGAAACTAGATGAACATGGAAAACTGCATCCAGCTGAACCAAACTGCATCGGAAAGTGCAATGAGCACACATGCACATAGGCAAACATTCATCAGCTGCCTCAGTTCACCACTTGTGTTATGAGCCACACCTGTCCACATCTGGTGTTACAGCATCCCACCTGATTTCAGATTAGTGTCTCCCACCTCTTCACAATAATTCACAAGCTACTTCCAACACTCACTTCCACAAGGAAAATTCCAAGTCTTTTTCAAGGTGAAGTGTCATATTTATTGGTGCATGTGCTAGTATGTACTTTGTAATCATTTGACTTGTGCTACCATTTTTGTTGGTTCCTGTCCTTTTTATTTTTTAATATATTTTTATTAATTTTTAGAGAGAAGTAAAGGGAAAGGGACAGAGAAATAGAAACATCAATGAGAGAGGAAGTCATCGATTGGCTACCTCCTTCCTGCACGGCCCCCACTAGGGATCAAGCCTGCAACCCGGCCATGTGCCCTGATCAGGAATCAAACCAACAACCTTCTGGTTCCTGGGTCAATACTCAACCACTGAGCCACACCAGCTGGGCAGTTCCTATCCTTTTTAAATATGTCACTGACAAAGTTTGTGAATGTTGTGCCCCTCTTCCCATTTTTCCTGTAAGCCCTGTGTTTTTTATTGCATTATCTTGCATATTGTGGTGATATTTAGGATATGTTTCATTATAACAAAAGGAATCATACTCAAGTGTATGTGGTCGATGGCAATTAATTCTTTCTCGTCTCCATGGATACCTAAGGCTCACAAAGCTGTAGGAGCCCCTATTAGTCAGCAAACACTGTTTGGGCCAGCACTTCTGCCCCACAATTAAAAGCAATAAATATTTATTCAAAGACAACTGCATGCCAGGCACTGTGATGCATAATGGAGGTACTGGGGCTAATAAGAAATACTGACTCTAACTCTTTCAGTCTAGTGGGAAAAGGAGAGACAAGTAATTATAATAAAGGGGATGCTATTAAAAAATAAAGCAAGGTCTTCTCTGCAGCAAAGACCTCCCAGGGGAAGTGTTCCTCTTTCCCAGATCTTCCTACTCCCCTAAGTTAGTCTCTTTCTTTGTGGCCCTATCTCTGTCTCCTTTCTCTACTTCCTGAGTTACCAGACCTATCAGCACTGAGCAAAGATGGAGCAGGGAAGAGTTAATGTGGCACAGGTGGGAGGGGTAGGGCCTGAGGGAAGCGGATGTAGCAGCCACATAAAGGGCCTGGTAGGCACGGGTCAAAGCAAAGAAAAGCTGCCAACACACCGTGCTCAAGTCTTCTGTTGTTTTCTTCCCCGGTCAAGTCTTCTGTTGTTTTCTTCCTCCATTTATTCATCCAAGAAGTATAAGCTTCCACCGTGGGCTAGACTCTGGATGAATCTGTTCTGCTCACCCTGACTCCTTCAGCACCCAGGACGCTTCTACCTCGCATGGCTGCTCCTCTGGGTTGACTGCCATTTCCTCCCTCTGTCACCACTCCCTCTGGCACACCAGGAATGAGACTCTAGTGAGACCTCTTCTGGATTGTAAAGAAGGGAAAGAGAGAAGTTCCTTTTTTGCTGCCATTTCTCCCTTTCTTCATTGCATCTCAGGTCCAACTTCAACTCTTCAGCGAGTGTTCAAGTTCACTATTTCAGCACCGAGTTAAAGGAAACGTAAGCACCCCACACCCCAAAAACCTACCAGTTTTCTCCTGTCACACAAGGCTTCCACCTTCACTCCAGGTTCCATCTACCTCCTCTTCCTGTTTCTCCCTTTCTCTTTACTCTCCCCCTTTCTTCTTGGAGGGTAACTGCCCAGCATGTTAAAGCTGAGGGATGCTTAAGCCCATCCCATTATAAAGATGAGAAACCTGAGGCCCAGGAGTTGTTCCTAAGGATACACAGTCAGAGACAGGACCGGCCTAAGGGCTGATCCCCACCCAGTGTTGGCTTTCTCCCCATCACCAGGGACTGAGACTGACTCTATTTGGACCCTGAGGAAGAAAAACATACATCTCAGCTGACCTCCCACTGAAGGGCTCTGACACCAGCCACTATAGCAGTGACCACCCCTCTTCCTCTCTACCACTGTCCAGTCTCTCTCCCTACCCTCATGAGCTTTCAAGTACAAAGGATTCTCCCATCCTAGCTAGGGTTATGGGCTTGATTATCCATTCAAATCCCCAACTAAGATAAAAACCCTGTGATCTTCTCAGCCCTGCACTACCCTTTATATACTCTATGGCTAGGTCTATGCCAAAAATTCTTCCATTTGTCCTTCCCCTCTCAGGAATCATGCCCCCATGAGCCCTAAAGCTTTACCCCACACAGGATGGCAGAAGTTCCACTGCCCAACTCCACCTTCCCACGCCCAGCTTTCTTCCTACTGACTGGCATTCCAGGGCTAGGGGGGACCCAGGCCTGGCTGACACTGGTCTTTGGGCCCATGTATCTGCTGGCCCTGCTGGGCAATGGAACAATGCTGGCAGTGGTGCAGGTAGATTCCACACTGCACCAGCCCATGTTTCTCCTCCTGGCCACCCTGGCAGCCACAGACCTGGGCTTAGCCACATCCGTAGGCCCAGGGTTGTTGGCTGTGATGTGGTTCGGGACCCGCCCTATGCCATATGCTGCCTGCCTGGTCCAGATGTTCTTTGTCCATGCACTGACTGCCATGGAATCTGGTGTCCTGCTGGCCATGGCCTGTGATCGTGCCGTGGCAGTAGGGAGTCCATTGCACTATTCTATCCTTGTCACCAAAGCTCGTGTGGGATACGCAGCCCTGGCACTGGCGCTAAAAGCTGTGGCTATTGTTGTGCCTTTCCCTCTGTTGGTGGCACGATTTGAACACTTCCGAGCCAAGACCATAGAGCATGCCTACTGTGCACACATGGCGGTGGTGGAGCTGGTGGTGGGTAACACACGGGCCAACAATTTGTATGGGCTAGCACTCTCACTGGCCGTGTCGGGTGTAGATATTTTGGGCATCACTGGCTCTTATGGGCTCATTGCCCACACTGTGCTGCGACTGCCTACCAAGGAGGCCCGTGCTAAGGCCTTTGGCACATGTAGTTCCCACATCTGTGTCATTCTGGCTTTCTACGTGCCTGGTCTCTTCTCCTACCTCACACACCGCTTTGGTCGTCAAACTGTCCCCAAGCCTGTACACATCCTTCTCTCTAACATCTACTTGCTGCTGCCACCTGCCCTTAACCCTCTCATCTATGGGGCCCGCACCAAGCAGATCAGGGACCGGCTCCTGGAAACCTTCACATTCAGAAAAAGCCAGTTCTGATGGGCAGTGAAAACAATGAAGCCTGGAGGAGGAGCTGGGGGACGGTCAAAAAATCTGGAATCTGGAAGTATGAACTACATCATTGGCCTCATTATCTGCATATGACTCTCATAACCATTCAGCAGGTGTTTGCTGTGAAGCCCCTACTATGTGTACCACTGGAATGTGTAGTTAGGCCTAGCCACATATCCTGCTTTGGGGGAGGCAGGAGGCAGGAGGCAGGGGCCATTGTGTTACCATGCAAGGAAAATAAGATCAGGAATTATCGTGGGATCCTAGCACACAAGATTTAAAGAAAACTCCCCTCCTTGCCTCTCCCCATCATTTTAACTTAAGTCTGCCCCGTTCCCTCACAATAGCTCCTCTGCAGATCCTGAATCTAGGGGTCTGGGAAGAGGGACAGTGCCTCTGGAGACTAGTTCTTGTCTGGATCACAGCCCTATTTCTGGAGTCAGATTCTGTTGTAGCCAGTTTGTAGGGAAGGAGTCATACAGGCTTATCCCCCACCTTCTGAGAATCTGGATAATGTGTCCTGGGGTCCCAGTTTCACCAGGACACTGATCTTTAAGATATTCCCAGTTCAGAGAATCCTCTTGGTCTCCTGTGTAATCACTATCTGCCTACCACATCCCACCCCCAAACCACACACACTCCATTGCCAAAGTCTTAAGAGTTAATGGCTAGAAGTTCTCTCTCAAGGCGTGCAGTTTCATAGGTCAGAGTCCAACTGAAATAATTTTTTATATCCCAGAAAGCCATTGTAACTATGTTGCCTGCTTGCCTGAAGCCCAGAATCCCTATGATCTCTTACCAATCTGACCTTTTGCACATCCTCAGCCAAGAATGTAAAATTCCCAAGTAAAAGCCTCATCAACAACACTATTTGCCCTGGCCAACATCATCAGAAGCACATGATGTTGGTGCAATATGCTGAAATAGGAATATTTCACATAGCTGTGGCTACAGAGAAGAGACACTAACGGGTTGTGTCATGGTGTTGCCCAACAGCGGATTCACTTTGCACTCCACACTAGGAGGGATATTGCACAAAAGATCTCTCACACCAGAATGGAGTCCAGAATGAGTATAATCTCAGACATAAGGCAGGGAGTCACTGTTATGAGGTCATAGAAAGCTGCAGGATGCACAAGCAGACCCAAGCGCTCCAGGAAAACTATCATAACCACAAATATTGAAGTTAGCCATGAAGACCTGAATCCAGGTGGAATGCTGACCAGAGCAGATAGCTGGACCACACACCATGGGACACTGCACAGGAGGCCACATGGCTGAAAAGGCAGGTGGATGCCATCTACAGGGCCACATGGGGTCTCTGAAGAGATAGCCCAGAAGCTATGATTTTCAGAGGTGCTGTCATATTGCAACCAAGTGGAAGAGGAAGAAATCTACACTTTTCCTCAACCCAAATGTGAGCTCATGAAGTTCTGAGTTAAAAAGCCCTCCAGACAATAATTCTGTAGATAATTGTGATAAAATTCTAATCTTAAAGGGATACAGGTCTTTAAGATGTCCATATCTTTCTCTTAGAGGTTCCTCTTCAATAAATCTATCCTGACAAAATAATTACCGATATGAACAAAGATGTATGCAGTAAGATATTTATTAGATTGAAAAAATTGTTGACAGTCCTATGTCACACACACACACACACACACACACACACACACACACACACACACACCAAATTTTGCCTTTCCCCTCTGGTGCATGAAAAGTGAAATCATGGCAGCCAATGTTCATAAGCAATGAACTGTGTCAGCCTCCCAGCACAGGAAGCCTCTCTTCTAAGGCAGTTTCGCCCCCTGGTTGTGCACAGCACCCCAAGGCAGCTGATTCCAAAGCTATGCATTGTTCATCATAAGAACTTTCTTCTTTGCAAGCTAAAAATCTACCCCCTTGGGCATTTGTATTTTGTTTTGGATTGATATTACATACATACCTATCATGTGTTGTGTTTAGAAGGCTTTACCAGCACTCTCTTGCTCCTCGTAACAACCCGAGAACAATTATAAGCCCATAATCCCTTATCTACAATTCTGAAGTTTAAAAAAACCTCTAAACAAGTTTTTTCATAACTTTGGCCCAGAATGTCACCTGAACCACTCACAATTGTATTTATATTTATTTTCGTGTGACTATTTATATATTTAACTGCAGAAATACTGATGCGCTTGATCATAGAGCACTGCCCTAAATCTCACTGGGGCATGTCTCTGTACCTCTGCATCTGTCTCCTCCCTGCACTGTCAGTCCATTTTGCTCCATGTCTGTGTCTCTCACCTAAGGACACTATATTACCTTTCTAAAATCAAAAAAATTCTGAATTACAGGCCCTGGCTGGTGTGGCTCAGTTGGTTGACATTGTTGGGTACACTGAAAGGTCACTGGTTGGATTCCTGGTCAGGGCACATGCCCAGGTTGCGGGCTCCATCCCCTGTCAGGGTGCATACGGGAAGCAGCTGATCATTGTTCCTCTCTCACATAGATTTTTCTCTCTTCCTTTCCCTTCATCTCTCTCTAAAATCAATAAAAGCATGTTAAAATTTTTAAATAATAAAAAATTCTGAATTATAAAACACATTTATCCCTTAAGTTTTCAAATAAGGGATGGATTAGAAACTTATACAATTATCCTGAGAGAAGTGATGTGTTAGGGTTCTTGATCACTCTAAAGTCTTTGCTATCTACATTATTCTATCCTGCCCTAGAGGTTGCCTGCAGAGAACCTCATGTTCTCTGGATAATCAGTCCCACCAGTTGGCTGACCTCATGATCTCCATTCTGGCCACCCCATATGCTGCAGATGGTCTGTGTTTTTCCCCAGGGAAGTCCCCAGAATTTTCCGCACTGGAGGCAAACCCCATGAACAGAATATGGCCCACATAGCCCAGCCTTTGGGCTCATCAACTCCATCCAGAACTCAATTGTCATCTGTTTTCCTTCAGCGACTCAGTCTCAGACTTTGAGCCAAAAGGAAAGACAGACTTATTTAATGTCAGGATAGGGCAGTGTGGAATTTAGAAAACCTAGAGAATAATGGTAGCCCAGCCGGCATGACTCAGTGGTTGAGCCTCAACCTATGAACCAGGAGATCACGGTTTGATTCCTAGTCAGGGCACATACCTGGGCTGCAGACTCAATCCCCAGTGTGGGGCATGCAGGAGGCAGCCGATCAATGATTCTCTCTCATCATTTATGTTTCTCTTTCTCTCCCTCTCCCTTCCTCTCTAAAATCAATAAAAATATTTTTTTTAAAAAGAGAGAGAATCATGGTAATCAGACAGTAAAAGACAAGACAGAGATATGGACTTGTGGGTGCAGGGTTCATCAGTAATCAATTTCCCCTCAGCCTCCTCTATGAATAAAATCCCAAGAGGCCCTCATTTACCAACAGCCCATCATCCCTGCACCTACCTCATCCAAGCCCTTCTCATTCTGGAATCTCCTCAAGATACGGATGTGCACCATTCTCTGTTAATTTATCAATAAGGACCATTGTCTCTGTACCTCTGCATCTCTGTCTCCTTCCACTGTCAGTCAGTTTTGCTCCAGGTCTGTGTTTCTTGTCCATGTGTATCTCTCTCTCTTCCTCTGTGTACCTCAGAATTCCTTTCTACAGGGAACAGAGGTACTAACCATACTACACCAGGTGACTTCTCCTTGTCAACCATAATTTAAAAATGTGCTAATTGGGCATTAGGAGGAGAGACTTGGTTTCACTTATCTCAACAGGAAACGGGCTTTCTGATTTTGTCTATTGCACTCTTCTCTCTTCCTGCCCATTTCCTCTTCACTCCACCACTTTGCACTTCCATCTAGCAGGTATGCACTCCTCCCATCGCACACACAGGTGAACAGAAGGAGTAAGTGGGTTTCTCCCTTTGCCAAAAGGAACTACTTACCGCTTAATGGTAAAAGCTGGAATCAGGCAGACTTGCACTAATTTATTTAACCACTCTGAGCCTGTTCATTCACTTGTAAAATGGGGAAATAGTGCCTACTTCAAGAGGTTACTAAAAGGATGATCTAAGATAATGCACCCAAAGTGCTTGACACAGCATGTAAGAGTTCAACAAATATTTGATAGTAATTCCTCCCCTGGAGCATAGGCTCATACCCACTGTCAAACCTTTGTTCAAGTACCTGGCACCCACATTCTTAGCTCTGACTAGGGAGGCCTTCCCAGTTACATCCCTTAGGAAACTTTTCTTGGCAACACTCTCCTACCATCTTAGGACCCTTTCCTGTGCCCCATACCCAGACTACCTGGGCCAGCGGGGACGATGGCTGACTCTGTGGGATAGCTCCACATGCTGAGCCAGGACAGGGAAGACCCCCTACATGAGGCACACAGGAAACTCTGCAGAGGGACTCAAGAGAGCTCTTTGGATAGATAAGGGGCAGAGCAGGAAAGTAGCTATCAGAAAGACTCTCTAGAGCAGCGGTCGCCAACCTTTCGGACCTCACGGACCACCAGTGGTCCGGGGACCACCAGTTGGCGACCGCTGCTCTAGAGTACTTCTTTTTAGGAAACGCCACTCTTCTTTTCCAGCAAAAGAGCAGTTTGAGATCTCTAAACAGACACAAGGGGAAATCACACATAGATCAGAGCTGTAGTAGGACAGTACGTACTAGACACAGATCAGGCAAGGACAGGGAGTGGAACATGAAGAAAATTTTCCACAAATTTACCTGAATAATTCTGACTTCCTGAGAGCTCTCTCCAGTTACTAAGGCAACAGTACCCCAATTAGATTCTTACCCTCACACTATCACCATTCAGCATGGCACTCTCCTACACACACACCTGGTTTTCACTGCTATTGGAACCCACTTGTTAATAATGGGTTTCAACCCAGGCTGCATATTAAAATTGCCTGAAGAGCTTTTAGAAATCCTGATGCCCAAGCACACTCCAGACCAATTAAATCAGAATTTCTGAGAGTAGGATCCAACCATCAGTAATTTTTTTCAACATTTTTTATTGACATTTGTTTGTTTTTGAGAGAGAGAGGAATTGGGGGGGGGGGAGAAACATTAATGCAAGAGAGCAAAATATCAGCTGACTCCCACACGGCCCCCTCGGGGGTCAAGCCCGCAACCAGGGTATGCGCCCCCGACCAGAATTGAACCAGTAATCCTTTGGTGCACAGGACGACACCCAACCAACTGAGCCACACAGACCAGGGCCAGGCATCAGTAATTTTCAAAGCTCTCAGGTAATTTCAAAGTATGGCCAAGATTGAGAACCACTACTTGATTCTCAGTTTAAGTCCTAATCTGTTCTTCTCCTGTGCGCTTCAGGACTCCAATGCAACCTCACAAAGAAGTCATCTGCAGGTGACAAGACAGCATATCAAATTGTTTGAAGGAGGCTGCTAAAGGGAGGAAAGACCTGATCCTGTTTTCTTAAAGAACTACATACACACACACACACACACACACACACACACACACACACACACACACCCTAATGGTACCTGCATTTTCCTCCTCTAAAGAATAGGTAGATGACTCAAAAGAAGACTCAGGCTGTGAGAACAGTGAGGCTAAGGTGACTGCCCTCTCCCACCCAACACCCCATCCCCCAGCAGGACCTCTATGACCTCATGCTGTAGTAGGTCAGAGCCTAAAGCCAAGCCTCACCTCTCTGGGCAGCTCGGGGTTCCTGCAGCAGCCATTGCCCTGCCTAACCCTTCCCATATCCCAACATGTTGGTTGGTACCCCACAGCTGCTAACACTGGATGAAGCTGATACCACATGGACCCTCATCAAAGACAAGGTAGGTAAAGTAAGAGGGCTAAAGAGGAAGTAACAAAGTATGACCTAGGTGGGTTTGAGTAGCTTATGAGGAGGGAAGCCGGAAGATAATAATAACTAACACTTATTCAGTGCTTGCTTATGGGCCAGGCACTGTACTACTAAGTGCTTTGTACAAATTGTCCAATTGAATCACAATTGCGAAAGCAGTAAGAATAGTTCCTTGAATGTATAGAGAGCTATGAGAACAGAGAGGAGAAGTGCTAAGTCAGGGGCAGGACTTAGGAGGTCACTCCTGAAGAGAGTAACATTCTAGCTGGGCAAACACCTGAATGAGTTCATGAGTGGTGGATGGGTGAGTGAACAGTGTACTAATTAAAGGCAGAACATATGCAAAGGCAGGAGAGGAAAATGGAAAATGAAGATTTATGAACTGCAAATAGCCCTCTAGAGCAGAGTTCAAATTATTAGTGGTAAAAATAAGGTCAAAGAGGTGCAGGGGCTAGTCATGAAAGGCCTTTTAAGTTTTCTAAAGTACCTGAACTTTACCTTTGACCTCTTCATGGCTAAGTGCAAAAGACAGTAATCTTCAAGCTACCTCAGCTTATCCAAAGTAGACACAACTCCATCAGTTAGCTACCCTCCTCTTATGCTAGGAGGCAGCACTGGAGGGGAAGAAAAACACAAAACTATATAGCAAAAAGCAGATCAGCCTTAAGGGACCATTGGTGAATTCTAAGGGAAGGCCAGCCAACTGGACAATGCCATCAATAGAGGCACAGATGTGGATCTTGGGGATTGGGACAAAGAGTAGAGCACACAGCACTTGAAAAATAGTGCTCTAACATGAAAGAGGCCCAAAGAAGGAATTTTGTATGCTCCCTAGCAAAACATGGAGCCAGAAGTCTCAGCCATCAATATCCTAGATGAGTTGTTATCATACCTAACTACAATTACTAGAGAGGATCTTATAGGGTTTCCTAGTGGTAATGAAGTTAAACTTTCTAGAACTGAGTTACCAAACCCAAAAAGCCAAGATAAAAAGGACAAAACCAAGAGAAACTACAATCCCTATAAGCATATTGGGACTAGCATTACAAAGATGAAGCCTCAAATCCCTAAAGGAACTATTGATATTATGCAAGAGAGCAAAATATCAATCAGGGATGCTAGAGGTAGCGTAAGAATGGACATTCCAAACCTATTTTTGTATACCCATTCTTGGTAAATGACATAACCCATCTAACCAATCACCTAAGAATAATCCTTGAGTTTTCCTTTTCCCACATCCCTTAAGAGACCAAGTTCTCATAATTCTATAACCTAAATATCTTCCTCCATTATTTTAGTTGAGGGGCTCACCATGTCTTGCCTGGAGCATTATAATACTCTTAACTGATTTTTCTCTCGCCTCCCTCATTTCATGCCTTCCTATTCAAAATTAGCTTTTTTTAAATGCCTATCTAATCCTGCCCCTAACCAGAGTCCTTCAAGGGGCTTCCCACTGTCCTCAAGAAGAAAGTCCCCATCACTTAGTATACACACAGGCCTGTCATAATCCAGTTCCTATGTGCCTGTACTTCCTCATACCCTACATTTACATGATATGAAATTACATGTTCCTGAATGTGCCACTTGATTTGTATGCTCAGGGTTTCTTACCAGCTCTTCCTTCTGCCTGGAATGACTGACCATTCTCCTACCTGGCTAATTCCTTCAAAGCTCAAATATTATCATGTAGAAACATTCTTTGATCCTCTTCTATCAAAGACTAAGGCTGCTAAATAACTTCTAATCTCCACATCTTGTTATTATTTTACTTAGCTGACTACTATTTACATTTTTGTCATTAGATTGAGCTATATTAGGACAAGGATAACGTCTCATTCTTTTATGTATTCCCCAGAGTTTGGTATATGATAAACATTCAAAGTTTTGCTGCAGGATAGAACTGGGAAGTAAGCAGGAAGTAGGACAGTCTGAGCACATTGTGGAGATGTAATCAAATAGTGACAGTGGGAGGGTCAATCTAGAGTAGGCTACCAGGTAACTCCTAACCCTAACCTGCTCCCATAAACTGGCTACCTGCAGGTTATCGAAGAGCGTTTTGGGTCCAATGTAGTGGCAGTACCTTTCCTATCGGATGCAGCTTGCTATGATCTACTGGGTGTGCTAGTGAAGCAGTCCCGCCCAGGCCACAGCCGCCTGGTTTTGACGGGCCGGCAGGGCCGGCGGGCACTGCAACCAGTGGGACCACTACCGAACCTCCTGGAGCAGGCAGGGTCTGAGGGTGCCTTTGCTCACTGCACACGGGAATACTCACCAAAAAGTGGAGCAGAGCTAGCATATGAAGAAATGCGACTCTTGGATGGGCAGCCCTGCCGGATCCACCTACATGTGGGTGGCCTGCGCAAGAAGGTGGCCTTTCTGTTGCTGCCACCAGGGCAGGTGAGCCTACAGAAGACTCTTCCCTGGCTCCGAAGCACCCACAGCATCTATATCATCTACCAGGTCTTCTCCTGTTCCTGGATGCAGCTGGGGCTACTGCCTACAGGTCATGAGCCTCAGATGCTCCGGTTACAACGGTCACTGCCTATTGCCTTCTCATGCCTCAAGTTTTCACTGCAGCCCAAGGGAGTGCTGGGACCACAAAAGGCCCTGACCAAAGGCCCTCTACTCCATGGGACCAACTGGGTCAGACCCAACCGCAACACCATGCCACCTCTGGTGTCCCCATCAGCCCCTGACGATATCACCGAACCTGCTGATATGCCCCCACCTGTCCCAGCCCCATCTACACCACCTCCCCAGGAAGGGCCAGAGGGCAGACTCACCAGAGTCTCCTACAAGGGTCGAAACCCATTCCGAAGGGGGCCCCAGATGCTATCAGGTACTACTGGGGAAAGGAAAATGAAAGGGATGGGACAAAGTGGAGGGAGGATAGCTCAGGAATGTATGGAATACCTGTAACCCTGGTAAGGGGGATGGAGTGAGGGAGCCAGGGGACAGTGAGGTGGAAGCATGGTCTTGGTGTGGGGGTGGGCACAGCACAGAGAACCAGAGGGAGGGACCAGGGAGGCAAAAAGGCCAGGGCATTGAGTCAAGCTGTGACTATCCCCAACCCTGGCAGAGAACTGGCTCTTCAGCCCCCGCAGCCCTCCACCAGGAGCTCAGGGTGGGGGTCCCGGGGACCCCGACCGGCACTCCATGTCCCTGCCCCTGCTGCAGGGTCTGTCCTCGGAGTTCGACAGCGACGACTGAAGTTGCAGAGAAAGATGCAAGGGGCAAGGCCCCCAATATCTGGCATAGGGATACTGGTCCTCAATAAACATCAGCTGCTGCTCCCCCAAACCATCCTGAGCCCCTACTCATTCTTTCTTTTGGGGTCTGGAGAAGGGGGAGAATTCCTATATTTTCCCTAGGCTTCATGTCCCCTCATCCTCTAAGGCAGAGGTAGGGAATCTTATTTCTGCCAAGGGCCATTTTGAATATTTATACCATTACGCGCAGGCCACTTAAAAATCAGCCTGCTATATTTGGTCAAACATTTAATTAACTCACCCCTAATGTCTTGGCAGGGCCAAACCAAGTGATTTCGAGGTCTTTATACAGCCTGCGGGCCGGCCAGACATTCTCCAACCCTGCTCTAAGGGAATAAGGAGTACCTTGAAACTTTGGCATCAATGTTCTCACCAAAAGGAAAATATCCCTGACCAATTCCCCATCTATGTACAACCTTTTTGAGTACCAGTCCCATAGCAAAAGGGTGGGAAAGAAGAATGAGCACAGAATAGAGATTTCCCTTTTATACATATTGCAACAAGTTCTCCATAAAACATTCATCTGAAATAAATTAAAAAGTCCTCTTGCCACTCCCTCCAAACATAAAAAGGAGCCTGTACCATGGCCCCAACCCAGGCCACTCAAGGCCCTGATTGTCCATGAAAGGAAATTAAGGATTGAGGGGCCCGAAGCCTGAGACAGGAGGGATATTCCCCTCCTCTGAAGTATCCAACAAGAAAGGCGAGGTGACAGCATGGGCCTGGGAGATGGCAGCCAACTCCTTGAGAAACTCCGGGAAAATGACTGCACAGTAGACAGCATTCTTGACTCGCAGAGCCTCACCCTGGCGTTCAGTGGTCCCGCCCCGGGGAGGTAGAACCGGAGTGGAAGCCCCGGGGGAGCCCCCACCTAGGCCAAGTCCTGTGCTGTCTCTCCCAGGCTGATGAACCAACTGCGCCGCCTGCCGGGCCCTGGTTGGACTGTGTGCATGTCGCAGGAGCAACTCCCCCAATGATGGCCTCCGGCTCTTCACTGCAAATAAACAGAGTGAAGGTGCAGAGGTCAGGCACACTCTCTAGGTCTAAGAGCTGAAATTTCCCACCCCTCCTAGGGACTTCTCAACTAGGACTCTAACTAACACCAAAATGCTGCCTGACCAACCTTCTTCCCTCTATCCAGCCTCCCCACCCAGCAAACCATCCTCAGTCTTCCCAGTCAGTTAACACTTCAGCCACTTCACTCCCAGCCAAGATCCCTTCCTTTTCCATGACCCTTCACCCTGAGGGATTCTCTTACCTCTCCTCTTTCCAATGACTATTCTACCATCACCAAGCTGCTTCTCCTCAGTCCATAACATGGCTTTACATCATACTTCCTATCACCCTCCTGAACTAGTCAACCACTTCCACCTTCCCCTGTCTATCTCACCTGACCCACATCCTTTCTCCTTCAATACCCACAGACGCTACCTATGCAACCATATAGTTTAGCGACTTTATCATTTCTGTCATACTCCACCATCTATCCAAGATCTGCTCTCCTGTGCCACTTCACCTTCTACCAGTCCCTCTCCTATATTCGCCAAAGCCACCTTCCCACTGGTTGTGGCCACACAGCTTCATGTCAGCTTAAACTCAAATAAGCCACTTATAATATTGACTTCTTTCCTCTAATTCTCTGTCTAGACTCCTGGCTGTGGATCTACGTCCATATCTAGGGCCTAACTCTAAGCATCTAGTCTCTAGATCATGATATGGTTCGCTTTCTCTGCCTCTAATTTTGAGTGATGCTGGAAGATTTATTAAATTTGGCATTCAGAACCCTTCACCACACAACCAGGCCTACACTCCTCCAACCTCCTCTCAAAACTCTCTAGACCCCCACCCTGCTTTTGCATCCACACCTAGCTGCTCTTCCTGGAACCCTCCAAGCTCTTGGCATGCTTCTGTAGCCCCCTCCACCTTAATTTTGCCCTCTCTAGTTTTCATCCTTGAATTAATTTCACTATCTCCACCTCTGAAAAATCCGCTCTGATTTGCCCTCCACTGATTTCCCACTTCATTGCCCTAATCACATTGTATTAATAACTTGCTTACATGTCATACACTAATCTGTGAGCTTAAGGGCTTGGACTCTGTCTCATTTACCTTTGTATCACTGGCCCTGTCACAGAGAACACAGTACTAGGAATGTGGAAGGAAGAAATATGCACAGCACTAGACCATCAGGAAATCATGCTAAAGAACTTCACTGGGTCTTCACAACTGTGTAATAACCCTTCTGGTACTCTCTAACCACTCCATGCACTTTTTTCCTTAAGCCCCACTTGACATCTGCACTCTTGGTCTTGGCATATTATTTTGTCTCCTATTTTGAGTAACAAAGGGTGACTTTAATACCCTAACTTTCCCTTCCACACTTCACAATCCCTTTGATACATATCATTTCCTCCTTTCAAATTGTCCTCATTTGCCTCAAAGGAGGAAAAAACCTTTTCCTATCCAAAGTTAATCCTTTCTGCTGCTCTGGATCACACCACCTTTGAGACCTTGCTCCCCTGGTTATGAGATTCCTCTAGTCTCTCTCTCCCTTCTTCTCTCTCCAGACTGTTAGCTCTCTGAAGGCAAAGATCTCATCTGGTCCCTCCCTGAGTCCCCTGTACCAAAGATAATATATAACACATATGCCAAGTGCTCAGATATTTGTTGATGAAAGATTTAAATTTAAAATGTCATGGTCATGTATAACTCGTTCCTGCTTCCTTATACTTCACAACCACTCACCAAATTCTGTGGTTATTTCCAGCCCATTTCCACCTTATCAAATTCTTCCTTTCTATTTCCACTACTCAAACCTTTAAGTCCTAAATACATTTTCTCCTACCTCCAATTCACCTAGCACTTACCTCTCCACTCCCAGATCTAAGACCCTCCAACGGTTTCTCACAGCCTAAAACCTCACAACTTCTACACAGCCCAACTTCTACTCTGAGAACCTTCTGCTCTAGTCAAAGCTTTCCAGCCTTACTACCAGCTGTTCCACCACCTTCCAAATCCCCTGCTCCAACTAAGTAGTTCATGCTGTTCCCTAAACAGAGGAATAAGGCCATCCCAATCCTTGCCTACCCAAATCCAAGAGCAAGAGAGCAGATATCAAATGGGCTTAAGGAAAAAAGTACATGGAGTGGTTACAGAGTACCATCATGCCCATGTCAAATGCCACATCCTTTACAAAGCTGTAACAATATCTAACCTAGAGACTACTCTGTCCCCTTACCTGTCCCCAACTACCAGAGCAGTTCTTGCTGGTACTGCTGATTTGGCTCTTAGTGGACAGAACTGTATCCTGATAAGAAGCCTGAGAACAAACACCAAGACTCCATTTTCTGCCAGTTCCCAGTTCCCAGCACAAAGCTTCACTCTTAATAAGTGTTCACTTGACCTAGGTTAACTAGCTGTGTAGGGAGGCTCGGGAGAGAGGTGATGGAATAGGCCTTACCTAGAGAATCAGAGCGGCGAGGAGTAGGTCCTGCTGCAGGGCCCTCAGCCCAGTCCAACTTGCCACGAGCAATGAGGTACTTCTTGGCTTTGGAGAGCAGTGCTGGGAAGTCCTCCTGGGAGGCCGCAAAGCTCTCAATCTTATTCTTCACGGAGCCCAAAACCTACAAAGCACAACTTCATGACATTTCTGGGTAGCGCTAGACTGACAGTCCTTTCTAGAAACACTGGGCCTGTTCCCAGCCCCCCAGGGCCACTCCAGCTGCGGGCCTGGCCCACCATGGAGCCTGGACGCACCCATGCATGCATGCATCGCACACCTGCAGCAGGGACTTGACACTGGGCTGGAAGACCATGTTGGTGTTGAGCAGGAAAGAGCGGAGCAGGGGCTGGGGGTGACAGGCCAGCTGGGCCACCAGCCCCGTCAGCAGGAAGTTGACATAGACGGAGTTCTGCAGCATGTTCTCAAGTTTGGCAAAGAGCACAGCCATGAAGGGGCCTGGGGGAGGTGGGCACAAGGATAAAGGCCTGAACACAATGCACATTGCAAGCATTCCTCCCCAAAACAAGAGACCCCCGACTCGATGGTAATTATTTGTATGTCAGTCTTTGGGTATGTTTAAATATCCTGTGACCACCTATTCTGGAGAAGATAAAATGGCAGACACCACATGGACGCACAAGAGTCCAGATACTAGTTTTACACTTGAGCTGAAGAGCCAGATCATAGGCTCTGGAGTCAGAGAGAGCTGGTTTCAAATTTCAGCTTTATCCTTTAATAGTTATTGGATGAATCAAAACTCTCCAAGCATAGTTTCCTACTTGGTAAAATAAGAAAATATACCTACTTACAAAGTTATTAAGAGGATGAAAAGGAGACTAGCATCTAAAGCATTTAGCCTAAAATATAGCAAATTGTAAGTATTCAATAATAACTATAAGCTACATAACATTTCACAGGTCTTTTTAAGAGCTTCATCTAAGAGGCAAAAAAAGAAGAAAGAATGAGAAAGTGAGTAGAACCAAAAGAAATCAGGTTACACACAAAACAGAAGATAACACTAGACTTGGGTCAAAAAGAAAGCAAGAAAGTATAACAAAGGCAAACAAGGTGACTATATAGGCCAACTTAAAGTGGGGGAGAAACGTTTGGAGGACCAGAGAAGAAATCAGCTCTTTTTAGGAGCTCGGAATCAAGAAGGTGGAAAAGAATCTGTAGAAAAAAAGAGCTTGAGAATTGAGAGCCAGAGAAAACCAAGTCAGGGCAGCCTCTTTGGTAGGGCAGAGAATTGCAGAAGGGATTAGATTGTTCCACTGGGAGAACTGGCCTCAATGAGCCCCAGCATGAGCACTCCAGACCATCACAGTCTGTCTGACCAGGGATCTATGGGGGAAAGAAAGTGTACCTAAAAATTGTACTATGAATCGAAACAGAATAACAATGAAGGGCAAGAGGCAGTGAAGCCTGGGAAATATTCTAGAATGTTCTCCACTTCAGATGCACATAACTAGCCTTAGCTCCAAAACAACTCTATCTTAGCAGGGTCCTAAGATAACACATAACTATGTCCTTCTGTTCCTCTCGCTTCCTGGTACTTTCTTACAAGAGAAAATTCAAAAAGCTCAGATGAGTTTACAAAGTAAGAGGATATAGCTTCAATTAATGCTTCAAAAATGTGGTAAAATCTGCATGCCACCTTCTAGTGGTACTGAGCAGAAAGTAGCAAAGACTAAATAAATAACTGAAAAGATACAGTTTCTGAAACCTGCAAGAGGGAGTCATCATGAATCCCTGATGCTGTGCAAACAGGATGGCAATACATCTCAGGCCCAGTCAGAACAGGTACTGATCAAGGCATGACAACTAGACTACAAACAACCAGAGACGGGTGGTTGCCTTGGTCAACCAATATCTGCCATGCACTTGCCCTGGCCAGTGTGGCTCAGTTGGTTAGGCATCATCCCATGGATCAAGAGGTCGTGGGTTTGATTCCCAGTCAGGGCACATACCTAGCTTGTGGGTTCGATCTTAATGGGGGCGCATACACCACAGCACGTACAAGAAGCAACCGATGTTTCTCACATCAATGCTTCTCTCTCTTCTCTTTCTCTTTCTCTCTTTCTCTCTCTCTCTCTCTCTCTCTCTCTCTCTCTCTCTCTCTCTCTCCCCCCCCCCTTTTTAAAATCAATGAAGCATGTCCTCGAGATATAGATATAGATATATATATATATATATATATATATATATATATATATATCTGCTATGGACTCAAGAGATGATAATCATACTTAAAAGCTACCACCTGCTGAGTTCTAACAATGTATCAGCATCGTAGTAAGTGATTTGCATGCATCCATGGGACCTTAATTCAAGGTATGTCTAGTCCAAAGCACTACACTGCTTCCCAGAGGCGGATTTTGCTTCACTTTTCTTCCCCCTCACATAGGGTATGGAGTAAGAATAAGAACCAGCTGAGGGCTGGGCTGGGTAGAACTGGCTCTCAAACAAAAACAAAGAGGAGTTAGCCTAGCCATTCAGGTCAGGTCTAGCTCCAAGGGCATCCTGCAGAGATCAAAAGAACTCAGCGAAGGAGCTCAGGGCCACACTTCCGTCATCTGCCCTAAAGAGGTATTTTATTATTTGCTTCATTCCTCATTACTAATCATAAATCTTTAAATCTTATTAGACAGTAATGGCAACCAACAAGGTACAAGGACAGGGAACAGGAGAAACTTGAAATTGAGTCCTTCTGAGAAGAGGCTGGGAGAAAGGAGGCCAGGGCTGGGTAGGGGAAGAACACCAGAAGATCCTGGGCCACAGAAGAGCTGACAGGAGAGCTAAGACCCAGATACCTGGTGGGGACAGCATGATTTACAGATAGGTGCCTCATATACAAGACAGCAGGTATGTCTTCCACATGGTTCCGATATATTGCTGATTCACCAGAAAGCACCAAACAGAGAATATCCTGATCACAAATCCCAGGAAATAGCCAGAGTGGGGAAGAGGAGCAACATGCACATAGGACAGACATACAAGGCTCAGACATAAGTCAATACTCAAAACAGCACAAGCATGGAAGATGTACACGCAGACATAAAGACACAAGAATGACGTAATATGAATCTGGAAGGAATGCAAGCAAAATGGATGAGGAGCTAGGCAAGTACACAGAAATGACATGGCCAAGAAATCTCAGAAACCAGCATAAACACTTCAAAAACATGCAGAGTACACAAAGGAGAAGGCTTAGGGTAAGTAGCTTACCAGTGAAGGGCTGGCTTGGCAGCGGGTTGAGAGTCCGCAAAGGGCTGTTGAGGAAGGGGCAAGGGGGCTCAGGGGGGCAGGTGAAGCTTGCATAGGCCTCCTCCTCCTCAAGAGGTAGTGGAGGCTCTAGGGGAGGCTCTGAGCCGGCCCCCCCATTACTCAATGCCACCTCCAGATCCCGGAGCTCCTGCCCAAAGCCCTCTAGTCCTGCCATGCCCTCAGAGGGGCCCTCTAGCAGGTCCCCTGCTCCCTCCTGTGGCACCCGACGAACTTTCTTGGCCCCCTCAGGCCATGGTCCTGGCATCCCATTGAGCTGAAGAGGAGGCAGGTGGCCAGGGCCCTCCCCTGCACCCCCAGCCAGTCTCCCACTCCCCAGCTCCTCCTCCTCCCCTTCTCCCACATTGTCCTTGTCCTCCTCAGGCAGTAAGCTGCGTTTCTTAGTCCGGGAGCCAGCAGGACTGGGCTCAGGAGGAGGCCGCTCGCCATCATAGGGAGCAGACCAGGTACGGCAAGCTCGGACACAGCGGTCCACGCCACGGCGTGCCTCACGCAAGTACTCCAGGTAATTGTCTTCCAGTTCACCAGGCTCCTCTGCAGGGCTTGGCCTTCGGCCAGGGCTAGAGGCCGGGGATGAAGCAAGCCCTGGTGAGCGAGGGGCTGGGGCTGGGGTCTCAGAGCCACCTAAACTCTGCTGTCGCAGGAAGAGAGCCAGACGAGATGGCGTGGAGGGCCGGGGTACTGTCACCACAGAAGAGGAATCAACACTTGGGCTTCCAGGGCCTAAAGATGGGAAAAAGACATAAGAGGGATCGAAGAGACAGAGGTCCAGGAAGAAGGATGAGACATCTAGGGAAACTGAGAGAGAAGGTAACAAGGCAGCAGAAACATGGTACAATTCAGACAGCTAACTCTCCACCCTCCAAATAAAGCTTTCCTCATCCATCACTCCATCTCACCACCACCAATACTAAAGAAAAAATGGAAACAGAAAGAATACTGGACTAGAGAGGAACAACTTTACTCCGAAGCTAAATTTCTTTGATGAAGTTAAGGATCCACCCTGCAAGACCCCTCATTAACTTCCTCAAAGATGGAATGCCACTCATGGCCACCTCCCTAACCCCCCTTCTTAAGCTCCCCCAGAATCCAGGCCATACCCGTGATGTCCTCCCTTCTCCCTGACTCTCTGCTAGGCCCACCTCGTGCCCACGAGGCATGCTCTGGACGGGGTGGGCTGGGGGCACAGTGCCGACAACAGCGTGGGATTAGGGAGAGAAACTTGTCTGCTGCTCGACCATATAGATCCACATCACGTACAGCTGGCTTCTGGCTCAGCATCACATGGTTACATGGGACAAGATACCTAGGAAAGACAGAGAAAAAGGACACAGAATAAATCAGAAAGGAAGGACAGGGTTTTGGAAAACATCAGGCAGGCCATTGGAATTGCCTCCAAGAGGAAACACATGAGCAACCCCTATTTAACCCATCACCCCAGCAATGCACAAGGCCCTGAGGGTTCAGGATCAGCCATCCCTCAGCCCTGACTGCACAGGTACCTGAGAACCAGCTGCAGCAGGACATCCTCACAGCTGAGGTTCAGTAGGGTCCTGAAGAGACTGAGAGAGACCATGCAGAGCTGGAGGGGTGGGAGAGGAGGGAGGGAGTCACCATAATAGCTCTCTACCCTCCAAGATGTTTACCAAATGGGAACCCTCCCAGCCCCTGGCCCAACCAACCGCTCCTAAAACAACGTGCACAGGGCCTAGCATATAAAAGTCATTCAATAAATGACCAAATAATGTTTGTGGGCAAGACTTCACTATTAATAGATAGGAATGAACCATTTGTCAAGGTCAATGTATTTCTATAGACCATACACATATCAGCAAACTCTCTAGCTATATTCACCAGTCAGCAGAGATTCCAGCAATATTTAAATGGAATAAATATCCATGAAAAGAGACCCTAGGAAATACCAAAACTGAATGAGTAACAAGATACAACAGCAACATGATAACTAGGTGAATACCTGTCAGCAGAGACTGTAGCAGCACAGTAACTGAATGCCTACCAATAAGAAAACAGAGGGAACCTGGAAAAATACCAGCTGGGATGTGGGCGGGGCTGTGAACAGGCGGCTGAGTCACCTCTCCAACACCAATGTTATCTCTCAGAAGGTAGGCTAAAGAAAAGCTGGAGGGCAGCTGACAGGAAAAGGAAAAAATAGGTAGGTCCAGAATAGGGGAAAGCTTTTTATTTTAGAAAAGTAAGGGAAGAGAACAGACACATGTAAATTCTCCCTCATTCTGAATCCCCACGCGCTTTCTATAAAATTCCCTTATAGCAAGTATGTCAGACACCTTGAGTTCCCTAAAGACAACTATTGGGTCTCAGTCTAGGACAGTGGTCGGCAAACCGCGGCTCACGAGCCACATGGGGCTCTCTGGCCCCTTGAGTGTGGCTCTTCCACAAAATACCACATTTTTAGCAAAGGCCAGCTTAGGAGTACCCTAATTAAGTTAATAACAATGTACCTACCTATATAGTTTAAGTTTTAAAAATTTGGCTCTCAAAAGAAATTTCAATCGTTGTACTGTTGATATTTGGCTCTGTTGACTAATGAGTTTGCTGACCACTGGTCTAGGGCACTAAATGCACAGTCCAGGTGCTCATCATTTACTAAATGAGAACTAAAAGGCAGCTACATTTTGGACAGCATGGTTGTCTAAATGACAATTTTAACTGGCAATGAAAATATTGAGACTCACTGGAAGGTCCTAATCATCATAACCTGCAAATATTTTACCTTACATGCAGAAGGGACTTTGCAGATATGACTAAGGTAACAGAATTTGACATGGGAAAATAATCCTGGCTTATCAAAGTGGGCTCAATCAAATCACACAAGTAAGCAAAGAACCTTTTCCTGCTAGGTTCAAAAAAAAAAAAAGGGAAGAGAGATCTGAAACATGAGAGTGACTCAATCCATCATGGATGACTTTGAAGATGGAAGAAAAGGGCCCTAAGCCAAGAACTGGTGGGCCTCTAGCAGACAGCCAGCAAGAAAACAGATCTCAATCATATCACTACAATGAAATAAATTCTACCAAAAAGCCAAATGCGCAAGAATCTTCTCCTAGAGCCTCCAGAAAGGAATGCAGCACCCCCAACACTGACCTTAGCCTGGAGAGATTGTGTCAAACATATGGCCTACAGAACTGTACAATAATAAATTTATGTTGTTTTAAGTCACTATGTTTGTGGTAATTTGTTATTACAGCAATAAAAAACTAGTGCAAATAGGCACACAGGCTGGCTAGTGAGTATGATTTACTTTAAGCCACAAAAGAGGCTGCAGAAGTTAGAAAGTCCGGCCAACAGAATCAAACTTTAAAGGCCAAACAACAGAAAGGAAAGATCTGCATGACCAACACAGGCATCCTGAAATCAGAAGAGATCTGGTTCCTCTAAGAACCAGGAACCAAGAGGAAATCCCCAAGAACATAAAAGGTTCCTCAGAACAGGGGACCAAATGTGAGACCAATAGAAACATATGCTAAAGACAATGAGGGAGAATCAAAGAAGTTAAGATTAAGACAAAAAAGCAAGATGGGTAGAGGCCAGCACAGAAGAAAAAAAAAAAAAATGACAAGAAGGAAATCAACTGTCCCAAAACATAAACAGTATATTCCTTGAGGTCAAACATAAGCATAGTGAGAAATAAAATTTTTTATATCTTTGTAAAATTAAAGTTTTGACATCTATTTTCTTGGTTTATACCAATAATTCTTAACCATAACATGTATAATAATTACTTTTTGGAACCTTTTTAAAAATACACGTTGTAGGCCTACTCCCAAAGATTATAACCCAAGAGATCTAAGGCAGAGCTTAGAACCTGTTGTAGTTATTGTCATTTTCAAATTTGGAAGTATATACTTGATTCAAAACACTGGTCTGATCAGAATGAGATTCGAATATCTCACATATACTCTAACTTAGCTATTCAGAAACCTCACCTATACAAAACATATCTATCTGGGAACCTCACCTACCTGGAACCCTACTATCTAGTACCTCAATTATCTAGAACAGTTTTCTAGAACCCTTCATGATCCAAGAACTTCTGTTTTAAACACAAGGACCCAGGGAACTCCAATTATTTGTAATTAAAGGAAACCAAAATGATTGCAGAGCCAAAATAAATGCCATAAAGTCCATGGTTAAACTAATGATTTACTCCCCAAGAAAGACTTCAGGTCTTTATCACTTGGAAACTATTTGCTCCTGTTTTATATACATTTCTATTGGTTAAAATACAAACTTGTTATCATGGTCTACAAGGCCATACATGATCTGAACCCTGCCTACTTCTCTACTTTCATCTCATTCCCTTCTTTCTCTTGCTCACTACACCTTCAGTCACACTGGTCCTTCATTTCCTCAAATACATTAAGCTCTTCCCCATTCGTTGTCCTTTGCATGTTGCTCCCTCTGCCTAGACCAGTGGTCAGCAAACTGTGGCTCGCGAGCCACATGCGGCTCTTTGGCCCCTTGAGTGTGGCTCTTCCACAAAATACCACGTGTGGGCGCGCACGTACAGTGTGATTGAAACTTTGGGCCCATGTGCAGAAGTCTACTACCGGTTTTCGGCTCTCAAAAGAAATTTCAATCGTTGTACTGTTGATATTTGGCTCTGTTGACTAATGAGTTTGCTGACCACTGGCCTAGACTATTCTTCCATTTGCTCTTCAATAAGCTACCTCCCTCATGATCTTTAAGTCTTAGCTCAATCTCACCTCCTCAGAAAGGTTTTTTTTGTGTGACTTTTTTTTTTTTACCACCATCTTATTTTATAAGCACCCTGTTTGCTTTTTCATTACAATGACTACAATGTTCAATTATTTCAGTAATGTGTTTGCTTATCTATCTCCTCTATACAGGAAGCACCATGAAGTCAGCATCCTTGTCTATCTAATATACCATTATATACTCAATACCATAGAACAGCATGGCACATAGTGAACAATCATGTTCAAGAGGAAGTAATGTAAGTAGATAGATGGGTGTGTACCCCAAGTTATAGCAGCTCAAATGCAGCAAATCCAAAGGGAGAAAAAGATAAGCATGCCAGTAGCAGCTGGCCAGCTATCAAAGCAGACACAAAACCTGAAAATGCAATCTTAAGTCACCCAAAACAGGCCACAGAACACTACACGACTATTTCATATCAACGATGTATCATGTCAATGATACATCAACAAGTGTAGCACAATGGCAAAACCTAGAGCCATGATGAGCACCCAAAGTCATCCAGAGAAGGAAATTGTGTTCCAGAGTCATAAATTACAAACGCAGGGAGGCAGATTAAAATCTGTACCAAAATGGTTAAAAGTTAAATACTAGAAAGTAAATGCTGTCAACTTTAAAGTGATTACTGGAGACAAAGGCCAAAGAAGGGCAGTGACACCCGCCCAGAACACAGGTCAGAGAGAGAAGATGGCTCACCCAAGTAAGCCAGGACAGAGGAAGGGGCCATACCCGGGAGTTGCTGCCAATTCGGGCAACGAGGGTGTCAAGGATGGTGTGGGTGTCATGCCGGTGTAACAGCAGGAATCGCAGGAAGGTACGGAGCAAGGCAGGCTCTGAAATACTCCGTAGGAAAAGTTCCAGGTAGGCGGTACTGGCGATCATCTCCTCCACAGAGGTCTGGATGAAGGGAGGGAAAGTTTGGAAATTTAGGGCTTCCCTGCACATATACTGGAGTCATTTCCTGAGTTTTAAGGAGGAACTAGGAGCAGACAGGGAAAAGGAGATTAGTACCTAGACCACTGTTTCCCACATTCGTCCTGGCATTGAAGTTGCCACCCATCAGCCTAATCCCCTATTCTGTCTTGCTACCCATGACTCTCACCTTGTGCAGGGCAGGGCCCATGACAGGTACCAGGAACCCATTATGGATATAATCAACCAGCTGCTTCTGTACCAGAGGGTGAGCCACCTACAGGGGTACAAGAAAGAGGAAGGAGGATTGTGAGGGGGGCCACTGTCTGAAAGGGAATAGACAGGTACAGTAGGCACCCTACCTTCAAGATGACAGAACAGCAGAACTCCAGGGAATGCACCCCCTCCCACCCCATCTCCCCAGAATGTCCAAGAGCCAGGCCTCCTGAGAACCCCAGTCCCACCTGAATGACGGCATTGCAGAACTCTAGGGAACTCATGAAGAGCGCAAGGGCTGGCACTCCCAGCCAGTCCTCCCGTCGCAGACAGTGCCAGTCATCCCCTGGAACTTCAATCTTTCGGGGCAATGACGAGTACAGGGCACTCAGCCCTGTGGCCAGCACCTGGGGGCCATCCCCAAGAATAGGTTATCAAAGGCTCAGACAATATAAAAAAGGGGAACAGGGCAGCTACTAACCCAGAGTTTTGATTAGAATAAGGGAAAGGGATATGACCAGAGCAGGTATTTAGTTACCCAATGTTCCAAGACAACCTAGAAACACTGGCCCATGGAGAGCCTTAGTTCCTGCCCTGTGCACCTAAGCCATGTTTTCATCCCCACCCCAATTCCAGGCATTCCTTTCAAATCCAGGGGGTTGGTTCCTGAGGACAGTCCTGATACACAGACCTTCTACATCTCCTATCCAGTGCCCCCACACCATATCCTACCCCCCGTCCCAAAAGGTGCTGACCGGGCAGAAGTAAGAGTGATCTGCGATGTAGCGGCCCACGGTGGGGCTCCCAGCTGACAGAGCCATAAGCAGGAGTAGGGCATCTCGGGCCTGCTGGCCCAGGGTGCCCTCTCGATGGACGAAGGGAACAAGGCGAGAGAAGAGGAGAAGACGAGGGGCAGCTCCAGGCTCAGGAGGTGGCTGCAGGAAGAACTCAAGCAATGAAGGCTCCCGGGCCAGACACACACACAGCTGGCTGAGAAGTAGCACCAGGCCGTCATCCAGTGCTGGGCTACTGGGCACAGGGCGGCCACAGGCATCCAGCAAGGTCAGCAGAGCCTCACGAACTGGACCATGCCGCAAGAGTGGCTGGCGAGCTTCGCTCACCAGCATCTCAAATAATTTCAGTTGCTCAGCCCGCCGTTCCTCAACCCCATCCCCAAGCTCATCCCATTGAAGCTGCCATGCCAATACACGGGTTAGCAGATCCTCGCGCAGAGCAAACTCCAGCAGGGGCCCAGGGGCATTGGGGGCTGAAGGGACTGCATGATCCTCTGCCAGCAGCGTCAACATCTGGTAAGTATGGTTGCGCACAGCACTGAGATCATCTGCACCCCCAGGAGCTACCCGAGGGCCTTGTCGCTCCAGGATTCGCACCACCTGGGGACACAGGACAGAAGATAGAGGGAATCTAAGATGATAGGGTAACTAAATGACACACTGAGAGAACAAAGAAAGTTAGGAGGACTCAGGAAGCCAACAGACTAGGCGCTCTGGCATATAGTCTCCTACCTGGGACCAGTGATTCTTGAAGACCATAAGGCAGGTCTCAGGGTCAGCCACGACAGGGGTCTGCAGACTGGCCCCTTGAGGTACACGGTGCCCAGGGCCCCGGGAGGCCAGTCTGCTCAGCCAGTTCATCCTCTCCATGAGGCCAGCTGGGCAGGGCCAGCGGCCAGAGGACCACACTCTGAGAATTTGCCAGCTGGAGGCTTTCTCCACTTGTGTTTCCAGTCAGCTTCATCTGGTCTATAGGAGCCAGTAGCTGGCCATGGAGCCAGAAGATATACCAGGCTCCAAGTGACAAGCCCAGAGGTTGCTGACCAGTCCAGACTTGCAAATCTAATTCAAAAAGAGAGAATGGAAAAGATCAACAGAAGTTTGCCACTCTCCTCTACCCAGCAGGAAGAACTCAGAGCCACCACTCCACTGAAAATTCCACACACGCACATCATCAGCATCTTAAACTTACCAAGTCTAAAACAAAACTCATTTCTACCACTAAACCTATTATTCCCCCAGCCTCCCCTATCTCAATAAATAGCAACATTGTCACCTACATGCTCAAGCCGAAATCCTGAATATCATCCTCATTTCTTTCCCTTCTAATATCCAGTTCATCATCAAACCCTATCATCTCTATCCTCAAAACACATCTCACTACAATAGCTTCCAATCTGGCATCCATACTTCCAGTCTTGCCCGAGAGTCTATTCTACACACAGCCAGCACAGTGATATTCTTAAAACCTAAATAATATCTCTCCTCTGCTGAATATCCTTCAATAATTTCCTATCACACTAGTAACTATCCAATTTCCTTACCTTGGCCTATAGGGCCCTATATAATCTAATCTGTGCAATCTCCTACCATCCTCCTCCTCACTCATGCTTTACTCACACAGGCCTTTTTGAATACTTCCCCATTCCCTCTGCCTGATGAGCTCTTCTCCTAATCTTTCACGTTACTCGGTTCTTTACAAATGCCATCTCCTAGGAGAGGCCTTATTCAATAATTTTATCTAAATAGCACATCTTCCCACCTTCACTCTAGCTTCCTGATCCTACTTTCTTCTTAGCAGTTTTCACTACATGAAATTATCTATCATCCCACTAGAATGTAAGTTCACAGAGGGCATAGTTTATCTGTTTTATTTAAAGTTGTATCCTCAGTGCCTCAAGACTCAATATTTGTTAAATGTATGAATGTGTAAGTGAATGAAGTAGTAAATGAATGAATGAACAATCAAGAAATCCAGTCCTCTGACTACAACCCTCTGATACTGTTGAGGAATAAACTTTGTTCTGCCTATCACAGTTCCCTCCCTAGAAGCCTACCCAGTAGGAAATGGACAAATAGACCCTTAAATGTCTGAATACTCTTAAAAGGTGGAAATGCAGAGCCAACTGAAAGAGCAGAACTATTTTAATTCTACCAAGGAACACAGGGACACACTCCCATATACACACATATTCCCCACTCTTGTCAGATACATCCAACACTCACTCTTGGGGACATGACATGGCACCTTCACTAAAGAAAAGGAAAAAGTGCCAAAACCGGTTTGGCTCAGTGGATAGAGCGTCGGCCTGCGGACTGAAGGGTCCCGGGTTCGATTCCGGTCGGGGGCATGTGCCTTGGTTGCGGGCACATCCCCGGTGGGGGGTGTGCAGGAGGCAGCTGATTGATGTTTCTCTATCATCGATGTTTCTGACTCTCTATCCCTCTCTCTTCCTCTCTGTAAAAAAATCAATAAAAGATATTAAAAAAAGAAAGAAAGAAAGAAAAGGAAAAAGTAACAAAATAGTTGGTGGCTCACAGTTCCTTCTCCATCACACCCACCACCACCCCTGAGCAGTATTGTCTCTCAAGAAAGTAAAAACTTCAGAGGAAAGGTGTGGTTCAGTTGTCCTTCCTCTTTATACTCAACAAGAGCTGAAGAAACCCAGAGACCTGGCAACAGCCCCACATTGCGATCCTCTTCAACCCAGATATTCTCTCTCATCATCACCAGCTCACAAATAAAGGAATGTAGCAAATATGCTTAAGGAAGCCTTCTACAGAACAGGAGACAGTTTATATAAAGGGTGGGACCAATCCTAAATAGCAAACAAGATTAACTCAATGTATAACCACACTGATAAAGTACTGGGCAGTGTTCTGCAGAAGCACTGGAAATAGAAAAATGGATAAAAAATGCTGGGGGAGCATAAATAAAAACTCTAGTAAATATTATAAACAGAGGGACTTACAAAAGTGCCGGGGGGTGGGGGGGGGGGGTGGCCATAAAGGGAAGCAACTAATTCTTCCTAGGAGGTTGCAAGATTTCAGAAAGGTGTTATCTAACTTAAATCTTTTAACAACAGATACTGGCCACAAAGAGAGCAGAGGGAAAGAAAGGCCTTCTTCATATTAAAAACAGTATGTAAAAAAATATGGCACTATAAAAGAGCATAACGAATTAAAAGAACAGTTGCAAATTTGGATGGCTTACAGATTATCTAGAGAAGAGAGATACAATATTGAGTTGAAGGGTAAATATGGGTGAAGGTTATAAATATCATAGAATATCATGTTAAGGAGTTTGGGTTTTATCTATGGACACCCTAGAAACAAAGGAGGTTTTTAAACAAGGAAATAACAAGATCAAATTTGCCTTTAAAAATAAGCCAGATAGCAGTATAAGGTGGAGCAGAAAGACAGATGGCAGTGGACAATTTATAATCTGTTTCAACAGTCTGTTTTAACCCATTGTATGCCATAAGCATCTAAAGACGCAAGCGGCGGATCTTCCCCACACGCCACACACGTCTATTAAAAAAAAAAAAAATGTTTTCCCTAAGTGACAGCCCTGACCAACTTTAAAATCATTTTTCGTGAGAATTTTCAGCTGAAAATACATTACAATTTCAGCTGAATTGTGAGTAATGTATTTATTTTTATAATATTCATTGCAAATTGATTTTAATTAAATTCAAAATATCATGGTGTGTGGGGATGGTTTCCGTTTTGGACACATGGCAGTTAACTGGTTAAAGAAAAAAAATGGCATGAACTAATGTGGTAAGTTCAAGATTAGCAAAGAAAAGGTAAATCTGAGATTCACCTCTATCTTAGCATGTCATATACTGAATTTATACCTATAATATCTCTGCCATTAATAGCAAACTCCTTAACAAAAGTGACCATATCATTCATTCTTCCCTGAAACTCAGTGGCAACATAGTGCCTGGCATTCAAAAATGCTTGTGGAACTGAATGATGAATTAAAAATAATTATAACAGCTAACATATACTGAGTACTTACTTTGAGTCAGGCTCTATTCTAAGCACTACATGTATATAGTACCTCATTTAAACCTAGGTGTACTATTATCTCCATTTTAGACATGATGAAATCAAAGCCTAGAAAGGTTAAATAAATTGTCAAAGCGAGCCAGCTAGTAAGTGCAAGACTGGGATGCATACACAGGAAATCTGCCTCCAGCTTTAACTTATTCATGAAATAAAAGCAACATGACATGGCAAACAAATGGAAGATAAGAGAAGGCCTGAATATGAAGTATAGGAGACTCAGTAAAAGATAATGCCATTAACAAACTAGGAATATATAACAAAGGGAATTGTGTTTCAAAAAAGAGAATGAGTACAGTTTTGACATACCTATAGGATATCCATCATGTCCAGGATTTAGTAAAGTAAAGGAGGAGGATTCTTTAAAGAAAACTGTGAAAGTAATCAGAAATGGAAGGAGAAATCCAAGAAACAGTGGTAATCTAGAAATCAAGGGTAAAAAAAAAAAAAATGTTTCAAGGAACTGGTGTTTTTCCCATAGTCTACAGAGAGATTAAGTAGAATGAAGATTGAAAATGGTCAGTTGGTTTTAGCAATCGCAGTTTAGCTAAACTTAGGAAAGTAAATGGTTAAAGAATGACTAGGAGCCAAAGATGAGTAAGATGCAATTTCAGGAAATTTAGTAATACTAGGAAGGATGAAAATAGGGCAATAGTTTAAAGAAGCTGGGAGGGAGGGTAGGGGGTTAAGAGGAAGAGTTATTATTGTTTGGTTTAATTTGGTTTGGTTTGGTTTGGTTTGGTGTGGTTTGGTTTGGTGTGGTTTGGTTTTAGATGGGGAGCCTCAAAGATATTTATCAAATGAGGAAAAGAAATCTGAAGAAAGTAACAGGTTATGAAGTAAATAAGGTGAGAATAACTGAACAAAAAATAAGGTATAGGATTGGTCTGAGAAAAAGAGGTATACTACTTTCTCTAAGAAAGGAGATCAACAATAATAAAGAATGGGTGCCACTTTAGGTAAATAAAAAATCTGAAACAGAGAAGCTAATATCTACCACTACCTCCTCCACCCAACCTTTTCTCCAAGAGAGTGGGGGTGAGGGAGAAGAGAAGGGGTGAGAAAGTGTTAGAGCCACAGAATGGATGCTCAGTCTTTCACACATGGTTTCCTATAAACCATCAAATACAGTCATTCAAACTAGTAACTATCAGCAGCAGGAACATACCAGAAAAGGACTTGCCCATCTTCCCAAATACTTACCGTCCCACGTAGGCATGGGTTGGAGAAGGCAAAGACTATAGCCGAGAATCTTTTTAACAAGTCTCCTGTTACTAGCCTTACTAGCCCTCTCACTGTTATTAGCCCTGAAATACTGTATTATCTCTACTGAATTCCTTAAACTGCCCCTATCTCCGTAAATATCATCCCTTTATTAATTTTTTCCAAACCCATTTGTGTTATCTGCTACCTAAAAAATCCCTGACTGAGACAAGAGTATTATTGTTTACAGACTGCTTTCTCAATCACATCTCATTTGAGGACTGAAAACAAATAGAGGTCAAAGCTCAAGAAAGAGAAACAAAAAGAAGTAGGTAAAGCATGAGTTCTGGAGTCCCTCAAAGGCTTGAATCTCAGTCCACATTTTCCAGCTAAGTGACCTTAAATAATCACTTCACACAATGGAACCTCAGTTTTCTCATCTATAAGTTTCTGATGAAATAAATAAGATAACCTATGTAGCACTCCAGGCATAAAGCAGGGGCTCTGTAAAAGACATTTATCTTTCTCCACTTCCTGCTCCTGATCCTGTCTCACCAAGGTGCCCTCATCTCTGACTGAAAGACCTAACCTGTGCTGGAATATCCATTCTCACAACCTCACACATACCCTAGTGAGCCGAAGAAAGGCCAAGCATCCAGTCTCAGCAAAGTAAGGCAGTAACATGTCCCAAACTAAACTGCTTCCAGCTTCTAGAACTCAGTTCCAAAAATTAACAAACCCACTTTGCAATATACTTGGGGTGCCCACTTCTGCTCCACTGCTCAACTAACAAAGGGCACTGCTTACAGGCCCAAGGGGGACTGGCCTCCTGTACCTTTCCTCAGCCCCACCCCATCTCTTTACAAAGACCTCAAGGACAAGAGCCAGGCTGGAATCAGGGTCCCAGAACCTAAAAGCCAACACTTAACCTGGGCCCTGTTCATCTACTGCAGAAACACAAGAAATCATAGCTTGGTGTCCCTTATCCCCTAGTTAGACTTCCTCACTCCCTGTTAACCCTGCAAAGTTCAGAATAAGACAAAGAGAATTGTGAAATCACCACTCTATTACAGACTTACCTTCAGGTTCCAGCCACAAAGAAAAAAGGGGAAGAAGGAGATGATCTTTCAAACCCACAAATAGCCAAAGTCCGGCACTCTTCTTAGGGCCCAAAACACTCAGCAAGTGTTCAGCAACCACAGAACAGCAAGCACGGGGCAGGAAGTGGCTCGGCCTCACTTATGAAACTTTGCCCTGGGAGAGGCAAAGAGGAAAAGGGAGCTGGGGGCAGGGATACACCTGCCAACATGTACAGCATACAGGAAGGGACCAGAATGGCCTTCTAACAACAGGTCAATAAAATCCTAAGGCTCCTCTCCCCGCAATGGCGCTTCCTAGGCAAGATGACTGATACTGATACAATAGGTATGGATGGGCTATTATCCTAAATAGTGAAAGTAGCAAGACCGGATTAAAACCTAATAGGAATAAGGGGGTAGGGAGAATGGGGGAAGATCTACTTCAAAGATGCCTACCAACCTAGAGCTCAGCTTACGTTTCTTGTCTATCCCTCTGCCTATATGTGTAAAACAAATGGGCTATCAGTATATGGTCCTTACTTACTACCTCCTCTCCCCAGTACCTCTGCTTCTCACAGGGAATCCTCTCATCTGACTCCAGCAAAGCCCTTATAACTCACAACATGAATCATATCTTAACTTCCATTTGTAACAGTGAATCCCCATGTCTCACATGGTTATCTCTACCCATGGTGGGTATGTGTGCCAAAGAGTGTCAAAAAAAAGGTAAGGGTGAACTAGATCTTAAAAATGAGGAAAGTTCACTGAGCAGAGAAGAAAAAGCATTCCTAGTAGAGGAAGCAGCTATTACAAAGATTTCAAGGCTCAAAAAAGTAACAAATTTGTTAAGGAACTGTGAACAATTCATTCAAGCTAGAACACAGAGTAGGGAGTGGCAGGAGATGAGGCTGGAGAGGTGAGTTCAGGCCAAATGATGCATTTTAAAGAATTTGGATGTTGTCCTACAGTACACAAAGAGCCAAAAGTTTTTAAGCTGAGGAGTTCCATGATCAGATTTGTATTTTTAGAAAGATCGTTCTAGGGATAGGGACAGACTAGAAAAAATCAAGTTTAAAGGCAGGAGATTGTTGGGGGTAAAACGTCTGGATGAGAGATAAGGAGGAAGTAAACTAACGCTTTAACAGTAAATTTATAGCAATGGAAATGAAGAGAAAAGAAATAACAGAGAATCAAATGTATTAAGATTTCAGTGGCTGATTAAATGCAAGGACTCAAGGAACAGAAATAATGGAAGATGACACCGAAGTCTGGATTGAGATGGGGCCTACAGTGCAAAAGCAGGCTTTCAAGAGCAAAGACAATTTCTGTTTTGGACATGTTAAATTTGAGATACCTTTGGAGATATATAGATCACTGAATATATATAATTGGAATATAGGGAGAGACTGAGACTACATACAGAGAAGTAATCACCTCGTGATATATTTTTTATTTCATATTCTCTCTCTAAATTGAAATTATTTTTTCATGTGTCTAACTTTCCCAATCAGATTGAGAATTCCTTGAGACCTCAGAGGACCATGTTATTTATCTTATGATCTCATAAAAGGTGAGCATCACACAGGCAGACTATATGCTAAATAAATATTTGCTGAATGAATAAATAAATATATGAATGAATGAATTTGTTCTCGCAGCACTTGGAAGAATGCCTGGCACTAGCAGATGTGAAATAAATGGTTACACACAACATGTTTCTATCTCTACATTCTCATCCTCATCTATGTTTCACCTTCCCAGATCTACCACTGAGCTGTATGCCATAAGTCAAAATCCATTATACTTAATGTACTACTATTCAACAAAGAGTTTGTATAGCAAATAATAAGCTTACCAAACCCAGTGCTTTCTCCAAAATAATCAAGAACTTGGACAGTCCCAAAGAACCCTCTGACACGTGACTTGACTCATCCTACCACTATCAAAATGTGATCCAGGTATTATACATACCTCTTCCTATGTCATTGCCACAATTTAAGCAGAACCCTCATTCCTATGTCACCCTCAAGCTATCTTTCATCTTTTAGAAATAGAACAATTGCAAATCATAAAAAATGCTTTCTGCCAGTATAATGCCCTCCATGTCATCACAACCCTTCCTATACACCATTTGTCTTTTAGTCCACATCACCTTCACTCTCTATTACAAACTTTCTTTCTCCAAGTCACTCTTACTCTCAGAAGACCAAATTTGGGTTCAGCTTTGACATTTTATCACTAGGTGACCTCTGGCTTTCTAATTTGATTCCTCATCTATAAAATAAGAATTCCTGCCCTTGCCTACTTCACAAGGTATCTATGTAAATCCAGTAAAATTTGAGATTGCTATGTGAAGTATAATACTGGTTCAAATGTCAGAAGTTATATAGAATTACTATATAAAGACATGCTTCCTCAACATAATACAACAGCCTCATCATCATCACTCTAAATTTCTGGAATTCACTAACCAGTAGAAATAATTTTTTATTAAAATATAGGGCTGCTAATTTTTATTTTGGCTAATAAGACCATTTTTTTAAACCCACCATCTACTATCACCATTATTTCATTAGTGGGAGAGCACTTTAACACCAAAAGAATAGAAATAATTATCTCAGAATAAATTTCTTTATGAAAAACTCATGTTTCCTATGTAGTCTTTCTCTCCTTCCACCTTGGATGGATGAAAACTTTATCATGGACTGGCAAAATCCTTGGCCAAATGTTTAGGAATCACTGCTCTAAATCCTGTTATGATACATATAGGTTCTACTAGAGGCCCAGTGCATGAAATTCATGCACTCGGGGGGAGGGTTCCCCTCACCCCAGCCTGCGCCCCTCTCACAGTCCAGGACCCCCAGGGGTCCTTAGCGCTGCCACAGAGGCAGGAGAGGCTCCTGCCACCGCCGCTGCACTCACCAGCCGTGAACCCAGCTTCTGGCTGAGTGGCGCTCCCCCTGTGGGAGCACACTGACCACCAGGGGGCAGCTCCTGCATTGAGCATCTGTCCCCTGGTGGTCAGTGCACATCATAGCGACTGGTCATTCTGCCGTTCGGTTGATTTGCATATTAGCCTTTTATTATATAGGATAGGGTTCTGACTGTCCAGTGGGCAGGTTGCCAAAGGTTCCACCAGCACGTTTAGCACCAGAGAGAAGCAATGAAAACATACCATGGGACAGAATAGTAGTTGGTTCTGATGCTGAGAATCTGGAACAGAATGGGAACTTGGGCTGCCCCCAATTCTCAGAGAAGGGTCTAGACAGGAAAGGCCTAGCTCCGCCTTTGTGGTAGACTGTCAGCACAGAGGAAAATTTATTGGTGTGAAAGTGGCTATTATCACTGAGTGCCAACCCAGCTTTCCAGAACTTTCAAGTTTTTCATGGGCATGTGGGTTGGCAGGAAGATAGGAAACCTGTAAAATACTAATAAAGTGAAACCAGCATCCAGTTGACGAAGAAAGAACAAATTGCAAAGGTACAGAAGAAAATTCGGGGGGTTGAGGGAAGGAGAAGAAACGTTCAATATCTTGAAAGTGGTGGTGATTTCACAGATGTAAACATGTCAAAGTGTATCACACATGTACATTTTAAATATGAGCAGTTTACTATACCTAAACTTTACCTCAATCGTTTTTGTTTTCATTTACCTGTAAGAATATGAGAGCAAAGGCTTCTGAATGGGAGCCTAAATATAGTGCTGTGTGCAACAAACCATGTGATTTCCATGAAAGTAGAATTAGTGACCAAACTTGGTTAATCCAATCTATACGACAACCATCAAAGCCCCATTGCTCAGCACAGGTGAGGAGCAGCAGCGTAAGGTTGTCCAGAAGCAGGTGGAGAGAAAATATAGGCAAAAATAGCCCCAAAAAAATCCCATGAGAGGGACCATCTTCAAGTTTGCAGTCCCAAGGAGGAACCGGGGGAACGGGTCCCAGTGATTACTCTGTTGAAGACTAAGACAAAAAAATAAAATTAAAAAATTTCATAGTTACTATCAACCCATGATGCCTTTTTTTTTTTTTTTTTTTTTTTGGTCCTCCGAAATGTGTAGGGCCCATGGGAGCAGAAGTGCCAGATGCACACCCCTTACACCTAAGCTGTCCTACTCAGGCTAGAACTACCGCTCTCACTGGCCGGGGCAGTCCACTGCAGCAGCCTCAGAACCAAGCTCTCACCCTTATCCAAACCTCACAACCCTGCCCTTCCTCCCATGCCCTACCCTCAACTCCCTCACCAAATCACTACCAGCCCACCTTCGCCCTTTCCTCTCCCCCTCCCCGCACCGGCCTTACCCCCGCACTCGGGTCCCGGGGCGTCCCTCACCCCTGCCCACAGGAGTCCCAGCCCCTCCAGTTCACAAGTCCCTCCCACCTGGCCCTTCGGAAAGCGCCGCAGCCCCTCATCCAGGCCAGCTCCTTACCTGCGCACACACCCCTACCTCACCCGGCTCCCCTACCTGAGACACACACCCGGACGCTCGCCACACGCCAGCCCTCACCCTGTCCCTTCACAACCCGTACAGTCACCAAACCCGGGGCCGGGATGGCCAGTGCCTCATCCCCTCCCGCGCTCTCCGAGCCCTCCCACCCTCACTTACCGTTCACTCACGGAACCCGGACCTTGACCAGGCCCGATCGCCGCGGAACCGCTAGGTGAGTTCAGGCCGCCGCCATCGCTCTAGAGGCGCACCAGCCGCGCCCCGCCCCGCGCCCCACGCAATCCGCGCCCCCGCGCACCACACGTAACCGCCCAGAGACGCACGACTGGGCAGTGGCGTGCCAGCTCATTGGCTAGACCGGGGCCAAAGCCAGAGCGTCGATGCCTGTTTCCCGGCAACGGCCGAGCGCAGGGGCGGGGCCACCACGGCCTTCCGAGCGAGGAGCACCGCCTCTTCCCCCAGATCCCGCCCCTTCGTACTGTACGCCCCGCCCCTCAGGAGGACTCCGGCGTGTCACTGGGGAAGACCTCTGGGGAGGCGGAGGCCCAGGGGCTAGGGGCGGGGCCTGGAGGGTGCGGGGGAAGGTCGATCCAGTGGGCCGAAGGCGGGACTGACTTTAAGAGCCCGGAAAAGACCGGAGAGCGGGGGTTTAGGAGAGAGATGGGCTGTAAGAGACGAGCACGGAAGGGCCGGGACCACGGGTCCTGGGTGGTGCTTGGAGTGGAAGAGGGGGCGTGGAAGGGGCGGGGCTGGCACGAAAGGGCCGGTCTTGGGGGCGTGTCCGTGGGTGGGCGGGGCCTGTGGAAAAGCAGAGCCCTGGAAGGAGCTGACTGCTAATCGTCTGATTGTTTTTGCTCCGGTTGTGCGCCCGGCTTGGATGGTACCTGGGCGATGACCGCTCCTCTGGGCTACTCAGCACTTTGCTGCCCCGTGACACCTTGCGCACGGTCTTATTCAGTCACTCAGGAACACGGAATAAGCGCCTCCTTGTCAGGCGGGATGCCAGATCAATTAGAACCGGCCTCTGTCCTCCAGGACCTCAATCTTGTAATGAGACGATTGCAGCATAGAATAATAAGTGTCATGGAAGAACAGCACTTAGCATGGAGATTTGTGGGTGTAGAGGCTGAGGGGAAAGAAGAGCTCAGGAGGAGATAGTGTCTGAGCAATCTTGTGAAACGAGCAAGAGTAAGATAAACTAAGAGATACGGAAGTTTCAGATAAGGTCTGCAGTTTAGTTGCAAGTATCGTATCAATGTTAATTCCCTGTTTTTGAACATTGTACTCTGGTTATATAAGATGATAAGAGGAACGTGGGTAAGAAGTTTACAAGAACTTTCTGTGCTGTTTTTATAACTTTTCTGTAAGCCCAAAAATAGTTGAAAATAAAAAGTATTTTAAAAGCAGTGGAAGTTTCAGTTCAAAGGCACATACCAAGGCAAGGAAGAATGAACAACATGTCAGGGGTTGAAAGGCCAGAGATAGGAATTATAAGAGAAAAAGCAGATGGGGGGAAATAATTAGCTCAGATATAGACCCAGTGGGTGAAGGTGACTATGGGCTGGGCTATCCAAGCAGGGATATACAGTGAGCACTTAGTGGGATTGATAGGTCTGCAGCTAAGAGAGAGTTCTTAGAAGTCATTAGATGGAAAAGGAAGCCCTGTGGGTGACCGAGATTGGCCAGAGAGAGTTGGGAAGAAGAAAGGCCTCAGACAGAGTCCTAAAAACACCAACACAAGGAATGGGCAGAGAGGCTTATGGAAGAGACTAAGAAGAAATAAACAAAACCAAGAATTATGGAGTCACAGAGCCATGGGGGAAAAAAATTATTTCAAAAAACTAAAATAAAGTGTTGGAGATTATAGATGTTTCTTCCAAGAAATGCTCCAAAACCACAAATCTGATCACATCACTTAACTGTGCAGAACACTTCACAGGTTCCCCATTGCCTTTAGATAAAAACCCTAGGTTTATAATATGGCTGACAAAGCTCTTCCTGAGCCATCCTCTCTTCACCATTCAGCCTCATCTCACACTACTAGCCCCTCAAGTTCTCTTCAAAAAATAATTGCTGTTTCCCCAGTCACCCATGCTTTTTGAAGTCTCTTTGCCTTTTCACACACTATGCACTTTGCCTCTACTGCTTGTCACTCTCCCACCTCTATACCTAACTCCTGTTCATTCTGCAACACCCAGGCTCAGCTGGGAACCTTCCTATGTACTGCAATAGCCCTCTGAGTACCCACCTAATAGAGTACCCATCACATAGATAGATGTGTAATTACCTATCTATCCAACTATTTCCTCTACCAGACTATGAGTTTCTAGAGGGCAAGGATTGTTTCTCATTCACCATTTATCCCCAATACTTTGTATAATGTTGGTCAGGCACATAGCAGGTATTCTCATTCTGCCTTGTTGACTGAAAAACATAATAGTAGTAAAAGGGACATCAATTTGAAGAAGAAGTTTTAGGTTTTCTGTTTGTTTTGGTATGAGAGATTTAAGCATATTCACAGAGAGGAAAGTGAGAGTTGGAGCATCTAGAAAACACATCTAATAGCTGGTGGGATCAGGTAGTAGAGGTAACAAGAAGGGAATGGGGCAAAAAAAAACACCACAGGATGGCCCCTATCACCCTCATCCAGCAAGCATTAGGAAGGTGGAGGTGGTTGTAAGATAGGGTACAGAGAATGGAAACAGCTCACATCTGCTGTGATAGGTGTTTGTCCCTGGAGACTAGTCCAGCACCTAACACAAAAGGTCCACTGGGTAAATATTGTTAAATGGATCAATAATGAGGCCCAAGCAGGGAACTTGCACAAAGTAACACAGAATGAAAGCCTGAACCTACACTGTCACTAAAGTCTTCTGTCCAGAAGGCCCCTCTGTGGTCCAGCTTGGCGGTAGTGGTGGGAGGGAGGAGGGGAGCGAAAAGGCCCAGCCTCATCTCTGAGGCATGCACCCGCACCTTCTCCAGGGACCTCATTAGAGATGTTTAGCTGGGCAGGTGTAAACCCAGGCCCTGGGAGACAGGGCGGGGCGCTGGAGCCACACTGCCTCCACTCCTCCAGTAGAGCGGGCCCTGGCTGTGTTGCTAAGAGCTTCAGAGGCCAAAGACTGAGAAGTCACAGCTGGAGACTAAGGGCTGCCTCTTCCAGGCAGGCAGGCAGGCAGGCAGGCACTAGTGTGCACCTCCTGAAGCAGCCTGCCCGCAGAGGCCCTGGATATCGCACACCCAGGCACCAGGCCACAGAACCATGAGCCAGGACAGCAAAGTGAAGACGACAGAGTCCAGCCCCGCTGCCCAGGCCAAGGCCAGGTGAGAGATCCTGGTCTCTTGTGTCAGATCTGTCTGCCTCACTAGATGGAGCCTGATTCTTCTTGGTGCCCCCAGTCACAAACCCAACATTGAATGATGAATCAATGAAACATGGCTTCCCCTCTTGTCACAGGAAGACACTGCCTGTCCTGGACCCATCTGGGGATTACTACTACTGGTGGCTGAACACGATGGTCTTCCCTGTAATGTACAACCTCATCATCATCGTGTGCAGGTTTGGCGGGACCTTAAGGGGGGGGGGGGGGGGCTTTAGCGCAGACAAGGGCTAAAGCGGGAGGCTCAGGAGAGGGGCGGGGTCTGGGGGAGGGGAGGGGCCTAAGCAAGGGCCCAGTGGGGAGTGCTCAGTGGCTTGGGGAGACCACCTCCAGCACAAAGGGTGTCCTTAAGCCAATCCCTTCTATCTCCGCCACACAGAGCCTGCTTTCCCGACTTGCAGCACGGTTACCTGGTGGCCTGGTTAGTGCTGGACTACACTAGTGACCTGCTGTACCTACTGGACATCGTGGTGCGCTTCCACACGGGTCAGTGAGTCCCAGGACTGGCCCTCTGTTTCAAGTTCCCTTCCTAAAGAGCCTCTTAGTACCTAGAAAGTGACACACACACCCTCTCTGCCCCCACCCCCCCAATCCCACCCCCAAGCACTTTCACATGCCTCTATGCTTGACATCCTTATGCATACCGGAAACCCTAGGGCAGGGTTATACCTGCCCTCCCTCCCTGTGGCTCTCTCCCTGTCCTACCCTGGCCTGCCCAACCTCACCCTTATCACTGGAGCAGGCAGGTGCCCAGACTCAGCCCTATACCTGACCCCATCCTACACCTGACCCCATCCCCTCCCTCTCTTCCTCCCAACAGGATTCTTGGAGCAGGGCATCCTGGTAGTGGACAAAGGTAGGATCGCGAGTCGCTATGTTCGCACCTGGAGCTTTTGTTTGGACCTGGCTTCCCTGGTGCCCACAGACGTTGCTTACGTGCGGCTGGGCCCGCACACACCCACGCTGAGGCTGAACCGCTTTCTGCGAGTGCCCCGCCTCTTTGAAGCCTTTGACCGCACCGAGACCCGCACAGCCTACCCCAATGCCTTTCGCATCGCCAAGCTGATGCTCTACATTTTCGTGGTCATCCACTGGAACAGCTGCCTCTACTTTGCCCTGTCCCAGTACCTGGGCTTCGGGCGTGACGCCTGGGTGTACCCAGACCCCGCGCAACCTGGCTTTGAGCGCCTGCGGCGCCAGTACCTCTACAGCTTTTACTTCTCCACGCTCATCCTGACCACCGTAGGCGACATCCCACTGCCGGAGAGGGAGGAGGAGTACCTCTTCATGGTCGGCGACTTCCTGCTGGCCGTCATGGGTTTCGCCACCATCATGGGTAGCATGAGCTCCGTCATCTACAACATGAACACTGCGGATGCGGCTTTCTACCCTGACCACGCGCTGGTGAAGAAGTACATGAAGCTGCAGCATGTCAACCGCAGGCTGGAGCGGCGCGTGATTGACTGGTGAGGATGCTGGGGATCCAGGCCCCGGAGAGGTGTACCGGATAGACTCTGAGGCAGGTGTCTGGGTTCTTATTGCCCCGTGGGCCAGGAAGGCAATCAGGGCATGGCACTCATTGGGTTGGGGGGAGCTCACTGGGTGGGGCTTGGATATCATCCACTAATTGTATCTGGGCTTAGGGTAAGGGGCTGGGTAAGAGGCTGATGAGGAGAGAAACTCTGCACTAGCTAATGGGAACTGCCACTGCCTGGTAGAGCCCTAGAAGGCCTAAGGGAGAAGGGAAATACCCACTCCCGCGCCCCCCCCCCTCCGCAGGGAATGGCCAAAAACAAGAGGGTTGACTATGTCGTGGTAGTCCACACTGTGGGCTGAACAAAAGGAAGTGTCACCCACTAGAGCGGAAGCCTCTAGAGAAGATGGGGCTTGGTGGTTGAAGTGGATTTCAGTTGGCTGGTACAAGACATCACTGGTGGATGGGGTAGGAACTGACAGGAGGTCAAGGGTGTCTTATTCATTGTCTTCCGGTGGAGGCTTCGAGGCCCCGGGTGAGGGAGAAAAAGTAAAAACATATATGTGACCAACAAAGGAGATTGTGGAGTGAAGGTATTTCATCAGCCAACCCTCAAGTATTCCCATAACCCCTGCGAAACCTCAGAGTGGTTGGGCTCTTGGCTGAAGTTGAGATGAGCCCTGACGGAAGGAGGAAGGGGGACGGGGAGGCACATAGGATGCTGGTGAGAAACGGGTGCTGCCCTTGTCTCCAGGTACCAGCACCTGCAGATCAACAAGAAGATGACCAATGAGGTGGCCATCTTACAGCACTTGCCGGAGCGGTTGCGGGCAGAAGTGGCCGTGTCTGTGCACCTGTCTACTCTGAGCCGGGTGCAGATCTTCCAGAACTGTGAGGCCAGCCTGCTGGAGGAGCTGGTGCTGAAGCTGCAGCCCCAGACCTACTCACCAGGCGAATATGTCTGCCGCAAGGGGGACATTGGCCGAGAGATGTACATCATCCGCGAGGGTCAGCTGGCCGTGGTGGCAGATGATGGCGTCACACAGTATGCTGTGCTTGGTGCGGGGCTCTACTTCGGGGAGATCAGCATCATCAACATCAAAGGTGGGCACCCCAGCATTGTTCCCAGATAGGGCTGGGGTGGGGCAGGGCTGGGGGAGGGGGGAGGAGACAGCAGAAACCAGTCCTGAGACCAGATGGTACTTCAGAGCCTACACAGATTAAGGACACGTGGCCTTTACCTGAATCACTAGGGGGCTCAGGGCAGAAGCAGGACATAGAAAGAGGACATGAGAAGCTGAACCAAGACCAGTGAGAAGGGTGAGTTCTTGGAAGAGAGAGTAGACCTGCTCTGTGGATGTTGACCTGAGGCACCAATGAGCCAGGGGAAAGTGGCAGAGATGATGATAACAATAACAATACTTATTGCGTGCATATTACATGCCCTGTTTAAGGTGCTTCTCATGTGCCAACTCATTAAATTCTCACAGCAATTCTTCAGGTAGGTACCATAATCTGCATTTTTACAAGTAAGGAGCCCTGGCCACTGTGGCTCCGTTGGATGGGGGGTTATCCCATGCACCAAAAGGTTGCTGGTTCAATTCCAAGTCAGGGCACACTCCTGGGTTGCAGGGTCAGCCCCCGGTAGGAGGCATGCAGAAGGCAGCCAATCGATGTTTCACTCCCAAATCGATGTTTCTCTTCCTCTCTCCCTTTCCCTTCCTCTCTCTCTGAAAATTGATTTAAAACTTTTAAATTAAAGGTAAGGAAATTAGAGCACAGGGAGGTTTCGGAACTTGTCCAAGGTCACAGAGGTAATAAGGACACACAATTGGGGTCAGTACAAGGAACACCTTTCTCACAGCCAAATGGAAATGGAGATGTTCCAACTTACCGAGCTCCATGCAGGGCCAAATACTGTCTGTACGTTGGCTCCTTTATTCCTCTTATCGCTCCGTGCAGTAGGAGCTGCCTAATCACAGGTGGACACTGAGGTCTTGGGAGATGGGAGAGCCTGGAAAGGGGGTGAGCACCGTCACTGACTGAGGCTAGATGCAGTCTCGCTGGGGGACCCCATTCTTCAGCTGTCCTGAAGGCCTCACATCTGTCCTCCAAGGGCCCCCTCAAGCTCCGTCCGCATCCTGGATGCAGTCGGCTGCTGTCTACCTGGCTTTGGATAAGTCACTTCCCTGTTTTAGGCCTCACCTGTCCAATAGGATGATATTAAAAACCCAAAAAGTTATTTGTGATGATTGAGTGAATAGTGCCCGGCATGTAGCAAGTGCTCAACCAACGGTAGCTCCCTTGCCTCTTCTCAGGTCCTTCTAGCTCTGAGACTTTGCAGCATTCGGCCTAGCCTTTCTTCCCACCCACCTCCCCCCCATCCCCCCACAATGTCTTCCTAAAATGCCAATGATGCCATACAGCTCCCCTGCTTAGAATATTTCAGGACTTTCCCATTGCTCTCAGCATAGGGTCTGAACTCCTCGCCTGGCTGTGCCCTCCTCTTTCCACTGTCCTCACACCCTGCACTTCAGCCACTCTGGACTGCTTCCTGTTTTCTACTCCAACCTAATTCTTTCCTACCTCCCTCCCTCTGCTCATGTTCCTCCCTCCGTGTAGCTGCTCCAACACCCCTTTCCTTAGCAACAGCCCCCTCAGTCAGGCATCACTTCCTCCAGGCTTCCCTAAATTCTCCACCTTACAGTTAGGGACTCTTTGTCTTCCCACAAAACCAGATGCATATGTCCACACTGCACCAGCAATACTGTTATGTAACTATCCAATTAAATGTTTGTCTCCTCTAGACTATGACTTCTTAGAGGCAGGTCACTAATTCCCTCTCCAGCACAGGGCCTAGTCCCAGTAAATTACTGAAGCAGAAAGAGAGGCTCAGAAGCACAAATATGGAGGGGGCATCCTTGACAGGAGTAAAATGCCCCCGCACACCCACCCTGACTACTTTTCCTCCCATCTGTCTGCCTATGTGCCACAGGGAATATGTCTGGGAACCGCCGCACAGCCAACATCAAGAGTCTAGGTTATTCGGACCTGTTTTGCCTGAGCAAGGAAGACCTGCGGGAAGTGCTGAGTGAGTATCCACAAGCCCAGACTGTCATGGAGGAAAAGGGCCGTGAGATCCTTCTCAAAATGAACAAGTTGGACGTAAATGCTGAGGCAGCTGAGATCGCCCTACAGGAGGCCACGGAGTCCCGGCTACGAGGCCTCGACCAACAGCTGGATGATCTACAGACCAAGTTCGCTCGTCTCCTGGCTGAGCTGGAGTCCAGTGCACTCAAGATTGCTTATCGCATTGAACGGCTGGAGTGGCAGACTCGAGAGTGGCCAATGCCTGAGGAATTGGCCGAGGCCGATGATGAAGGCGAGTCTGGGGAGGGAACTTCCAAGGATGAGGAGGACAGGGCCAGCCAGGAAGGACCCCCAGGCTCAGAGTGACCCCATCCCTATCCCTAGGAATCCAGAATTATAGGACAGCCTGCCTGCAGAAACTCTGCCATCCTGTCTGCTATGTTCCAGAGATGGGAGTGAATTGGGTCTGCAGATGCCCACCTGGAGATGTAGGAGTGTAGCAGATACTCATTCCCCACTCACCAATGTGCTCACGTGTGTACACACACAATTGCACATACATATACTGGCCCCAATAATGTTCATTCCATATAAAATGCTCTAAAATTTCCATTCTCAGAGCACACATGCTTGCTCATAAACATAGTTATGTCTTATACCCACATGATATATGCACATTCAGTCATGCACCTCAAAAACACACGTATACTGAGAGCCATACACCAATAGACACACCAATGCCCTCCACACACTTGCAAATACACAAAAGCACATCCAGAGCCCTCTTGTTCCAATATATCCTTTAAATGCCCCCATATGGGGTCACAGGTGTACCTTGCAAGTTGCACTTCAATAAAGTACGTGCCTTCTCACCAAGCATTTATGGAGCTGATGGGAAAAGGCTATTGGCTTTAGTAGTGGGCCAGATGACCTCTCTCTGAATTCTGAGTCACAGGGGTGAGGGGCATGAGTTGTGTTGCAGCTGGTGGGTTGGATTCAAAGGGGCTGGAATACCTGATGAATTGAGAATATTACTGAGGCAAAGCGAAGCAGGATTATACCCCACACTGCTGTAGAGTGTACATGCCTCCATAGGTATACTCACATATACACTCTGACCCCTGCATCTCATAGCACTGTATATCCTCAACCTTGTCAGCTTTGCGGGTGTTAATTTAGTTTAGTGGGCCAGAGCAGATACCTCTGCTCCTTTTTCCTTCTTCTGACCCAACCCTGGTGCCTGGGGTCATTCAGGACTGATTCCAAGGGGAGAATAGTTCCCAGGACTACTCTCCTGGCTATGTCCTACCATGCCAGTTGTTGGAGCTGCCCTTGATGCTGCCAGATATTCTAAAACATAGGGTGAAGAATACAGACTAGATGGAATGGATTGTCATGAGAGTTTTGAGGGTTTTAGCATACTTAGAAGGTCTGCAGGTTTGGGGCAGAGAAGGTGTTGTGGGGTCTTTGGGGAAAGTCTGATGTCATCTCTGAGTCACATTCACCATAGTCACAACTTTAGCTCCTCCAGGGCTTGCCAGTCTTTGTGTCTGAGCTGTGACAGTTGGTATTTTAACATGTACATGGGACTTAATTTAATAATATGATTGAGTGATGACACAGAGTGGTCAGTGCCATTGAAAGAAGAATTTATTACTTACAATTCCCAAGAGGAGGGAGCACACTGCACCATGTGGACCACACAGGGAATAACCAGGGTTGGCCAGGAGGCAGGAGGAGCAGGGGGAAATCATGAGCAAATCACCTTTATTACTATAGCAATGAAGTTTTTAGGTGGGATTATCTCCTATTAGGCAGAAAGCAAAACACAGATTTTGGGAATTGTAGTTGGAGGGTTCATAATATTATTTCCAAGCACCTGTACTAGCTGAACCTGGAGAAGATGTAAATCACTTTGGTCATTGGTTTGGCCCATTATTTTAAGATGCCCAATTATCAATTACCGAATATCAAGAATGATTATTACAGGTGGTACAAGAGAATGTAGAGTGGAGCCCTCAGTGCTGGGAGGGCAGGATGTGTGAAGAGCATCAGCTAATGTGTGGTCATGGGGACAGTCCCCCAAACCTGTTGGTGTCTTCAAAGCTGACCAATCTTTTGGATATGGTGGATGCAGGTGACAAAGATGCACTCAGACATGAAGGACTTGGAACAACACTTTCTCAAATAACCATAAGAACTGAGGCTGTGACTGAAATCAAGGTATCAGAAGAGATGATGAGGGAGGTTGCACATTAAGTTATTTTAAAATATGTGGTTATTTTGTGAACATCTTCCTCACAAAATATGAGATCCACAGGGATGTCACTGGGTCTGTCTTGTTCATCTCTGGATCCTCAGGGCCAAAACTGTACCTGGCACATAGCAGGTACCCAAATATACATTTGGCAACCAAAGAGATGAGAGCTGAAGAAGGTAGAGGCTCAATGATGGAGAAAGATGTGTGTCAGTTTCTCGAGAGGTTTTCCTACCATCTCAGCACTCACATCATATTGAGTTCATTCCTCATGGTGGAGCCACCACACTAGCAGACACCTTGAATGTCAGCAATTCCATGCTGGGGTCTTCTGGTTGTGGAGTGATTTCCACCGCTGTGTGGGAGGCAGTGTTTTGACAGTTTGGGATTAAGCCAGGGAGAGTTAGGTCAGGACGGGCAGGAAGGGAACCCAAAGTTTAAGTTTCTGGAATAACCAAAATAATAATAGTTTCCTAGTCCAAAGAATATTAGTTATATGTATTAAGCACTAGACTAAGTTCTTATATATGGCAGAAAACTTCACTGACATATTCATTTGGGATCATTTTATCCCTCCTCCCCTTATAAGAAAGTACCTAAATCTTTGTGTCCCCAAGACTTAAAAGCCTTTTAAATGACAGAATCAAACATAGAAACTCTATTTTTTGTTTGTGAAAAGGAGAAGTCCTAAATTTTTACAAAAATTCACCCGGTTAATTGTGCCTGATTATCTGTGAGAGCTTAGAGTTGAAGAAGCAGAAGTTTCCACACCCAGCGACAAGAGATTCCCCAAGACTAAAAAAAGGGAATGGGATTCTTGGGCATTATGTTAGTTTTCTTTTGCTCTGTAACATATCGGCACAAATTTAGCACCCATTTATTATCTCACAGTTCGGTGAGCCACACACAGTGTGGTTCAACTGGGTCCTCTCTTCGGGGCTTCCCAAGGCCAAAATCCAGGTGTCAGCTGGGCCAGACTCTTTTCTGGAGGCTCTGGCAAGGAATCTTCTTCCAAGATGATTCAAGGTGTTGGAAGAATTCAATTCCTTTTGGTTATAGGACTGAGGTCTTTGGTTTCCTTGAAATAATAGCCCCTTCATCTTCAAGACAACAAAGGCCTGTTAAATCTCATTTTCCAAATCTCTTACTTCCCCTCCTATTACAAAGCTGAGAAAGGTCTCTGCTTTTTAGGGCTCATGTGATAGGTCCACCCAGATAATTCAGGATAATATCCTGATTTTAAAGCCAGGAGTTAACTTAATTATATCTGCAAAGTCCCTTTTGCCCTAATCACAAGAATAACACCAGGGGGCAAAGGTAATAGGAGCCAAAATTCTACCTATCACAGGGTTTCTGGGAAGGAAAGCAGTCTGGACCCCACTTCCACAGGGGTCCCAGAATATGGAACACTGAGAACTGAGTCTTTGGAAACTGGAGAGAGATCACTGTGGCCTAGCTGGCACTGGGGCCTCAAAGCAGCACCCCCTAGGTGAAGAGCCAGCTTGAATAAGGTGCTTATCAGCATAACCCCCATGTTCTAAAGTCCAGAACCCTCCAAATATTCTGTCCAATATATAATCCCCAGAAACTTTTGCAAGGCACTAAGTTGGAGAGGAAAAAGAATGGAAAGAAAGCCCCAAAAACACAACTGAGATTAAATCTTCCATAAGTTGGTGTTTAAAAGCTTAGATGAGAATTGTTGATTTAAAGAATCAAGAAAATGACTGCCCTAACCAGTTTGGCTCAGTGGATAGAGCATTGGCCTGTGGACTGAAAGGTCCCAGGTTTGATTCTGGTCAAGGGCATGTACCTTGGTTGCAGGCACATCCCCAGTAGGAGGTGTGCAGGAGGCAGCTGATCGATGTTTCTCTCTCATCGATGTTTCTAACTCTCTATCTCTCTCCTTT